>NC_048226.1:67853248-68220267 GCF_002007445.2 Ailuropoda melanoleuca
GGGGCGCCGGGGGACCCTGCCGCCGCCGCGGCTCCCGTCCCCGCCGCCGCCGCGGCTCCCGTCCCCGCCGCCACGCTCGGCCCCGCGGGCTTGAAGAGTCAGGGCAACGAGCTGTTCAAAAGCGGCCAGTTCGCAGAGGCGGCCCTCCAGTACTCGGCGGCGATCGCGCATCTGGAGCCTGCAGGTAGGCGAGCTGCGCCCGCGCCTCCCGGGACCCTCGGGCTGTGGCTCTCGGAAGTGTAGAGCCGCCGCCCGAATGACAGGCGCTCGCGTCCGTGCGTTCCTTCGTGCAGAGCGGACCGAGGGCGGGCTGGGAGCGACCTGGGCGAGCAGCACCTCGGAACGCGGAGCATGTGCCCTGGCCGGGCGCGTTGCCTCCGCCCCTCACGGGCTCGGGGTCTGAGGCCACTGCAGGCGCTGGGCGCCCCCGGGGCTCCGCGCTAGGGGCGGTCTGTAGGACTGCAGGGCCCCCGGAGACCTCAGTCGTCTCGTCGCAGCAGGTAACTGGGATTGCGCTAATGGATTTTAACCATATTTAATTAAATGTGATTTTAGGAAGTGGAAGTGCAGATGATCTAAGTATCTTATATTCAAATAGAGCAGCGTGTTACCTAAAAGAGGGAAACTGCAGCGGCTGCATTCAAGATTGTAACAGGTAAACTGCGCGTTTTCAGGTTTGTCAAGAGACTTCCCATTTCAGTGTGATGAATGAATGCAGTATTGAATTTCTTACTGGATTTTCTGCATGAGTTTAATTTCTTAGACACTTTAAAGACATGTTCATTGAATTATACGTAAAAATGATAAATTTTTCTTCTTCATATGTACGAAGACAGTTAATAGAAGACTGCAAACTTTTTTCATTTCCGCAGCCACCACCTTAATCCATGCTCTTTTCATGTCAATTCCAGACTACTGGAGAAGCATCTAGTCTCTTTGGCTCCTCCACTGTAGCATCAGAACAACTTCTCCTGAAGCATTATTTTGTGTTTCAAAGAGGTATTCAGTGGCTCAGTGTGGTGTTGCAGATAATTACAAGTTCCTCTTACCACCTTGCCCTCCAGACAAGCTTTCTGCTCTCATTTGGGCCACTGTGTGCCCTCTGCACATCTTTGCTTCTGAAATCCCTGCTCAACTGCTCCCTCTTCTTGGCCTTCCTGGTCCCCTCAGGCTCCCTGGTCACCTGCAGGCTTTAACCCTTTCACTGTCACTCTCACTCCTGTGGGTACCTGTGTCATCCACTACATTGGATTTTCAGCTCCTTGAAGTCAGGAACCATGTTTTATACAGCTTTGCATCCCTCAAGCACTGTAGTCACCCTTGGTACTCAACAGATTACATACTGAGGTTGGTGAATGTATTTACGTGAATAAAAAGTACTGTTTTTTTCCCCCAGCATTAAGTAATAAGCCTGCTTCAGGAGCCTTTTGGAAAGAAGCTACTATTAGTCCATCTAAAAAAATAAGTTGTGTGTCCTGGCTTGACCCTCACAGCCCTGGTTTACTCTTCTTGCCTGGTAAAATTACTAATATCACCCTTTTCACTCTCGGAGGTCCTAGGTTGAATAATAACTTATGTGGACAACCTCATTATAAGATGAACAATTTATTATTTTTTTCAGTGTTAGTATCAGTATATTGATATGGGTAAAAACTTGCTAATATCTGTGCCTGAAGTTTAAAAAGAAGGTGTTGAGGGGCTTGGATTTTTTTTTTCTTTTTGTGAATTTTACATATTCAAATTTAAAATAAATACTATTTGTAGTCACTTGGGCTTGACTGTAGACCCCACCCACTGTCGTGCTAGCTCACGCTAATTAGTTGCTACATTTTTAGAGGCTGGTTGAAGTCAAATTGGTAGCTTGAAATCCACCGTAGTTGGAGTACTAATACCATGAAAATTGGCAGGCACCACAAATCTGGGTTTTTCTCCTCAGGAGAGCCAGCTGTTAAACATTTACCACTGCACTTAACTAGTAAGACCATGTGAATTTGTGGAATATCAAGCACATTGTGATTTGCAGCCAAGAACCTTTAAAGCTCAAGTGTCTGTGGCTAACACGTTAACCTTCAGATTTATCTTGGGTCTTCCTACAGTGAGCGTGTTCAGGACTTCAGTTAACCTGAAGTTAGGGCTACTGCAAAACAGTGGACTCACTTTATCCTTAAGTGAGATGGTTTAAGGTAGCAGACATTTTCTTGCTAAAATTTGTTGTGTTTCAGTGTAGATCTGGGAGGAATTCAAAGATGGGATTCCAGCCGTGGTGTCTAAGGAGGCTAGAATGGAGGTTTGTCTTGAAGGAGAGCAGGAGATGGCCTTTGGGGGGAGGGAGATGGGTGGTGGTTTAGTTAAGATGTCCTTAGATAAGAGCTGTGTTCTAGGCCAAGGAATCCTGCTTTGCTGGTCAGTACTGACCTCTATGGAGACCGACCTACTTAGGTGTTTTCTTGATAATCTGGTATATGAGTCCCCTCATAAGGGGCATGAGGTAGATTTTACTCCAAAGCAGTGAACCTCAAACTACTTTTAATGCCAGAAACCGTGATTTGCTTTTGTGAGTATGTTGAAATAAATGTATTTTAATCTGTGTGAACTTGGAATCATTTAGTAGCAGAAGTAGGACTATTTTCACCTCAAGAAGATTGCATACATTTTAATGGAAGCCTATGTTTTAGTTTCTCGCTTAATTGTCTTTGCTCTTTGGAGAGTTGTTTTGTGTGCCATGAGCCCTTATTCCAAGGCAAGTGGTAGCAGGAGTCAAACTTTGAAAAAAAAAAATTCATGGGGGCAAACTTCAAAATAAGGGGGAGAGGGGAACCTATGAATTAGCTTTCAAAGATTGACCTATGAAAACGACTTGATGCAGTTTGGGGGAAAAGTGTTTGATTTTACACATCTGAACTCCTGGGGCCTGCTCTGAAGCACTTCCTCTAAGGTGTGTCCCAGGGGTGCGCTGAGAGGATCACTGCTGGGAGCGTAAGGGGTATTTGAGGAGCTCAAGGGCCTCTGGGCCCCTCTCCTGACCACAGCATCTCCATGTGTCTATTTTAGGCTTCGAGGTAAACCATGAAACAGGGCAGAAGTTTAAAACCATTATCCTAGAAATTGCTTTATGTTCCCAGAATTATTTATCAGCTAAAAAATAAAAATAGTAATAATCCTCTTTTCTCATCTGCTGGAGAACCTTTTTGAGTTATCTGCACTACACCAAAAAAGTCTGTCGAGTTCCCATTGAGGATATTTGACAGACTCACTAAACATGAATGTTGCCTGGGCATGCTCTGCTTTTGCTCGTCTGTGCTACTGTCTGACAGGCTTCAAATGAGAGACTGTAGGGTCTTCACTGTATTAACTTGAATAGTTAAGCCTTTGTGAGCTCTGGCTTAAAAGTTCTCTCTGCTTTTATGAATGAATGCCCTTTTTTTTTCTTTAGTGGAATTTCCACTTATAAGCTCATATTCATTTTCGGGATTGTGGTTAAAGAGAAAAAACCTTGCATTTACTTTGCTGGGAGTGCTAAAAATTAAATGCATCATCTCACTCAGTGTTATATTCCACGCCTACTTGGCATCCGTCTTGAGTGGCTGAACAGCTCCTTGGGCGTTGGAAGTCTGTGGTGACATGCGGTAGTTGTGTGAGTATCGTACATGTGTGTCCTCTCGGTTCATGTCCTTAACATCCCCTACGCATGAAACTAAGCTAGATTTAAGGCAGTGGTAAAAGTGATAGAGCCTGATGCTTAGAGAGCTGTTTTCTAGTGCTTAAGAGTTTTTACTTAGTTTTACTTTTTAAGTAACTTTTATTGGTTATAAAAGTAATACATATGTGTTATAGAAGAAAATTTAAAACCCAGTACAGTACAGAGGAGATCATTAAAATAACCCACAGCGGTAACACCAGGGCAGAACAAAATTGGCTAGTGTTTCGAGAACTGAAGCTCATTAATGCCAGCCTGTGTGGTGCGGAGCCGGGAGCACACCCGCCTTTGTGGTGGAGTGTCTGTACGATGTGCAGAATTGTGAAGCGTCTCAGTGGCACATGACTCCAGCGAGGGTCCCTTATTTGCAGGGTTTTGTATGTGTGTGGCAGTCAGAGCATAGGTTCACTCAGGAGGTAGGCCAGGCGTTGATCTCAGCCCCGGGAACAGGCAGTGCCCTGGCTTCCCTGAAGCTGAAATTCCACTGAGCTGACCTGTGGGCAGATCACGCTCGGTTTGTCTCTGTGGCCTCACCCGCAGCGTGGTCGCATGGTGGTCTACCTTGCCGGCTTGTGCAGTTCGAGAAAGGCTGCAGTGGCTCGCGCGTGGCAGGCGTTGGGTCAGAGCTTCCTCCTTGCCAGATCACTATAGGCAGGAACAGAAAGCAGATCCCCGAGACTATTGGAGAAAAAGGAAAGCAGCCCTCACTCGTGCTTTCCCTGAAGCAAGTTACATGTCTGCTGTGCCGACCGCGTGTCGCAGACGAGTTAACCAGAAGAGGGGACCTGCCGTCCCCAGTGTGGACGGCCCGGGGCGGCAGACACTCCCTGCTGGGACATGGAGAAAGTAGGCTCTTCCTAGGATTTCTGCTCGCTGCACTTCTTTACAGTTTTAGTTAAGTTTGTTAAAACGAAGAGTATGATAGTGTTCATAAACACAGTCTCTTGTATTGATTGTATGCTTTATTTCAGAATGTAAAGAAGTCCATTATGTAGCGAAGTAGCTTTAAACAGTTACTTCAAACAAAACCAAGGAACATAACCTTGAAATACATCTCTAGTGATGTTGGAAATACTTCATAGACTAAAAAAATGCAAGATGAAAGATTCATGACTTTCAAGAAATCATCGTATACTTACGTCCTTGATTCCCTCTGGTCTATTTTTGAAGCCCTTTGCCAGCAAGTCAATGATAATAAACTGAAGTTTAGAGAGCAGGTTTTCAAAATGTAATGCAAGTTTTTTTGGTTCTCTGCTGAAGTACCTTATTAAACACAGGTGCGAATAAAAATTTTCCTCTTAATCCATCAGTGGGTAACAAGAATCTGTTGAAAGCCTACTTTGTATTTGGTGCCATGGTGGGATCTGTTAGGGCAGAGGAGAGGGTGGGGCACATTGCTTGCTGCCAGGGAGCTCAGTCTCAGTGGGAGAAAGAGTAAATGCTAAAGTGCTTTGCTACTCGTTTAAAATAAAGGGAGTACGTGGCTGGGCACATGGGTAGCTCACTCTTGATTTTGGCTCAGGTCATGATCTCAGGGTTATGAGACCAAGCCCCTACATCGCGAGTGGAGCCTGCTTAAGACTTTTTCTCTCCCTCTGGCACCACCCAAAGTAAATAAAATAAAATTAAAATAAAATTAAAATAAAATAAAATAAAATAAAATAAAGGAAGTAACCGCAAATTGGATTGCTTTTCTCCTCTGAGTTTGCCTTTCTAGGAGATTCCTAGGTCCTTCGTATGAAATACCAGATGTGTCTGTGTTTGAAAGTCCAGTACTATAGTGTATATTTCAGTTAGTAGAAGTTAAAAGAGTAATTTTCAAAGCAAATAACATGTAATATTTTTGTCTTTAGGGCTCTGGAACTCCATCCATTCTCAGTCAAACCTCTTCTTCGTCGAGCAATGGCCCATGAAACTTTAGAGCAGTATGGGAAAGCTTATGTGGATTATAAAACAGTGTTGCAGATAGACTGCAGAATCCAGCTGGCAAATGACAGTATTAACAGGTAAGCCAGCCTGAGGTGGTGCCTGAGGTCTAGTTGTTTTATACTGGAATTAGGTGTTTTTCTTCCTCTCCTCCAAGAGCAGCGTCAGAGTGTAGACGTGTCCTTGGTTACTTACTTTCCACGCATGATTTTCACACCCATCGTAACCAAGCAGTTCTCTCTCTCTAACTTAATTTCTAACTGTCCTGTAATCCATTTTGAGTTGTCCTCTGACACCTTTGTATTTGTTTCTTGGTCCATTAATTACTGTTCAGTAAGTTGTTTTTTTTAAGCTCAAGTTATAGATCTTCTTTGCTGTTCCGAATGCACAGAATTTAATTTTAGTTTTTGTAAATATCTGTGGCATTAGGTGCTTTCAGTGATGTTGTAAATCAGTAGTAATTTCTAGGACAAGATCCAGAAACGTAGTGAAAACCGCCATGTCGAATCTTCTTCTCCCACAGGGTTTGCACATGCTTATTGCACCACATCTGTCAGTGGAAGCATAGCTGTTGTTTCTCAGGAGAATGGAAGTCTTCATGAACCTGCTAGATTTTGTGTTATATGCCCTTTAAATAGACACTCATCCAGGATGAGTATTAATTTATCATGGTGAAATAGCAAAGAATTTGGATCTAATGTATATTATGACCCATTTACCCCCTGAGTGAGCATGGGAAGGTAAGAATATCCAGACTTTATAAACTGCTTTCAGGTGAAATTAAACAGTTACGAGTTGGATAATATTTCTAGTTACAGATACTATTTTCTGATCCCATTTGTCCAGAGTATACCTTCTTATGTGTGTTACCCGTGTTGGTCTGGTGTACCCTGCCCCACTCCCCCCGCAAAAAGACAAAAAAGGGGAAAATAACATAATCTCTGTATTTAAGCAAACTAGAATATAGCTAGGGGGAAAAACGTAAGACAGATTATCCCCATTGGGAAAATATGTTAGTAAAGTGGGAAAATCACAGAGAGGCCAGGCCCCCTTGGTTTGTGTAGGCCTCAGTTGTTGGAGGGAAGCGCCTGACGTGGTCTGTGAAGAGCACTGATAGGACATGAGGAGACCTTGAGCAAAACCGTGCAAGATGAGAATGGCATGTTTTGGGTTAATTCATTTTGTAAAATCATGCCTTACCTCCCCACGTGGCCCCACCGCACTTTGGAGAAGACCATTGGAAAGATCTGTATGGAGAGCCAACAGCCATTTCCTGCTGTGTCTATTGCGGTCACGCAGAACCTGTCTGATGCCGGCCTGACTGGAAGAAAGGGATATTCATTGGTTACGGAACCTGGCGCGGAGCTAGATCGAGCCTTGGGCATTCGCAGCCTCCTTGATCTTGAGCTTGGAAAATCGGGCAGCTTCACCTGAGAGGTTTGCAAGCCGTTTGCCCTGGGGCACAGCTGCCCTGCGGAAGTGTCATCTGCTCCTCCTTATATGTGCCTGGAGGCACTTTTCCCCTTTTTTGCCCAGTGAATTCCTTCCTGTCCTGTAGGACTGCTTCCCACCATACATGAACGTTAGGCTCCCGTCCCACTTCCCCCAGAGCCCTGGGCCTTCTGTTATTACCCCGCTTCCACCTCGTTTCTAAGTTCCCTGTCCCTCCCTTTTTGTGAAATTATTTTTCTGTCAATCTGCAGGAAGTTCCTTGAGGTCAGGACTTGTGTTTTGTCCGTTTGTGCAGTTGAAGTACCTCGTACAGTAGATATTCTCAGTGAGAGGTGTTGAATTCATTCTCCAGCAGAGCATAATTCACTGCTGTGCTCGGCTTCTAATTTGCCCCTCCTCTGTCCAGTCATCTCCAAGGTGGTCGGGAAAGTAGGACCTTCTCACAGAGCTCGGACTTCCTGTGAGGCCATGTGGGAAGACAGCCGGAGCAGCCGACAGAGAGGAAGGGCCTGTGGGAAGGAAGGTATTTTAGGAAAGCCAGTTCGAAGTGATAGGCCGGAAGGTCTGAAGGGAGAAATAGTTGTCTGAGAGACTGTGATGACTCCCATTTCTGAACCTTCGGCGCTATGCATTTTGAAAAAATTGAAGTAAAATTTATGGAATATAAGATTGACTACTTTCAAGTGTGCACTTGAGTGGCCTTTACATGCACGCTTGTACAGCACGCTTAACACGTCTCTCTAGTTCCAGCACATTCATTGTCCCCAAAGGAAACCTTGTCCCCATTACGCAGCCACTCATTCTCCCTTCTCTCAGCCCCTGGCAACCACTTCCCTGCTTTCTGTCTGTGGGTCTACCCGCTCGGGGTAGTCCCTGTAAATGGGATCCTAGAGCATGTGCCTTTCTGTGTTTGGCTGCTTTCACCTAGCGTGACATTTTCCAGATTCATGTTGTAGAATATGTGAGGGCTTTGTCTCATTTTCTAGCTGAATTACGTTCCATTGTATGGACATAGCACGTTCTGTGTATCCATTCACCAGTTGATGGTCGCTGGGGTTGTTTCCATCTTTGGGCTATTGGGAATAGTCTGCTGGGGGCTCTCGTGTACAAGTTCTGTTCGCACACCTGTTTTCGGTTCCTCTTGGAGTGTCCCTAGGAGTGGAATTGCTGGGTCATATGGGAATTCTGTGTTTAGCTTTTTGAGGATGGTGTTATACTTTTTATATGTACTCATGAAGGTTCTTTGATACAGATTGACTTTTAGGATTCATTCGTTTTCTAATTGAATGTTCCTTACTGATACTTTGTAAGAAGAGGAGGAGGCTTTGTCTGGTTTGGCCATATATATTTTTCTATAATATATCCATTTTTAAAATTTCACTGTTCCTTTTCACGAATCCCATGTTTATACTTGCTTTCCCATGTGAGCAACAGCAGCTTTTTTTTTTTTTTTTTCAATTTAAACATCTGTGCTTATTTGGTTTCTGTCTTCCATTAACCATATTCCTCTCTTCCTCTCCAGGAATCTTATATGTTAAATTTCCCTGCATATACTTATTTACTCCCTGGCAACACATCATCTCTTTTCAACTGCTTCTTCCTTCCTCTCTGCTGGTAATATAAGTTTTGCTTGAAAATTCTCTTTTCTAAAACTTTTCTTTTTTCTTCTTCGGCAGTTGTGGGTGGTTTTACATTATTTTTTAAAGTTATTTTCTTTACACTAGAATGTGGGAGATCTGGTTAGCATAACCAGAGATCACTACTGAAATTTCAGTTTCAGAAGCTGTGGGGAAAGTATGTGGATTGCATTTGTCTCTATATAAATAGAAAAACTATTCACACAAAGTTGAGTTAAATGTTGAGTTAACTAACTTGAATGCATTCTACTGATTACCTGTAAATCTTCTCAGTCTTGGGACACACCTTTTTAAAACCAGTTTCATGTCAAAGACATAATTCAGTTTTGTTTTTAAACGTAAATGTGATGACAAAGTGATGATCGGGGATGTTAATCTGAACTTCATGGTGGCCGTCAGTAATGTCAGTGATGTCAGGGCCCTTCCGGTATCTTGTCCTTTCATCTTTATGCATGTGAAAACACAGTAAGTGGATAATTGTAGAGACAAAAAAAAAATTCAAGGTAAGAGTATCTTAGCCATATGTAAATGTTTTAAGAAAAAACAATATTGCACATGATAGCTTGCCCTCATCAGTTTTAGCGGCCAGTCTTGTACACCTGTCGTTGGTGTATAGTTTGGGTGTGGAAATTCTAAAGTGTTTTTGATTATTCTCAAGAGTAATGCATTATCAATTTAGTAATTATAATAGATGTTATGTGGGACATTTCTTCTAGGCCTCCTAAATTTTACCTTTATATTTCACTTTTTTATCACATATTTTTTAAACAATTTTTTAAACCAATTAGAAATACTTCATTTTTTTCTTTTGGTACAGAAAGGATCTAAAGTGAATAGTTTTGGGCAACTTTTAAAAGTCCTCTTAAAGACTGTTTATGTGGACAGCAGATAGCTCAAGACTGTGTGTTTTCTAGAAGCATGCAAAGGCAGTGTTGTAAATCTTACTGTTGATTTGAGCTTCAGTGATGTAAAAAAACAAATGGCATGATTAATAGAGAAAACTCATTTTCTTTTTAGAATAACAAGAATTTTAATGACTCTGGATGGACCAAGGTGGCGGGAGAAGCTTTCGCCCATTCCTGCTGTGCCCACTTCTGCGCATCTGCGAGGTTGGCAGCCTGTGGCCGAGACGCCCCCCAGCCAGGAGGGGGATGCCTGCGGCCGTCCCCAGCCTGGCGTCCCAGGTGGGGGAAGCCTACACGCCTTTCTTTTCAAGGTTCTCTTGAGCCGTGTGTCTGTTTTCATAGGAAAGCAGAAGGATGAGGGCGTGAACTCAGGCATCAGACCCAGGTTTAAGTGAGGACCCTGTTCCGCCCTTTTCTAACTAGAGTTTTAAGAACTTGCTTCACGCATCCAGTGTCCGTGTGTATGAGAGGGAGGAACATGAAGAACGCTCGTGGCGTTGTTCTCAGGAACGAATGGAGACACGCGTACGAAACACTTGAAGGTTTAGTTAGCATTATTATTCGTAGGAAAAAGAAGCAGCATTTGTGCTCTCCTACACCTGTATGCGGCAGCATTTAACACAGTAAGGTCGGTGTGTTTGAAGTAATAGAACAAAGTAAAACGCTACAACATAAACATCTAGCAGGTGTTTCTTTCTGCCTTGTGTCGTAGTTGTTAACGTACCTGCATTCCCCTACCGACCTCGTCATTGTGCACAGTGGGACTTTTGCTTCCTGCTAAAAGCTGGTTGAGGCCTATTTCTCCCACCTGCTTAGGACCTCCTTGTGTGTCCCTGGTTGAGCCTCATCTTGTAGACACCCTGAGATTCCTGAGTCGTGATGAGGCTTCTATTAGACCCTCATCCTCTTTATAGAAGGGAGGTGCGGGGAACATCTGCTTAGGCTTTAAGATTATTTAGCGGTCCTTGGAAAATATTGGCGATCTCTGGTTTTCGTGAGTTGGCGATTATTGGAGTCTCGCACAAAGCATTTGCTCAGTAAAGGGTAGCTATTATTAGCAAAGAGCGTGTACTGATCTGCTGCAGGTCTGTGTTAGCCGATCTTAAGCACAAGTAGAATCAGCTCTTTCTCTTCGTATTTATGTGATTATTAGAAGAGATACCGAGGTTTAAAAGTACTGGGGGAGGGGCGCCTGGGTGGCACAGTGGTTAAGCGTCTGCCCCCGGCTCAGGGCGTGATCCCGGCGTTGTGGGATCGAGCCCCACATCAGGCTCCTCCGCTATGAGCCTGCTTCTTCCTCTCCCACTCCCCCTGCTTGTGTTCCCTCTCTCGCTGGCTGTCTCTATCTCTATCAAATAAATAAATAAAATCTTTTTTTAAAAAAAATAAAAATACTGGGGGAAAAAAGCTTAAGGAAAGTTTTTCAGCAAATTGGGCAGGGAGGAATCCCTGTAATATTCTGTTTTAGGGCTTAATATATAGCCGGCTGTATGGGGAGTGTCATTTGGCCCCATTGTGTGAGATCTTTTGAAACGTGAAACGATAGAAATATTCTGTGATTTGAAATAAAAGGTGAAAAATTACTACTTCATGCCACTGTGAAGGGGACAAATAAGATTATTTACATTCCAAGTTTATACTGTAAGTTTAGTGTATCAAGATTTTTGGCTTGCAAAATTTAAAGGTATATTTTAAATTTTAATTTACAGATTTTTATTTTAGATCAAGTTACTCCATTAGGTAGATTTATTACATAGATTTAAAGCTTCAGGTTTTCATACTTTATGTGTGACAGAAAAGTTTGGTTGCAAGTAACAGAAAATCTACTGAGTTAAACCGTAAGGAATGTTCTGGCTCCTGTAACTGAAAGCTCATCAGGTCTCGGGTGCTGACTGAAAATAATAGAACTGTAGCAGTTTTAGGTTTCGTGGGTGCAGATATCAATGTCCAAAGGGAGAGGAGACACCATTGCTTTGGGTGGCATTAATTTAAAAATGTGAAAATATGTTACCCTGAAAGCCCTAGCTTTTTTACCCTGTTACTTTCTTGACTCACATTCTATTGGTACTTACTCTAATGGGTCCTGTGCCCATTCCTGAGCCAGTACCTATGATGAGGACATGCCGTGCCCTGATTGGCTGAGGCCTGTGTTCCCAATCAGTGGGGTCAGCTTCCCCTTAATGCCTGGCTTGGGTAGGAGGGGGTGATAGCTGAGTGGACATCAAGGCACTCTTAGGAAGGGGAAAGGGATCCAAAGCAGAGTTGGCCGTGGTCACTGCAGGATAGCACAGGGAATGGTAATAGTCGGGCTCTCACTGCAGATAACAGAAAACCCAGCCTTTTATGGCTTAAATGAAAAAGGTTGCTTGTTGGCTCCTATCATGGAGGCACCCAGAGCTAGAGTAGCTGCAGGGATGGCTGGATTCAGGACTCTGAGATTCTTCTTTAGCTCTGTATCTTGGCCTCTTACTTGCTCGTTTCACGCCATTCTTAGCCATACAGTCTCTCCCCTTGGATCACTGCATGGCAGGATAGGTCCGCTTTTCCTCCTCATATTCCATGAGAAAGAGCAGGCATCACCAGAAGCTGCCACAAAAATCGTGTAGCTTTATTGGCTATCATGGGCCCATCCCTGACGAGTTAGATAATTGTGGCCAAGAGTGTATAATGTGCTGATAGTAACACAAAGTTTACTCCGAAAGGTCGGCCTAGGGTAGGGCTTGCTTTACCTAAACCGCAGGGGAGAGAGCGGGCGAGCTGTGGTTTTCCAAGGAAATGGGGTACTGGACAGATGTCCGCCTCGGGCTTGAATAGGTTTGTTTGTGCATTTTTCATGAAATAGTTACTAAACCGAACACTGTAGATGTTTGTACCTCCAGGAGAGAAGTCGTACCAATATGGATAAAATGATATAATTACTTAGGTTTTATTTTCTAATTTGAAAAAAATGCTGTCATAATTGTATAATTTTTACTTACAATTTGTCTTTTTAATTTGTATACAAAGTTTCATTCCACTTTGACTTTAACTCTACGTGGTGTGTGGTCAGGTTAATTCACAATAGAATATCTGCTTACAGATATGCTGAAGATTTTGTAGAGGTGCTTATATGAATCCTTCCTCTTTTTCTTTTTTCCCCCCTTTGGGGGCTGTCCCATAGATGAAAAAATGTTTAAAACCCTTAAAGAAGAAGGAAATCAATGTGTAAAGGACAAAAACTATAAAGATGCCCTTAGTAAATACAGTGAATGCTTAAAGATTAACAACAAGGAATGTGCCATTTATACAAACAGGCAAGTTCTTTGTAACTTTATGTATTTCTTATGTTAATTTTTTTATTAAAAAATATAGACAAATTAATTACCAAAGATTTTTTTCCATCGTTTTGAGATTTTATATAGCATATTGTTGTAAGTGATGTTTTTCAAAGAGACGGGGCCATAGGCATTCCAGAGAGACTGACAGTGTGCGGTGCGGTGAGCTGGGGTCCCCGCAGGCGGCCCTCGCTGCCCTGACGCTGCTGCTGCGCTGCCCCTTCCTGGCCGCCCGGCTCTCTACGGCCCCCCAGGACCCTGCGGCCCCCCAGGCCTGCACATGGTCTTCCCAGCAGAAGCAGGACTCAGCTGCCTTTCTGACACGTTTCCTAATTGTCCTTTCTTTCTTGGAGTCCTGAGGGAGGGGACCAGCATCCTTCAGTGTGTAGCACTAGGAATGGGCAGATTGTTCTGGAAAGCTGCTGAGAGGCTGTCTTTACCACATAATGGGAAAGGATCGCTATCTGGACTCTGGTGATGTAGGGATTTTCAGGAATAGGTGGAGTCTGGGGTGACAGGAAGAGGAAGGTGTAGTCCTAAAGAGCAGGGTTTCCTTTCTCTCCATCCTCACCAACACGCCTGTCCTGGGCCACCGCCATCTCTTCCTAGATGTTTGCAGCACCCTCCATACTATCCCACACGTCTTGCTCCCTCTCATCTCCTTCTCCACGTTGCAGCTGGAGGCATCTTTCTAAAACCTGGCAAACATGTGAGCCCCTGTTTGAGAACCCGTTGGTGGATCTCTAGGAAGCTCAGGAGAAAGCTTGGCCTCCTCACCATGATTTACAGGAACCTTCACCATCTAGCCTGGCCTCCCTTCTGCCTCATCCACGCACCCAGCCATATGACGCTTTTCTTAGCCCATCAAGAGCACTGTGTTCTCTCTTTCTCTCTCTCTCACTGTGAGACTCTGCTGTTGCTAGGCCCTTGGCCACCATTCTCCCCTCCTACATCTTAACTCTCGCCCAGTGCCTTTGCACTGGATAATTCTCAACTCATACTCTGGGCTTCAACTTAAATGTAACTTCTTCCAGGAAGTCTTCCCTGACTACTCCTGCCCTTGCCTCAGCCCCACCAGATTCCATGAGATTCTCAGCTGTGTGTTCCCAGAGCGTCCTGTTTAGATTTTATTGTGTTTGTTTGCTTCTTTTAACTGTCTCACTCTTCCACTAGACTGTAGCCTCCTTGAGGGGCCCGAACTGTATATTGTTTACAGTTGTATCCCCAGTGTCAGAATTACATGTATTGCAAGAAAATGCCGTGATTGGAGTAAAATGTTAGGTTTCAGTGAGACGGCTGTGGTATAGAAACAGACTTACTGAGCTATGTTCTGATTTTTATTTGCTGTCTGAATTCACCAATAGGTTGTCTTTGCTTTTCATAAACATAATTACTTTCATAATTACGTTGTACCAGAGCTCTCTGTTACCTGAAGCTGGGCCAGTTTGAAGAGGCAAAGCAGGACTGTGACCGGGCGCTTCAGATGGATAGCGGGAACGTGAAAGCGCACTATAGACGAGCTCTTGCTCATAAAGGACTCAAGGTGAGGACATCTTCATTTTAATATGTAAATTGCAGCTCTGAAAACGGCATATGGTTTTATGAACATACATCCTGGGATCATGGAAAGGGAGTGAGATATAATCCTGGGATTTAATCCTGGTTCTGTGCTAACCAATCCTGAAACCTTGGAATAGGCCTCAGATTTCCCCTATCTTTAATGTGGAGCTAGATAATTTCTAAGATTCCTTCCAGCTCAAAAATTAGGAATTATTTCCTGACTTTCTAAGGAATTTTATGAGTTATCATAGGTCCACTTTAAGGGACAGGAAGATTTGTTACTGAATCACTGGTGACAGCCAGCCAGCGGTGCCACTGGATTCCTCCCCCAAAGGACTGGGGTCGTCTGTGGGGTGGGAGGCCGGCATCGGAATGGAAGGTTGATCCCCCCAGTGGCAGTTGGTGGAGACCTACAGAGATTGGGAAGCTCACGGTGATTTGGGCCTTAAACTGGCTGGTCATCAGTGTGGGCCTGCAGGGTGGTGCTCTTCTCTAAGAAAAGCACGCCGTTATTTCCAAAGAAAGCGTCGTATAATCACACTTGTCTCTGTGCCGATTCTTCTGCGTGGAAACAGTTGAATGACTGTTCATGTTTGTAGAAAGTAACATCACAAGGAAAAATTAGAACATCCTGGGCTATGGCATTTCTTGAAATTGTATTTCTTAAAAACCTGTTTGTTCAGAGACTTTAAAATTGAGCTATAATTGACGTATAACATTGTATTCATTTTGGGTATGCAGCATAATGATTCAGTGTGCAAAATGATCACCACAGTACATCTAGTCAGCAGCCCATACACGCACGTCATTACAATTGTTTTCTCTTGTAAGGAGAACTTTTAATGATCCACTCTTGTAGCCACTTTCAGATACACAATGCAGTGTTATTAAGTGTCGTCCCCATGCGGTATGTTATATATATATCTCCATGACTTATTTTTTAACTGGAGGTTTGTACCTTTTGACCCATTTCATCCACTCCCCACCCCCTGCCTTGCCTCTGACAACCACCAGTTTGTTCTTTGTATATGTGAATTCAGTTTTGTTTTTGTTTTTTTCTGGATTTCACTACAAGTGAAGTCATACAGTCGCCTTTCTCTGACTCATTTCACTTCGAATATGCCCTCAGTATCCATCCATGTCGTTGCAAATGGCAGGATTTCCTTTTGTTTGAATAGTACTCCATTGTGTAGATATTACACATTTTCTTTATCTGTTTATTCATTGATGGACACTTAGGTTGTTTCCATGTCTTGGCTGTTGTAAATATCGCTGCAGTGAACGGGGGAGTGCAGGTGTCTGTTATATGTAGTGTTTGCATTTCCTTCAGATAAATACCCAGGGGTACCAGAGGTGAGATTGCTGGATCATATGGTAGTTGTATTTTTAGTTTTTTGAGGAGCCTCCATGCTATTTTCTCTAGTAACCGCACCAATGTACATTCCCACCACCGGCACGCGAGGGTTCCCCTCTCTTCACATCCTCACCGACACTTGTGAGCTCTTACCTTTTTGATGATTGCCGTTCTGACAGGTGTGAGGTGATACCTCATTGTGGCTTTGACTGTACTTTCCCTGATGCTCAGATGTTGAGCACCTTTTCATGTACCTGTTGGCCATCTGGATGTCTGTTTTGGAAAAATGTCTATTCAGTTCCTCTGCTCTTTTTCTAATCGGATTCTGTTTTTCATATTGAGTGGTAGGAGTTGTTTGTTTATTTTGGATATTAACCACTTATTAGATATATGATTTGCAAATATTTTCTCCTACGTGGTATTTTTTTCATTTTGTTGATGGTTTCCTTCACTGTGCAGAAGCTTTTTAGTTTGCTGTAGTCCCACTTGTTTATTGTTGATTTTGTCACCTTTGCTTTTGGTGTCAAATCCAAAACCCAAGACCATTGTCAAGGAGCTTTACCGCCTATGTTTTCTTCTAGGAGTTTTATGGTTTCAAGTCTTATGTTCAAATTTAATCCATTTTGTGTTGATATTTGTGTATAAGATAAGATAGTGGTCCAGTTTTCCCAACACCATTTGGTGAAGACTGTTCTTTCCCCAGTGAGAATTCTTGGCTCCTTTGTCATAGATTAGTTGACCATATATGCATGGGTTTACTTCTGGGCTCTCTGTTCTGTTTTATTGATCTCTGCGTCTGTTTTTATGCCAATACCATACTGTTTTGATTACTTTAGTTTTGTAATGTGGTTTAAAATCAGGAATTGAGATGCCTCCACTTTGTTCCTTTTCAGGATTGCTTTGGCTGTTTGGGGTGTTTGTGGTGATGGAGGGCATTCAGGGGGAGGGAGCGGTCTGAGTGGGGAGAGGGATAGTTCAGTTTGACTTTACTGACTTTGAGGTAATTCTTTTTGTTCCATGCCCATCACTGACAGGGAAATATCTAAAAATATATTCTGTAAGACCTGGGTTTTGCTGGGAGAGGGCAGTCACGTTTCTGTATCGTATAGCAAGTGAGTACAAGCTGTGCGCAGTGAGGGCTCAGGCTTTTCTGTTTTCTAGATCCTTGATCGGCCGAGGTTGCCGTAGAGCCGCCCCCTGCAGCTGCTGTGCCGGACGTGCCGCTGCCTGCCCTCCCCTTCTCCCGCTGGGGTGTCACACAGGATTCTGTAAAGGGGACAGATCAGTAGCCGGGCCAGGGCCAGAAGGGTCCCGGCACAGGCGCTTCCGTCCGCGTGGCCCTGGGGCGCGCCACCGTCCCTGCCCGCGCCACCCACCCAGAAGCTCCACGGCGCCCATGTGACCTGACCGCCCCTTTCTGTTAGCAGCACGCTCCTTCCTAACCTTCACGTAAAGATTCCTTAGCTGGGCTGCAGCACCGTGAAGTAAAAGAGGCTTCTTCACAACGTCCACAGCTGTTCTGGAGTTGAATGGATTCGGCGCGAGGGCAGATCTGCTTGCGGACTCCGGGTTTGTGTGTGTCCAGGCTCTAAAAGCGGGTTTACCTCCTACTGGCTGCCTGATTCTTTGAGCTGGTTTTCCTGACATAAAGTCAGAAAGTGCACCTAATGAAGGACTTTTTATACTTCTCTGCAATGAATTCTAGAAATTGTATTATGCAGAAAGATCGTCCCAAATTTGAGTAATCCTGTCCCGCTAGGTCAGGAGGCTGGCAGCTTGTTTTCCTGGTTTGAGTTCTTGTAGCTTCATTTGTATATCCTGTAGCTTGAGTTCTGTGCCAAGCAAATTCAATTTCAGGATCTGCAAAGGCAGCAACTGCTTATCAAACATGCAGCAGAGCTCACGCCAGGTCGGCGTGCTCAGTGTGTGCGGAGTCGGCGCCCGGGCTCGCGGTGAGCAGTGCCCCGCATGGGCCACCAGCTGAACGCTCTGCTTTCTTAGAGCTTGTTTTCTAGATGCCTTTGAGTGTGTGTGTGTGTGTGTGTGTGTGTGTGTGTGTACCAATTTTGGAAATTATAGGGCTTTCTCTTAGAATTTTTGTTTTTCTTCCAAGTTTTTATTTAAATTCCAGTTACCGTACAGCGCAACACCGGTTTCGGGTAGAGAATTGAGCGGTTCAGCGCTTCCGCGCAACACGTGCTGCTCATCCCAGCAAGTGGCGTCCGGAGTCCACACCACCTGCTAACACCCCCGCCACCTCCCCTCCGGTAACCAGCAGTTCTCTTTAGTTAAGCGTCTGCTTCTTGGTTTGCCTTTTTTTTTTTTCCTCCCTGTGTTTGTTTCTTAAGTTTCACATGTGAGTGAAATCCTGTGGTAGTTGTCCTAGAATTCTCTCTCTTACTGAGTGCCACTTCCGTGCTGGACTGGGTCATAGCAGTGAAGAGCCCATGGTGTTGCCTTAGGGAATGTGCAGCTGGGTGTGCTGTAAGGCCAGCAATATCAAACGGTAATGTAATTGTTCTTACAGTTTAAGTACATCTATTCATAGTATGTATTATCATAAACACATGGGATTATCCTTTTTTTTTTCTCGTAAGGCCTAATGAAGTAATTAGCAACTTTTAATGTCCTCCTTTTAGCCAGAGCCACACTTTTGTCTGTGTGGCTCAGCCACTCTTCCCTCTGCCGCGTGGCCGTTTCTCTCTGGGTCTTGTGTTCCCTAACAAGTGTATCAAAAGGAGACTCCTTCCCCCTCATTAGCATCCATAGAAAACCTTGGTTTTCTTAATTGCATTAGTGATAGTCCATACTTTGTTTACTTTTTAAAAATTGTGTTCCTTCCTCAGAAGCTTCCCTAGGGGCCATGGCTACCTGACTATTCCTGGGATCCAGCAGACGGGCTCCTCTCTTCCTGCTCTCTGGTTCTGTCTTTACATTTGCTTGCCCCTGTTTTAACTCTCATCGAAGTGTTATTTCATGTTTTCTTAGTCTCCTCCAACCAGACAGATCACTCTTTAGGCACAGATTTTTCTTAAATACAAAACAAAACAAAAAACATATTACTTCCTGTGGTGTGGGACTTCTTCCATTTCCGAGGCCATAGCTCACAAATCTGTTTTCAGGCTTCTCACCAGGATTCCACAGCTGTGCTCTCATTTGCCTGATAGGCATTGCTGCCTTGATCGTCCCAAGGATTCTATCTCTATGCCTCAGTTTCCTTATCTTTAAAATGGGGAAGGCAGCTAGTATATGTAGGGCTATTGTGAGTAAAGTAATAATTGCAAAATGCAGAGAATGTAAGAGTTAGCAGTTATTACTACCTCAACTTGCCCTGCTGCCCCCCTTCCTTGCCTTTCAGTATGGTTTCTAGCAGGAACACTTCGGATGGAAATCCAGTGTCTGTTTTTCTGTAGCAGGTTCCAGCTGCACTGTGTTACGCAGTGGTATGTGATTTGTTACTAACAGAACATAATGTACTACGGTTTGTAAATAATTTACCTTTACTGAATGAGAGCACACTTAAGTTTATTGTTTAAACAGGTCACTTTTTCTCTCGTGTCCTGCTGGGTTGAGGGGGGGAGGGATGTGGCCTCACAGCCAGCCCCCCAGGAATGTCACATATCCACTAGCCTGTCCTACCTGTGCCCCAGCCTCCAGTGCGTGCTATTATCAGTAGGCCGTCACTACTTAGGGATGTTACACATCACTGGAATTCTTTGCCTTCTCACAGAGTTAATTTTGGTTTAATCAAAACATTGGTCTAGTCTGTGGTTCTAGAATGGCCCATCACATCAGACTGTGATTTTGTGGATCTGTCTTTGCTATGTTTTGTTAAGATTCTTTGCCATGTTTTGTTAAGCTTAGACTCCTTTTCTTTTCCCTCACCCCCTCTGAATGTATTGTCTGTCTGTATGGAAGAGTAAATGTTGATGCTAGCCGATTTGAACAGCACTCAACTTTGAAGGGTTTTATGGTGCAGGATATTATGTGACAGGTGACATTTGGATAGCCCTTTACATAGGTTTAAAGTATTCATTTATACTTGGTACAGCCTTGTGAAAACCATAGTAGAGAAGCTTCTGTTATCCTTAAAGATGAGAAAACTCAAAGATTAAGTAGGATTTTGCTCCAGTTTCTTAATCAGTAGGTGCTAACATGGCGACGTTCGTTCTTCCACTCACTCAGCAGACAACAAATGCCTACTATACACCGGGGACTATGGAAGTTGTGGTGACCCCGAATTGAACTTGAGTCTTCCAAGTCCAGATTCTGTGCTTTTTCTTCTCTGGAGGATGGCTTGTGTTAATGGGTGTTAATATTTTAGTTCAAGGGTACTGTATGGGCCTGGCGTTATCATCAGGGTACTAACGGGAACCCTTGCACACATTCTGCGCAACTCAGCTCATCATTCTGACTCCCATGTGGGGCTAATCTAGGTCCCTTCTTTTATTTATGAAAATTATTTTCTCTGCCTTTCTACTTTCAGGATTATCAGAAAAGTTTAAATGATCTCAATAAAGTTCTCCTACTAGATTCAAGTATTGTTGAAGCAAAGATGGAACTGGAAGAAGTAACCAGATTCCTTAATGTTAAGGACAATATAACATCATTTAACAAAGAAAAGGAGAGAAGGAAAATTGAGATTCAAGAGGTATTTGATTATCTTTGAAAGTACTCTTTGGGGGATTTTATATTGGATTCTAAAGTCATGTTCTTTTGAGTTCTACAAAAATGTTTTCAATTTGTTTTTATTCTAATCTCAGTGAGGAAGTTTTAACCAGTTATAGAAACAAAACTTTTCCTTTGCCATAATTAGCCACTGTATTTCCCAGCTTGGGTCCATGCAGTGTATTGGGAATCTGCATTACTGCGAGTCCTCCTTCGTCTGCCTCCCCTCCAGTCTGGCCTACAGTTCACATTGTTTCCACCCCAGATTGCTCTGGGGGCCTGTGGCCCTTGAACTTTGCTTCAGGGTAGACCTTCAGAATACCGATAGGACTGATTCAAGTTTCAGTGGCCTTGCCATACACCATAGGGATTTTTTAGATTGATTCGGGCCTTTTTAGCACTCTGAAACAAGACTGGCCTCATCAGAGATCTTGGTCTGCTCCTGAATCAAACTCAGTGTCTTGTGCTCTAGCCTTTTGCTTTGCCTTCAGTGAAGAACGTCAGCTCACGGGGAGCCTGGGTGACTTAGTGTCTGACTCTTGATTTCAGCTCATGATCTCAGGGTTGAGAGATCAAGCCCTGTGTTGCGCTCTGAGTTGATCGTGGAGCCTGCTTAGGATTCTCTCTGTACCTCTGCTCCTCGCCCCAACAACCCCCGCCCCGTTCGTGTGTGCGCACACACACGTGCTCTCTTTAAAAAAAATGTCGGCTCCTGAATTCTTGTGTATTCATGAATGCTGGTATCATCCCATTTATCATCTTGTGTTCCCACTACAGAGTAAAAGCCAAAAAGTAAGTGAAACCAGAAGTATTTTCCCTCTGAGGAGGGAAGAAAAGAAGAATGTCTTAAGTTCAGGTCTCTGTTAAATGTAAGGAAATAAGTGTAAAATTTATCATGAAAAAGATGAAAGTTGTTATAGGTCTTCTTTCATGGAAAACTATAAAAAATTTTAAAAATACTTCCATGAATGGATATTTAAAACTTCTTCCTAAAAGGAGTAGATTTTACTATTATAAATTACACACTTTTCAGTTAGAATTTGACTAAAATAGAGCCCACTAGTGTTTTCCAGCTCCTTCCCACTTTAATAAATGTAGCTTGGGATGTGTGCTACAGTGGTTGTTATCTCACAGTATCATTTTTTTCCTCATGAAGGTGAGCGAAGGCCAGGAAGAAGAGCCTGGAAGGACCTCAGAGGAGCTCTCCACTGACTGTCCTGCCTCTGGGAAGGGGGACACAACCAGTGGGCCACCAGAATGCTATGAGAAACTACCCATCACCAAGCCTAACAATGCCTATGAGTTCGGTCAAATTATAAACACTATCAGTATGCGGAATGATCAAGAAGCCTGTGCTCACCTTTTAGCCATCACTGAACCAAAAGATTTGCCAATGTTGTTGAGTAACAAACTTGAGGGGGATACATTCCTCCTTCTCATTCAGTCTCTGAAAAATAATCTTATTGGTAAAGATCCCTCATTGGTGTATCAGCATCTTTTATATCTGAGTAAAGCAGAAAGGTTCACAGTAAGTGGAAAAATAACTTAATAGACACTGATTTTCTTCCACGGTTTCTATAACTTTAAAATGTTCATTTTTTATTAATTAATAGTGTTTCCTCTTTGTTCCAGATGATGTTGACACTAATTAGCAAGGGCCAAAAGGAGCAAATTGAACAGCTCTTCGATGACCTCTCAGACACACCAAATAAACGTTTTACTTTAGAAGATGTGCGGGCCCTAAAAAGGAAGTATGAGCTTTAAGTCAAGACTACTGTTAGATTTCTCCCATGCACGTATGTGTTCCAGTCATGCTGGTGGGTTGGTACTGTAATAGAGTGGCATGGATAAAACGTGGTTTAGAAAAGATCCTTTGGTCTGGACTATAAAATATTTTACTTATTTTTATACATAGAACATGTATATTCTACAAAATGCTTTTTATTAGTTGTAAATATTTTCTTACATACCAAGAGCTGACATCTTTATATTTAATAATAAGTATATTTGCAACTTGTTTAAAGTACATTTTAAGTTATATTATAAATTTTCTTTTTTAATTACTTGTAAAAATTTGAGTTAAATTACATTTCTTTGGGCTACGAAGGATTCCTCTACAGTTTGATAGAAATGTATTTCTTTAAAAATCATTAACAGTGATTATTTTATCACCTTTATTTCCTGCTATGATATATATAAATCCCACTTTATACTACCTGTGGATTACAGTCTGCTAGGGTGAAATGCAACACTTAAGTCTTATAACTTGAAATGATTATTAAATAAATTGTGATTATTAATTTAAGAGCTATAAGAGGAACTTATTTTTTCTTACATGGAAATATTAACAAAAATTTGCAAAAATTTCTACTACTTTTTACTAGATTTTAAAAAGCTCCCTTTCCATATATATTGCTTATGTAAATAATAACAAAACCACCACTGTATAAAAGCAAACCAAGCCTGCATTTTATCACCTCCACATTTTACCCAATGTTTAAATGTTCCTTTTCCTCCTCCTTTAAGCATGACCATATTTATTCCCTTAATGGAAAGTGAAGAAATCTTATCATATTGAAAGCTCCTTTGTTAACTGGGTCAAAGTAAAGGTATTTCTTACAATAAAACATTCATGTCTGTATCAATGTACTGTCATTTATTCCTGTAATTATTATAGTCGATTCTTTTTTTCTGGAGCATTCTTTTATTCTTTAGAAGTGATGATCAAAGATGAGTATCACTTTCATTATTCCCATATTCATTATCTAATCTTTTAGAATTACAGAATTTAAAAAAATCATTGTGGGTAAATGATACCTTTCAAATTCTGACATTTTTCTTTTTAACTGTTCTTTGTTCATTAATGAAAATCTGTGACTCTAGTCTTCAAGCAAACAAAAGTTTTCTCCTTTTGAATGTTAGTAAACTTTGGAGACATTAAAAGGAAACCTCTTTTTCTGACAGTTACATACCCAGCACCTAGCTGCAGGGGCTTCACCGCCGAGCCGTCTGGCAGTGGCGGAACTCTCCTTCAGAGGGGGTGGAAAGCAGTGAGTGCCCAGCTGTGCTGGTTGTGTGGGTCATGCTTGGAGAAATCCATTTGTCTCCAGCAGCAGCCAGGGCACTGAGATGGGACCTCCATGACTGTGAGGGGGAGGAAAGAGAGGTGAAGGAAGCAGATGAGAATATCAAAGGGCATTAAAAGAATGCAGTTCCTGCTGACTGCTTTAAGACATCAGCAGGAAGTCTGCCTGTATACTCCTGGGAGTCTCCCACTCAAGGATCTCCCCACCAGATTGCCCCACTGGGTCCACAGGCACCCCCAAAGCCCCAAGTGCTAAAGTCACACCAGCTCCCACTATGTGGCTAGATCCATGCGCATGCTCCTGATGGGGCAGTGAGAACAGGTCCAGTAATCAGTGTGTTCTCGGAAAAATGGACCTGGGTTTGTGGGCAAGGGAGCAATCACCAACTGGAGCTGTGGGGCTATAGCACCACCTGGGAAATAGGTTTCCAGCAGCCAGCCTGGTGAGTTGTAAGGAAAGATGGAGAAGTTCTAAGAATTCTGCCACTAGAGGGAGCAAGAAGAGCGGAGCAACCTGATGAAGCAACACTCCATCGGAAGGCAACAGGTAAAGGCTCAGGAGATGTCTGCTACTTAAAATGTGAAAACAGCAATGCAAAAACACAAACATGAAAATCAAAACTATTTCACCCCCAAAAGATCTCAATAATTCAACAATTGAGCTCAAAGACAACAGAATATTGCGATCTAGCTGATAAAGAATTCAGAGTAACTGTTTTGAAGAATACAACTAGCTACAAGAAAACAATACAATGATATTAGGAAGGAAAATACATAAAATAACTTTTTAAAAAAAAGATTTATTTTAGCGTGCATGAGCAGGGGTGGGGAAGCAGAGGGTAAGGGGAAGCAAACTCCTCACTGATGGTGGAGCCCGAAGCAGAGCTTGATCGCAGGACTCTGAGATCATAACCTGAGTTGAAACCAAGAGTCAGTCAGATGCTCAACCGACTAAGCCACCCAGGCATCCCAAACAAAAGAATAATTATTTACCAGAGAGATAAAAAACAAGAACCAAATTTTGGAGTTGAATTCAGTGACTTGAGATCAAGACTACAATAGCCTCTGTAGTGGGACAGAGCAGATGGAAGACAGAATAAATGACTTAGAGGACAGGAATTTTGAAATAATCCACAATCCAGAAGACAAGAGGGAGAAGGGGGCAGAAAGTTTATTTTAAAAATAAGTGAAAGACTTGGACATCCAAATTCACAAAGTTCATAGATCACCCTATTATCTCAATGTGGAAACACCTTCTTCCAGACACGTTACAAGGAAACTACCAAAATTGAGAGAATCCTAAAGGCACAAAGGGGTAGAATGTATAACTTACAAAAGAACCCCCATTAGACTATCAGATTTCTGTGCCAAAAAAAGCCCTATAGACCGGGAGAGAGTGAAATGACATATTCCAAGTGTCAAAAAATAAAAACTGCCATCCAGAGTTACCCTTCAGCAATGAAGAAGAAATAAAGAAGCTGTGGGAATTTATCACCACTAGGTCTGCCTTGCAAGAAATGCTGAAAGGAGTTCTTCGAGCTGAAATAAAAACATGCTAATCAGTGACATGAAAAATACTTAAATTTAGAAACCTCTAATTCTATAATAGGATAGTATATTAGCCACTTAACTATGTAGTATAAAGGTTAAAGGAAGAGTGTTAAAAATAACTTGCTAAGATAATTTGCTAACAGTACACAATATAAAAAGATGAATTGTGATAAAAATATAGGAGTAAAAGAATAGAGCCTTTATAGGCAAATGAAGATCAGCTGTTAATCAGCATGTATGAAATGTTTTAGGTAAGCCGCATGTTAACCACAAAGCAAAAATCTAGATTCACAAAAGATTAAAAAAGGGAAACATAGATGGGGTATACCCACCATGGAAAATCACAAAGATTAAACAGGAACAAGGAAAAGGGCGGGGGGCTCGTAAAAAGGAACAACAGAAATACAGAACCACCAGAAAGCAATCAGTAAGAGAGCACTTGTATATCCCTACATATCAATAATTACTCTAAATGTAAATTGAATTCACCAATCAAAAGGCACAGAGTGGCTGGATTAAAAAAAAAAAAGACCCAACTATATGTTTCACTCAAGAGACTCACTTCAGCTTTAAGAACACACAGAGGCTCAGGGTAAAGGGATGGAAGAAGAAATTACATGCAAATGAAAACCAGAAGAGCAGGGATAGCCATACTTAACATTAGACAAAACAAACTTTAAGCCAAAAATGGTAAAAAGAGACAAAGGTCATTTTATAATGATAGAGGTCATTGTATCTGAACTGACCTTCAGATATAATGTAGTGAATGTCAGTACAGCAAGAAGATGTAACAATCATAAATATGTATGCATTCAACATTGGAGCACCTAAGCAGATGAAGCAAATACTAACAAACCTGAACGGAGAAATAGATCATAGAATAATAGCAGACGGCTTTAATACTTAGAGTAATAGATAAGTCATCCAGACAGAAAATAAGGAAATGTTGGAATTGAACCATACTTTGGACCAAATGGACCTGACATAAAGAACATTCCATCCAATCCCAACAATATATTATTCCCAACTACACAAGGAATGTTCTCCAGAATAGATTATAGGATGGGACACAAAACGAGTCTTACCAAATTTAAGACTGAAATCATACCAACCATCTTTTCTGACCACATGGTATAAAACTACAAATCAACAAGAGGAAAGCTGGAAAATTTATAAATATGTAGAAATTGAAGCAACACTTCTGAACAACCAATAGGTCAAAGAAGAAATCAAAAGGGAAATAACATTTATCAAATGAAAATGGAAACACATCAAACGTATGCAAAAGCAGTTCTGAGAGGTAAGTTTATAGTGATAAATGCATATATTAAGAAGTCAGATCTCAGTCTGACTTTACACTTAACTAAAAAAGAACAAATGAAGCTCAAAGTTAGCAGAAGGAAGGAAATAAGGATCAGAGCAGAAAAAAATGAAATACCAGAAAAAAAAAGATGAACAAGACTAAACTTTTTTCAACAAGATAAATGAAATTGACAAGACTGCACTAGACCAAGACTCAAAATCAGAAATCAAAGAGGAGACATTACAGAAATAAGGATCCTAAGAGCCTACCATGAAGAGTTATATGCCAACAAATTAGATACCTTTGAAGAAATCAATGAATTCCTAGAAACACAGAACTCACTAAGACTGAATCAGGAAGAAACAAAATCTGAACAGACCAATAAGAGACTGAATCAGTAATCAAAAACATCCTAACACAGAAAACTCCAGGACCAGATGACTTCACTGGCAGATTCTACCAAACATTTGAAGATGAGCTGACAATCCTCAAACCCTTCCAAAAAACTGAGGAGGGAACACACACTTCCAGGCTGATTCTATGAGGCCAGCATTACCCTGATATCAAAGCCAGATAAAGGATCTACAAGAAAACGAAAGACCCATAACTCAGATGAATATAAGTATAACATACTCAACAGTGAAGAATCAAAAGCTTTTCCTTTAAGATTAGGAACAAGACAGGGGCGCCTGGGTGGCACAGCGGTTAAGCGTCTGCCTTCGGCTCAGGGCGTGATCCCGGCGTTATGGGATCGAGCCCCACATCAGGCTCCTCCGCTATGAGCCTGCTTCTTCCTCTCCCACTTCCCCTGCTTGTGTTCCCTCTCTCGCTGGCTGTCTCTATCTCTGTCAAATAAATAAAATAAAATCTTTAAAAAAAAAAAAAGATTAGGAACAAGACAAGGAGGCCCACTCTCACTGCTCTTAATACAAGTGCTGGACAGTTAGGCAGGATACAGAAATAAAAGGCATCCAAACTGGACAGGAAGAAGTAAAATTTGTTTAAAGATTTTATTTGAGAGAGAGAGCAAGTGAGCACAAGTGGGTGAGGGACAAAGAGACAAGCAGACTCCCCACTGAGCAGGGAGCCCAACGTGGGGCTCGATCCTGGGACTCTGGGATCATGACTGAGCTGAAGGCAGACGCTTAACCGAATGATCCACCCATGTGCCCTGGAAGAAGTAAAATTTTTGTTGCAGATGATATTTTATATAGAGAAAATCCCAAAGATTCAATTAAAAAACTGTTGGAACTAATCAAAGCCAATAAAGTTGCAGGATATAAAATCAACATAAAGAAATCAGTTGCATTTCTAGAACAGTGAAACATCTGAAAAACTATCCCATCCATTCACAGTAGCATCAAAAACAAAATAAACTAAATTTGACCAAGGACGTGAAAGATCTGTATAGCCAAAACTATACTTCATTGAAAGCAATCAAAGATGACACAAGCAAATGCAAGGAGAGTCCATGCTTATGGATTGGAAGAATTAAATTTGTTAAGAAGTCCCTATTACCCTAAACTGTCTATAGATTTATTACAATCCCTATCAAAGTTCCAATGGTATTTTTCACATAGAAAAAAAAATCCTAAAACTTGTGTGGAACTGGAAAAGACCCCAAATAGTCAAAGCAATTAGAACAAAGAACAAAGCTGGAGGTATCACACTTGTTGATTTCAAACTAACCTACGAAGCTTTAGTAATTAAAACCACATGGTACTGGCATAAAAACAAGATACACAGACCAGTGGAACAGAATAGAGAGCCCCAAATTAAACCACTACAGATATGGTCAACTAATATTCAACAAGGCAGCCAAGAACACCCAGTGGGGAAAGGATACTATATCAACAAACTGTGTTGGGAAAACTGGATAAACACAGAAAAGTGAAACTGGACCCCTGATTTTTTTTTTGAGATTTTATTTGATAGAGCATGAGCTGGGGGGAGGGGCAGAGGGAGAGGGACAGGCAGACTCCCCACTGAGCAGGGAGACCAACATGGGGCTCAATCCCAGGGCCCTGGGATCATGACCTGAGCCAAAGGCAGATGCTTAACTGACTGACCCACCCAGGTGCCCTGGGCCCTTAATCTTATACCACCCACAAAAATTAACTTGAAACAGATCAAAAACTTAAACCTAAGACTTGACACCATAAAACTCCTAGAAAAAACCAGGAAAGAAGTTCCTTGACATTGGTCTTGGCGATGATTTTTTTGCCTATGACACCAAAAGCACAAACAAAAGCAAAAATTAACGAGTGGGACTACATCAAAATGAAAAGCAACTTTTGCGCAAGAGAAACAATCAACAAAATGGAAAGGTAATGTACAGAATCGGAGAAAATATCTGCAAACTATATACTGGATAAGAGATTAATATCCAAAATATGTAAATAGTTCTCTGAGAAAACACCAAATGGCGGATGGCACTGGTGCAGTGGGAAGGTCTGGAGGACTTGGGGCTCTGGAATGTGAGGCTGTGGTGGCTTCCGCAGAGGCTTGGCAGCGGCATGCAGGTTGGGGGTTGTGGCCATGGTGAGGCTGGGGCCAAGGCCAAGGAGCTCGTGGAGACAAGGCCAAGAACTGGATCCCTGTCACCAAGCTGGGCTGCCTGGTTAAGGACATGAAGATCAAGTCCCTGGAGGAGATCTATCTCTTCTTCCTGCCCATCACAGAATCTGAGATCATTGACTTCTTCCTGGGGGCATCCTTCAAGGATGAGGTTTTGAAGATTATGCCTGTTCAAAAGCAAACCTGTGCTGGCCAGCGGACCAGGTTCAAGGTATTTGTTGCCATCGGAGATTACAATGGACACATCGTTCTGGGTGTTAAGTGCTGCAAGGTAGCAACAGCCATCCATGGGGCCATTATCCTGGTCAAGCTTTCCATCATCCCTGTGCGGCAAGGCTACTGATGGAATTCGATCCACAAGCCCCACACCATGTCATGCAAGGTGACAGGCCACCATGGCTCTGTGCTGGTGCACCTCATCCCTGCCCCCAGAGCACTGGCACTGTTTCAGCCCCTATGCCCAAGAAGCTACTGATATGGCCCGTATTGATGCTGCTGCATCTCAGCCAGGGGCTGCACTGCCATCCTAGGCAACTTCGCCAAGGCCACTTTTGATGCCATTTCCAAGATCTACAGCTATCTCACCCCTGACCTCTGGAAAGAGACTGTTCACTAAGTCTCCCTATCAGGAATTCACTGACCGGGGCACCTGGGTGGCTCAGTTAAGCATCTGCCTTTGGCTCAGGTCAGGATCTCAGGGTCCTGCGACTGAGCCCTGCGTCGGGCTCCCTGCTCCTGGGTAGTCTGCTTGTCCCTCTCCCTCGGCCCCTCCCCCTGCTCATGCACATGCTCGCTCTCTCTCTATATATATATCTCAAATAAATAAAATCTTTAAAAAAACAACAAAAAAACGGAATTCACTAACCATCTTGTAAAGACCCACATCAGAGTCTCCATGCAAAGGACCCAGGCTCCAGCTGTTGCCAGTATACAGTTTTATACAAGAAAAATAAAGTGAATTAAAATCTGTTAAATAAATTTATAAACAATAACGAAAACCAATCCAGTTAAAAAAGGGGCAGAGGAACTAGACATTTCCCCAAAGACGACCTCAAAATGGCCAACAGACACATGAAAAGGCGCTCCACATCACTAATCTCAGGGAAATGCAAATCAAAACCACAGTGAGATGTCACCTCCCACCTATGAGATGGCTATCATCAAGAAGACAAGAAATAAGCATTGGTGAGGATGTGGAGAAAAGGGAACCCTAGTACACTGGGGGGAATGTAAATTGGTGCAGCCACTATGGAAAACAGTATGGAAGCTCCTCAAAAAACTAAAAACAGAACTACCATATCATCCAGCAATTCTACTTGTGGGTATATACCCAAAGGAAAAGAAAACAGGATGTTGAAGAGATATATGCAATCCCGTTTACTGCAGCATTCACAATAGCCAAGATATGGAAACAACTTAAGTATGCCCAGCAACTGATGAATGAAGATTACACACACACACAGACACGATGCAATATTATTCAGTCATAAGGAGGAAATCTACCATTTGTGACATGGATGGACATGCTAACTGACATAAGTCAGAGAGAAACAAATACTGTATAATATCACTTATATGTAGAATCTTAAAGCCCAACTCCTAAAAATAGTAAAATAATATCCAGGGCACTGGAGGTTGGGGGAATAGGAGAAATGTTTAAGTGTACAAACTAGCAACTAGTAGATAAGCTAAGTCCTAGACATTTAATAGCACAGCGTAATGATTATAGATAACAATATCGTATTATAAACATCAAACTTGCAAAGAGACTGATCTTAATTATTCCTACCACAAAAAAATAATCATGTGAGGTGATGAAGGTGCTACCTAGCACTATGATGGTAATCATATTACAATATATGTGTACCAAACCAATATGAACACCTTAAATTTACACAATATGTCAAATACATTTCAATTAAAACAACTGTAGGTAGTTTTGACTGTGCACAATTTATCACACGCTAACTTAATCCGTATAACAACTCTGTTATAGATGAGGAAGCCATGGCACAGAAAAAATAGAGAGAAAAACTTAAATCCTTGTATATTAACAAGGATTACAAATATTACATGTGGCTGATCCAAGATTCAAACCTGGGCAATCTGTCTTTGAACCTTTGCTGTGTAATGGAAAGTATTAAATATAATGGAATAATTAGTAAGGTGCCCTGCCTGTGTTACAGCTTAGTAGAGGCAATGAATATGTAAATTACCAACGCTGTTACACTAATAGAGGTGTTACAGTGATTATGCAGAGCAAGAGATATGCCCAGTACTGCCTGTGAGGTTAAGGTAAGTTTCAAGGAGGTCATGTTGCAGCTTGAGCTTGTCATGAGGACGAGAAAAGGATGTGCCAGGCAGAGGATACGGGGGACACAGAGGCATCGAGATGCATGCTGAACGAAAGTGTGAACTAACTGGGCATGTTTAGGGAACTGCATGTACTCTTAATACCGGAGGAGCATAAATCTGTGTGATAAGCCTGAAGGAACGACAGTTGGATCAAACAGCTGTATGCTGCATATAAAATGGTAGAAATATCAGAGTTTTAGTTACACAAGTAGTTCCTTTGTGAGTCAGGCATTGCCACTCTTAACCAATACCTGGTTTTCTTCCCCTTCTTGTCATACGCAAGACAGGAACTTTAGTCTTTTTCTGATTGGTTAGGGCCATGTGACTAATTCTACCAACAGAACAGAGGTAGAAGTGAGGTGTCCCTCCCGGGCCCTGCTGTCCAAGAGCTGGTACAGGCCCTACGTGGTCTTTTCATCTTGCTACAGTGACTGAGAAGGCCTCATGTTCCAGTTCGTGGGTTACAGAAAGACTCCATCAAACCGATTCTTGGAGTGTTGGTCTGAAGCAAATTCCTGCCAATCTGCATTGAACAGATAGCATGAATAAGAAATAATCCTTTTTTGTTAAGCCACTGAGATTTCAGATTAAAATTATATCCAAAGACTTAGTCTCTCACAGTCTGTTTCTGTCTCTCTTCTGCTTTAAGCCCTTAAATCTTTCCTGAGCTCCCAATCTATAAAACCAACTTCAAACTGTTCGTCTCCCCATGAATGTCTCGTCCGCACTTCAAATGTAGTAATGCCCCAAACTGAACTCTTCGTTCCCTCAAACTCAGGCTTCACTTACTTGGGATCTTTGTGAAAGGTACCAGCGTTTAAGCTCTGATCTAAGCCAGAAACTTCAGCTTCCTCCTAGGCTTTTCTTGCTCTTTCAATGTCCACATCCAATATTTCATTCGGGCAAACTGTTCTGTTACCCAGAGAGGGCGTATTCACCAATCACTGACTTGCTTATGCACCCGACGTTTCCCTGCTCCAAATGCTCTCCTCTCCTTCCTCTTACCTCCAAAAACCACAAGGCTATTCCTAGTCATCTTTTAAAATCCAGTTCAGAGACGCCCAGGTGGCTCAGTAGGTTAAACATCTGCCTTCAGCTCAGGTCGTGACTGTGGGTCTCGGGATTGAGTCCCACAGTGGGCTTCCTGCTCAGCGGGGAGTCTGCTTCTCCCTCTCTCTGTGCCCCCGCCCCCCGCTCATGCTCTCTCTCAATAAATAAAATCATTAAAAAAATAACCAGTTCAAATGTCACCTCCTAAAGGCTCTTCCTCACCGATGTTGGCTGAGTTAAGTGATCTTTGTTTTCTCATAATGCACAGCTCTGCCACAGCTCTAACCACTGTTTTGGTGGTTGTGTGCTTATTTTAAGATTATTTATTTATATATTTGAGAGAGAGAAAGAGTGTAGGGGGAGGAGCAGAGGGAGAGGGACCAGCAGACTCCATGCCAAGTGTGGAGTCTGACATAGACTCAATCCCATGACCCCGAGATTATGACCTGAGCTGAAATCAAGGGCCAGACACTCAACGGAGTCACCCAGGCGCCCGCACTGTTTTGGTGTTTTGAGTTGACTTGTCTGTGACAGAAAATGTCTGGTTTAGTTTTGTTCCCCATGTTGCTCAGGAAGATGACTGGCACAATGGAGATTTAATACCTCCTCAATGAAAGAATAAGCATTACTGGGGTGCCTGGGTGACTAGTTGGTTAAGCATCTTGACTTGGGCTCAGGCAATGATCCCAAGGTCCTGGGATGGAGCCTTGAGTCGGGCTCCCCACTCAGCGAGGAGTCGGCTTATCCCTCTTCTTTGCCCCTCCCCCAGCTTGTGATCTGTCTCTCTCTCAAATCTTTAAAAAAAAAAAAAAAAGCATTACTAACATATTTTTGGGTGCATATATTAAAATATTTCAATAGGGGCGCCTGGGTGGCTCAGTCGTTAAGCGTCTGCCTTTGGCTCAGGGCGTGATCCTGGCATTCTGGGATCGAGCCCCACATCAGGCTCCTCCGCTGGGAGCCTGCTTCTTCCTCTCCCACTCCCCCTGCTTGTGTTCCCTTTCTCGCTGGCTCTCTATCTCTGTCAAATGAATAAATAAAAAATCTTTAAAAAAATAAAATATTTCAATAGAATGAGCACTTGTTATACAAGTGTAATGGGTTGCTGTAAATCATGCATCCAGAAGTAGCAAAGTCTCAAAGAAAGTAATTCTATACACAGCGAGGGTGATTAATCATCAAAGCTTAACCTCATGCCTTAGGGACCTAATAAGCAAAATTTCTAGACAGAAGAATGAAAGACAAAATATTAAAACAGAAAAAGGGGGAAAAACCCAAAGCCTTTTAAATGAGAACTATACATGACAATACTTACTAGGTGAATAACACCTGAGGAAATTTACAATCACTGGGCTTAAGTTTGCATACTTTTAAATGATTAGTAAATATCATCTGGGCTGACATCATGTTTGTTGTGATACAACATATGAAAATGTCTTCTAAGCTATATACAGTATTTCTGGCTCATGGACACTACAAAAACTCCCATGTGTATAGAGCATCTCCTAACTATGGCCCATCAGTTAATGTCCAGTCTCTGCAGCTGTCACATCATCCCACAGTTCACTGCCGTGGTAGTACCACTGGCTGTGACCACCCTCAGCTCCTGACCTTAACTGAACCAACAGGCCATCTCCTATGAGTGCTCCAATCAGCTCCCCTTCCTTCTGACTTACCACATTTTCCCAGCTCCTCTTCTCTTTTAGAAAGTAATTTCCCCCTCCTTACAAGGGCTGTTCCCTCATCCCATCCCCTCTTCAAGGGTTTTCCTCCAACGATACCACCATCTTTTGCACATGTCCCTTTCAATTAGCACCTTCCTCTCATCCTACAAACCTAACTCAACTCTTCCCCACTTCAAGTCCTTTTCAATCTCCAAGTTTCCATCCTTTCCTACATCAGGTTTTCAAAAGTAACTTTTTCTATTTTTCCCTCCTCCCGATTTATCTTTTTTGAAAGAAATTCAGCCTCTATTTCCCATCATATTCAAACTACTCTCAACAACCTTGGTCAAATCCAGAAGCCTTTTCTTAGTCATAGAATTCGGTTACACTGTAGCCCAAAGAGATTTTTTTAGAGATCATCTCATCTAAATCTACTCCATTTATATTGAAGCCCAAATTAAGAACACAATAGAATACTATGCAGTCAGAAATGCTGATAAACTGTGACTGTACTATTTTTAAACTTTTGCTGAGATTGTGGGCAAAGAAAATGAAATTTGAAAGGTGAAGCAGCAAAATCTTAACAGCAGCTGCAAGACTGAATCTAAATTGGCTTAGTTCTAAATTGCTCAGAATGATCGATGATGTATCTAGGCAATTTCAGAAAGTGCCTCCTTCGTGAGCAAGATCTCAGAATGCACAGCACTCTGTAAGCTGACACTGCAACAGGATGGATATATTGAGAATTTGATGTTTGTCAGGAAAGCTTTCATTTCCACTTCTGAAATGCATTTTGGTGAAAACTCCCTTTATGACCCCGGGAAGTGGTGACCTTTTTTTTTTTTTTTTTTTGAGGATTTCAAGCCAATTTATTTTATATTGAAGGTAAAAGTTTGATTCTTTAAAAGCACTTATCACAGTCTGTAATGACTTGATTTTTTGTTTACTTGGTTTCTTGGGGTGAGGGCTATATCTGTCTTGTTATTGTATTTTTAAAACCCGGAACACAGGGACGTCTGGGTGACTCAGTCGGTTAAGCACCTGTCTTCAGCTCAGGTCATGATCCCAGAGCCCTGGGATCGAGTGCCGTATTGGGCTCCTTGCTCCGCACAGAAGCTGCTTCTCTCTCTGCCCCTCAACCCTGCTTATTCTCTCTCTCAAATAAAATCTTTTTTAAAGAATCAAATAAATATTTCTCAAACAGTTCTTAGAATATTTGTATCAGAATCACTTGGGAACCTGAGTCTAAGGGGTTGGCAATCTAACTTTTAAAATCTCTCTCCTAATTCTTAGGCAAGTTGGAATATGTGACCCAGTGTCCCAGAAGGTGAGTGTGGAGTAACTAGTATCTGAGTTGTGTAAGCCCTGTAAGTGAACTAAACGATCCATCACCCTCTGCATAAAATATGGGGGATAAAAAGGATAGTTCCTGCTTTTAATGAGCTTATGACTAACTTAAAAAGAAAATAAAACCAAGTTCAACAGACTCTAGTAGAGGGGTGCTTGGGTGGCACTCAAGTAGGCTGGGCATCCAACCCTTGGTTTCAGCTCAAGTCATAATCTCAGGGTTGTGAGATCGTGCCGCATGTTGGGCTCCGCACTTAGTGTGGAGTCTGCTTGAGATATTCCTTTCCTCCTCCCCCTCCTCCTCGTGCTCACTCTTTCTAAAATAAATATATAAATCTTTAAAAAAAAAAAAAAGAGAGCAAGGGAGACTCTAGTAGAGAAAAAAAAGCATCAGTGAAATGTTTGTCAAAGTTACTAAAAGGACCAAGAAGAATAAATCAAGAATGTTTTCAGGAAGAGGTAAAATCTAAGCCACGTTTTTTTTTTTCAAGATTTTATTTATTTATGGGACAGAGATAGAGACAGCCAGCGAGAGAGGGAACACAAGCAGGGGGAGTGGGAAAGGAAGAAGCAGGCTCATAGCGGAGGAGCCTGATATGGGGCTCGATCCCATAACGCTGGGATCACGCCCTGAGCCGAAGGCAGACGCTTAACCGCTGTGCCACCCAGGCGCCCCTAAGCCACGTTTTTAAACAGACTTCAGTGGATGAGAAGGAAGAGCTCAGTAAAATTAAATAACTTTACTATGGAATTTCCAGTACCACAATGCATTAGAAACTTAGTAATAATAACTCTGCCACTGCAAGCTTCACCGTGTAGCAGGTAGAAACCAGACAGGAACTTTACCAACCAACCTATCTATTTTTCCTTAGGGTTTCAATAAGGACCTGTCAAATCCAAAAATTGCTAAAAATTGAATCTCACTGGCTACCATTTGACCTCTTTTATGTGCTTCCCACCAGAAAATAGGACCAAGTATTTACTATAATTAAGCAGTGGGTTGGGAGGACTTCAACAAACACAATTTTAATCCTAATTCACATGTGTGCTGAAACAAAGGCAAAGATATAACTAGAATGGTTATAATAAAAAAAAAAAAACCAGACAAAAACAAATGTCGACAAGGATGTGGAGGAATTAGAAACAATACATATTGCTGATGGGACTGTAAATTGATGTAGCTGCTTTAGAAAACAGTTTGGCAGTTCTCCAAAAAGTTAAACAGTGTTACCATATGACTCAGCAATTCCTCTCCTAGTATTATACCCAATAAAAATGAAAACACACGTTCATACAAAACACTGTTCACAAATGTTGATAGCAGCATCATTTATGATAGCCAAAAATGTGGGAGCAACCCAAATGTCCATCAACTGGTGAATAAACAAAAATGGTATACCCATATAATAGAATATTACTGAACCATAAAAAGCATGAAATATTGATACATACTACTCCATAGATGAACCTTGAAAACTCTGTTAAGTGAAAAAAGCCAGACACAAAAAGCCACATATTACATGATTCCTTTTATATGAAATGTCCAGAATGGACAAATATATTCAGACAGAAAATAGCTTTAGTGGTTGCTAGGGCTTGAGAAGATGGGAGAATGGGAATTGAATGATAATGGATACAGGGTTTCTTTTTGGGGTGATGAAAATGTTCTAGTATTAGGTAATGGTATGGTTGCATAACCTTGTAAATAAACTAGCAATTACTGAATTTTATACTTTTTTTTAAAGATTTATTTGAGAGAGAGAGAGAAAGAGAGAGATCACAACAGGAGGAAGGGCAGAGGGAGAAGTAGGCTCCCTGCTGAGCCGGGAGCCTGATGTGGGACTTGATCCCAGGAGCTTCATGACCCGAGCTAAAGGCAGACGCTCAACTGACTGAGCCACCCAGGCACCCTGAATTTTATCCTTTAAAAACAGTGAATTTTACAATATGTGAACTGTATCTCAATTTTAAAAACTGAATGAAAAGAAAAAAAAAAGCAAACCACCCAACTCAAATAATACCTTACAGGCAAACTCTGGGGTCCTCCAATCAATCTAAAATGGCAACCCCGTTAAGCTTGTCAAGAATTTGGCAGAAGGAATAAAAGCTGAGGATGAAAGACTAGATACTTACACACTATGACTGGAAACAAGGTAAGGTTGTCTCTTTAACCATCTCTATTTAATACTGTACTGGAGACTGAAGCCAGTATAATAAGACACCCCCCACCAAAGTTCCTAAAGCCATCCAGATTGTAAAGAAGGAAATAAAACTATTTGCAGAAACATGATTTTCTATGTAGAAAAATCTTATGGATCTACCAAAAAGCTATTAGTTATAAATGACTTACAAGTTTCTAGGATTCAAAATCAACCTACAAAAATCAACTGTATTTCTGTAAAATAGTAACAATCAGAAATTGAGATTTTAAAAATATCTGTACACTGAAAACTACAAAGCACTGACAAAAGAAATTAAGAAACCCAATAAATGGATAGATACACCATGTTCATGGATCAGAAGCTCATTACTGTTAAAATGCCAATTTCCCCCAAGTTGATCTACTATAGATTCAATGGAATCACAATCAAAATCCTAGTGGGCTGATAGAAATCTAGAAATTTCAGTATAAAGGCAGCATTCAGGGGCGCCTGGGTAGCACAGGTTAAGCATCTGCCTTCGGCTCAGGGCGTGATCCCGGCGTTCTGGGTTCAAGCCCCACGTCAGGCTCCTTTGCTATGAGCCTGCTTCTTCCTCACGCACTCCCCTGCTTGTGTTCCCTCTCTCGCTGGCTGTCTCTCTCTGTCAAATAAATAAAATCTTTAAAAAAAAAAATAAAGGCAGCATTCAGATCAGTGGGAAAGGATAGATTATTTTAAAAATAACGTGCCATCACAAACAGCTTATCATCTGGAAGAAGTAAGATGTTGGACCTCTACATTATAGTAAACAAATTCAAGACAGAGTAAAGCAAACGTAAAAAATTAAATAAAAATCTCACAAAAAACTTAGGCGACTGTAAGTATAATTTAGGAGCAAAAGAAACCTTAACTATGACTAGAAGTTCTGAAATATAAAATTAGATACATTTGACAATACAGCTGTGTGTGTGTGTGTGTGTGTGTAAAGTGTATATGGGAAGCTTCTGAACTATCTTTGCAACTTTTCTTTATAGTCTAAAAATATTTCAAATAAACTTTAGAATAAAATGCACAGCAAAGTTAATAAAGTCAATGGTCAAATAATAGATTTGAACAAAAATATATAAAAAAAAACAACTATAATAGCTATCATATATATAATGCATAGCTATTTTAATAGCTATAATATGGGGCGCCTAGGTGGCACAGTTGGTTAAGCATCCGGCTGCTCCTGGTTTTGGCTCAGGTAGTGATCTCAGGGTTGTGAGGCTTAACCCCGTGTCGGGCTCTGAGCTCAGCGTGGAGTCTGCTTGAGATTCTCTCCCCTCCCCTAAAATAAATAAATAAATCTTTTTAAAAAAACCTATAAGAGCTACGATACAGATCTCTTTCAAAATGAACAAAGAGACTCTCTCCCTAAAAAGTAAGCAAAAGATATAACACTCAGTCTAGAAAACAGTAAATCAAATACCACCAATTCCCCTCTTCCTATGAAAAAGAAAACCACACAAAAAAGATGTACAGATTCACTAGTGGTCAGGGATACGTAAACATAAAATCAGGTAACACATATTACTTTATACTGGTCTTGTAAAAACTATAAAGCTCTAATATTTACTTTTGGTTGAACGCAAGGGAAAGGGGACTCATGTATTATTAGTGGAATTGTAAATTTTGACAGCCTTTTTCAAAAGGCAATTTGATGATCTTATTAATAAAACTACATATACTTTGTGACCTAGCCATTTGATATCCATGAAACTATTTTCCATAATTAAAACTACCAGGAAATAGGATTTATATACGAGGATGTTTCCTGCACTGTTTTGTAGTAGGGGAAAAAACCCAAAAGTGACATCATGAGAATGCCCATCATATGCAGCCATTAAAAAGAATGAGCTGGAGCTCTATCACTTGGGTTGATTTCTGTAAGATACTGAGAAAATTGAGAAAATGATCAATGTGTACATGCATTTTGCGTGACTAAGTAACATGGAGAAAACTATGATATCATACGTACATACTCATTTGCATCAGTTATGGGGGAAGGTAATGTGGGAAGGAGGGGCTAAGAAAAGATGGAGCAAAGAGGGAAAGAAAGGAAAAAAGGGGGAAAGGGAAAGTAAATTCTTTTGTGTACATTCTATTTATTTATGAACTCTCAATAGTAACTGTCTCTAAAACATCAGTTTGCATGTTATCTTTCTAAAGCAGAAAATATTTTTACTAGCTGAAAGTATCACATTTCCTTGAAATGAACATACAACAAAAAGCCCCCAAAAACCAAAATTAAAATGCCTTGGCTAAATCAACCCTGAAAAATGATGTTCCAGTGGCTGTCACACATTCTACAATATTTATGACCTAACATACATGGCATTAAACCTTATTAAAAGTGACTTTTTCAGTCACTGTCTTGTTTCAAACAGCTTTTCTAGTGCACAGTGTAATGAAGACACTGGTCACCAACTCCGAGGCCTAAGTCCACAAACATTCTCATTCCTGTTGCTCATTATTATGTCTCATCACAGCAAGCACATCCTCAATCTCCTCCTCGTATATACGTACTAGTACATACTTACAGAAAAAAGACAAGGTGCCTGCCCTTAAGAGCCTACAGTTTCTTTCTTTATAAGATTTCTGTTTTCCCAGTATCCTGAATTCCAAATTTGGAGGTACCTGGTGCACATGGTGTGTAGCATCTAAGTTTAACCTCCTCTATGCTGGATAAAAAGAAAGGTAGAGAAATAGGTGTTCCAGGGGCGCCTGGGTGGCACAGCGGTTAAGCGTCTGCCTTCGGCTCAGGGCGTGATCCCGGCGTTATGGGATCGAGCCCCACATCAGGCTCCTCTGCTATGGGCCTGCTTCTTCCTCTCCCACTCCCCCTGCTTGTGTTCCCTCTCTCGCTGGCTGTCTCTGTCAAATAAATAAATAAAATTTTAAAAAAAAAAAAAAAAAAAAAGAAATAGGTGTTCCAATTATCAGGCAAAACACTGGAGAGAAAAACAATATGAGCAAAACTAAGTTGCCACCCCAGAGCTAGGGAAATTTACACATTCTAGGATTAGTAAACTCTTACAGAGGAGAGGGGCTGCCATTCCTTACTGCTCATACTATATCCATGAAGATGAATGCTTCTCAACTCTGAAAACCTGGCTTTCTATAATATTAAAAAACAAACAATTCAGAAGGCCCACACAGCCTTAACAGCAGTTTCTAACAACCATTCATAAAGGATGTAATTCCAATCTTATGTGCTCTGATACTGAAGTTTATCCCAGGAGGTTGGTTTAATATTTGAAAAATCAAATTCATATGTTAACTATACCCATATTAACTGTGGTTAAAGGAATAAATCACATTTATATTACATAATTACATGAAAGGAATAAATCATAAGTATATGATAGACATACCTACCCAATAACAGCCAATAAAATTCAACGTATTTCCCAAGGTAAAAACTCTTGGCAAATGAAGAGTTAGAAGACAATTTAATAAATTTGATAAAGAGCATCTACAAATATATCTGCACAAATATCGCACTTAACGGTAGAAACACTGAAATCCCTTTAAGATTAACAGGTAAACAATGCCCCCACAGCCACTGCCATTTAGCACTTTACACTTGAAGTCCCAGCTAGTGCAAATGGGCTAGAAAAAGAAATACATGATGAAAAGATCGAAGAGGAAGAAACAAAACACTTTAAATCCTAGCTTTGCCACTTACCAGACATGCAACTCTGGACAATGTACTTAACTCTTTGCCTCTGTTTCCTCATCTGTAAAATGGGATAATGAATACTTCCTTCACAGAGTTGTTCTGAAGAGTAAATAAGTTAATATTTTAAAAGCACATAGAAAGTGACTGACACATCAAAGCACTGTAAAAGTGTTAAATAAAATAGAAATTATTCACAGATGATGACTGTGTACACAGAAATCTCAGAGAAGCTAAACTACTGAAATTGAAAGAGCAATAATATTCCCAAGACATGAATCATTATATGAACATCAGTTGTATTTCTATATACTATTAGTAACAAACAGAAAATGGCATCCAAAAGGTATCAAGTACCTGGGAATAAAATGAACAAAAGACACGAAAGATCTCTCTACAGGGACAATTATAGACTCAATACAATCCCAACACCAACTGGTGGAATTCAACAAGGTTATTCCAAAATGGTTATGAAAATGCAAAGTGTCAAGAAGAGTCAAGGCATTCTCCAAGAAAAACAAGGTAGCAGATTTGTCTTACTAGTTATCAAATTCCAAGACTGATGTCTAGTCTGTTAACTCACCTGGGAGAAGATCTCTTTCTGGAATGCTCATCCATTTGGTATGTCTACCCAGTTCCTCCCTCACTTCTTTTAGATTTTTGCACTAATGTCATCTAGGAGAGATCTTTCCGGTTTGTTCTATATAAAACAGCACTACCCAAAACTCTAGTCACTTTTTTCCACACCCTGTATTTTCCTTGGGACCCATCGTGTGACATCATTTTAAGCTCTATGTATGTGTTTTTTATGTCTCTCTCCCCCAACTACAACATAAGCCCATTGAAGCCAGGGTATCTGTTTATTTGATACAGTGCTGTGTATCTCCAAATCTACTTGTTACCTGGTTGAATGAGTAAATAAATTGGCAGAAATCACAAAAATTCTGACTGTTATATGAAGTATGGTGATGAAATTTGAACTAAATTTAAAAACCGCAAACTCCCTTTCACTATTCATCTATTAAATAATGGCTACCAAAACACTGTAACTCTCCCCAAGTTTAAAATACTATTTTGAGCATTCAAAGCCTACCAGCATGTACATACTGGCTTTTAGCAATTGTATCTCATACTTTAGTAAGGGAAAGAAATGAAACAAGCCCATAAAAAGGAACCATATAGAACATAGCCCTGAGAATCCTGATGACTCTGATTAGAAAGGCAAAATGATCAGAGGAACAGGAGTTTAGGTATTTTGCTCATGTAGGAACAAATAGCTATGATGGTTTTTAATATGTGTTTTATTTATCCTTTGGTGATCAAAGTTGTATTTAGACAATATGCTACGAAAAGTCTTACATATTTACAAATCAACCCAATTTTTGGTGAAGAAAAGAGTGATGGATTGTGTGAATTTAACATAAAAGCTAACTAATTCAGTGCTCTGAAGATATGAATTTGTACATTCAAGAGAATCCAGTTAAAATGGCGGTCCACATAATGAACAGCAGGTATACCATTTTAATCTTTGTATTCTCTCTCACTACTATATGATCCCCCCGCCCCCGCCCCCCAGACCTTAAAGAAAGCAAAGTACAAAGGGTCTCTCAAAGACTTTGGTGAGTTAAGGCCTGTCTTGAACCCTGGAGTATTCTCCTGTTCTAGGCTGGTCCTAGAGTTGAGCTCCAGGAGAATCTGGCTTGGTCCTAAATTAATTCAAGTTTGAATGACTCCTGGGAGATGAAGAACTCCTGAAGCCAGCTGAAAGGTTTAGATCATTTTTTCAAGTGAGACTGGGGCGGTACTGGTTGAGGGTACAACCAGAAGAGGAATGGGGTAATCTGAATGCACTGACCTTCTACACTGACCTACTTTTGCTGTATTCCTCCAAAAATCCTTTAGCTTTCCATTTAATCTATGGCCTTTTACAGAAAGGTCAAGAGGTAGTCAACATATTCATACATATTATTTTCATTAAGAATTAACTATGTAACAGGAAATCAGAAAAATCACCAATGCATTTTATAGAGGCTATAAGGATACAAAGCATTTAATTAAAATTACTAGCTTATTTCATGATCTTATGTTGCCAGAGTAGAATCTCTTAGAATAGTATTTTAAGATCTTTTTTTCTGTTAAGATGAGGATTTATAATACTTATCTCTTCACAATTTAATGATAGATCTATTTACTTTCCAACCAATTCACTTTTAAAAATAAAATATGTTGATGACTAAAGCAGCTTATTTCTGGAAGAAAGGCAGGTATTAGAAATGAAGAAAGGATTCCTTGTGTGTCAACACTGTTTGTTGAGAGGTTCAGCAAATGCTTCCTTTTGGGGTGCGACCAGTATACAGAATCATCTCAATGACTTGCAATACTTATAAGTAACTGCCATGTGGCAAATGAGTATTCATATTCTTATAAAAATACCTGCACATAAACCATAAAGCAGCAATACATTAGTATTTACATTTATTTAATGTATGCAGTTTACACACTCACTATTGAACAAAATTGGAATGCAAATATACAAATACCATAATAAGCATTATCAAATAACTGGCACTAGTGTTATAAGCATATTAATGGACCTAGTGAGAAAAAGTGGTGGAAGAAGACTGCAGCCCATGGCATTTTTCTTTTTATTAAAAGAAAACGCTCAGTAGCACCATAATGGTAATACTTAACAGAAACACATAAGATGGAACATTTCAACTGCTATCTTTGAGGTTAACCTGTTTTATTTAAGTGAATTATACAGGAAAGTAACAGTACAGGCAGTATTTTGGCCAACTTCTGTTTATGTCAGCTGAACACCTTCCACAAACAAAAGTAAAATAAAATAAAGCCAGCCATACATGGACCCCTCCTTAGTACTTGGTACAAACTCTGCACCATGCTTTGATTTCATGATTGGAGAAGATACGCATGTGTTAAAACTGAGGTTATGTATTCACTAAAGCCTGAGTGTGTCTTTGGTAGGCTAATACTTTTTCAGCATTGTTATTATTACTCATATTTATGTTTATCTATCTTGTATTTGTCTACATAATCCAAGGTGGCTAGAGAGGACATAATGGGAAACAGTACAGCAAAATCCTCAAACAACTAGGCCCTTAAAATCCAGTCTATTCCAAAGGCACCAAGAATCAATGGGGTGCAAACTTCCCCTTGGTGGAAGGTGACTTTTTTTATTAATACTTACAAACTAATGGAATTTTATTTTATAGTTTTATATATCGTTATTTGGTGCTGTCAGTCTACTTAATTACCTACCTTTACATTTTGCTTCTAAGATGGCATCAACAATATACAAGATATATAGAGTACCAGGTATTTCTATTTCAAAGTTGTGCAAAAACTGCCACAATCTTGCTCAAAGTGTCTAAGTATCCAAATGGTAGCAAATGGGCTGCATTAAGCTTTATATATCCACATTGCATACGAAGAAAAAAATGAAATTTATGCCCAGTTATGAATAGAAATGTTACAAGAGTATCATATACTGAGAGTAACCTGCAAGGTTCTTTAAACAGTATCCCTTAGTGGTTTCAATAAAATGTCACTAACCACTTACCCCTAAGCCTCAGGTTTTCTTCATAACAATGTTTCTAACTGCATTAGTATTTTATATTGATTATAAATTAAGCCAAATTTCTAACTAAATACACAAGTATGTGCTTCAAGCAACATTTTGTGGCAAACACACAAAACATACTTCTCTTATGAATTATTGTCCTTACAATAATGCACTTTTAAAGCCTTCATTTCATAGTTTGGTAATTAAGATCCACATGAAACACAATGCTTTGCTGAACATAGAAAATGTATCTGCATTAGATTACGTAACCCAGCATTTGCTGGTAACGTGAAACTTAAAGTAGTCACATGTAGTTCAACCAGCTCCAAACAAGGTTGTTCAGTGGTAATTAATTTGCAGCATTTATAGGCCTAAATTTCAGTCTGAATTGCAACTTTTAATTCCATTGTCTGATGTGAGTGGTTGTTATTCGTTTCTTTTAGTGCATCACCAAAATATAAATCAACATTGGGTTTTATTCCACTGTTACCATGTTCTTCAGCAATATGATTCAACTGTGGAACTTCTGAACATGAAGCAGTTTTGGTAAGCACAGAAATGCTACACTGATGTGGGGAATTTTCCAGACGATCGTTTTCTACCTCAGGAAGAATGTTAACAGTAGCAAAGCGGGCATGATAATCATTGGAACCATGACTACAAGAAGTTTTCATGCTTTCTAAGTCAGAACAACTAAATTCAGAAAAATGACTAGAGTGGGAATCTGCTACAGATGGCATACTGTCACTGAGGGATGGAGCCTCAAATTCACTTGAGTTCGTGCTTTGTTGTTCTAACAACTGTGCATCCATGTCCTCTCTGGTCTCATTTATCTTCATGTTACTCTTTTTCCTCAATTTACCGCTTTTTGCTTTCTTTCCTGCTGTTGCTTCTTTGGACCACTTGGTGGCACCAGATTTACCTTCGGGCAAGCCACTGGATGAACCACCAGGATGACTTCGGGTGGCACTGCCATCCTCCACACTACTGCTTCCACTGTTGTGCCTGAATTTGGATGGCTTTGATTCAATATCTACTTGCACCTCCATACTGTTGCCTTCTCTGGAACATAAGAGTAACAGATAAATACATTCCTTCCTTTTATTTTTATTGAGGTAACAACAAAGGGAGAGGGATCTGTGTGAAAAATTCAAAGACTACATAAAAGCTTATCAGAACAAATTAATGAGGGATATGTTCTATTAAAATATTACTTGAAATAGAGGACTATATTTATTTTTATTATTTTAAAACATTTTATTTATTTGACAGAGAGAGCACAAGCAGGGGGAGCAGCAGAGTGAGAGGAAAAAGCAGGCTCCCGGCTGAGCAGGGAGCCTGAAGGGCTCAATCCCAGGACCCAGGATCATGACCTGAGCCAAAGGCAGACGCTTAACTGACTGAGACCACCCAGGCGCTCCGAGACTGTATTTATAATAATGTTTCAATTAAAAAAAATAGAAGTAGCTACATTTATTGCTTATGCTGTTCCAGGTACTATGTTACCTTCTCCATTTTTTTTTTCAGAACAGCTTTATTGAGATATAATTTACATATCACAAAGTTCACCTGTTTAAAGTGCACAATTCAATGGTTCTTATATAGTATATTCACAGAGTTGTGCAACTATCACCACCAACTAAATTCAGAACATTTTCATCATTCCTAAAAAAACCCCTGTATCCACTAGCAGCCTGTTGCCATCCTTTCCTGCCCCCAATCCCTGGTAACCATTAATCTGTTTTCTGTCTCTACGGATTTGCTTACTCTGGACATTTCATCATTTTCTTTTCCTGGAGAACCTACGAGCTGGTAACCTTATTTATGATAATTTTACCTAATGACAGGAATAATTCTTTTAAAATTAATTTTAAGGGGCGCCTGGGTGGCTCAGTCAGTTAAGTGTCAGACTCTTGATTTCGGCTCAGGTCATGATCTCAGGGTCCTGGGATCAAGTCCTGCATTGGGCTCTGCGCTCAGTGCGGAGTCAGCTTGGGATTCTCTCTCTCCCTCTCTCTCTGCCCCTCTCCTTCCTTGTGCTCTCTAAAATAAATAAATAAAATCTTTTAAAAAATTAAAAGAAAATAACTGAAAAAATACTTTAACTGTTTAACAGTTCTTTCCTTACTTGTCCAATGGGATGTACGAGTTCAGAATAGATCCTGCCATTGCTTTGGTGCTCGCATTATCACTAACTGTTCCCAAGCTCACTGTGCCAGATTCTCCACTTAGACTGTACCGTTCTTTCTGTACATCTGCTTGTACTTCCAACCTTAAAGAGCAGGGAGCAGATAAAAACTGAAATTACATATAACACCAGACTACTATAATATGTATCTTCAAATAATTCAGCTGAGACCCCTAGTAACAAGAAACTATTATAGAAACAACTATCAGCATTTTTTTTTAGTTTTCTTTTATTTGATTATTCAAATTCTACTGCAGCACACTAAACAGTACCAGCCATCCAAATAAAATAAAAATCAGCTGTCTGCCAAGTAAGGTAGTAACAGAGTAACACAAAAAGGACATAAAGGATTTTAATTAAATATGCTTACCATGTCTGAATGTGAAACAAAATCTGAATACATTAAAAACCAGCCTACATGACAGATCAGTGGATTAAAACATCCTGAGCCTCTGTATATTAAAAATGATCCTCTAAATTTAATACCCGATTCTTTAAAAAAAGACATAATAAACGCTACTATAGCTTAAAAGAATTTGTGTTTAAAAGCATAAAAGTAAACTATCTAAAAAAAATTAAAAAATAAAAAGCAAATTACCTAAAAATAAGATAAATATGACCAATTAATCTTTTAGTTTATGCATACTCTCCTACATTTAAAAAAAAACAACAAAGCTAATAAACAGAAGTAAAGAATAGTGAATTAGATAAGAAAAAAAAGGAAGACAAAAATGCTTTAATTTCTCCTACTTATCTGTATGGCTGTTGGTAAGAGACTTGGTGAGAACGAAATAAGCAGTAACACATAAAAGAATTCCAGAGGACTAGACTACCCTGGCCTCACTTCTCACACTCCCACACATCCTGACTCCAGCTGCTCCCCCAGACCTCAGCCAGTGTCTCCTTTTCGAGCATCTAGCTGTTGCCAGCTCCAGAGGTAAGGTCTAGGCTTAAGTACTGCCTTTACTGTGTCCACCAAAGCAGCCCCAGCACTGATTCATAACATCAAATCTGACAAATGCAGTGAAGAAATTAGCAGAATGCGATGCCTTAGATTTGGTTTTTACCACACCATGTGTATAAAATATTATGACAGAAAATTCAAACAAGTAAAAATTATACTGTTTACCACTAAATTTCATTAATATTACTGTTTTCAGCCCTGACACAGAATTATACATAATCATCATGATTACATAATCTTCAAAACTCTCATCTAACAATTGGTAGTTAACAGAAGAAAACAGAGCACATTTTTCTTACCTGTTAAAACAGTTCACCATGGCGCTTCCTGACAGACTCCCCGTTATACTGGCTCCAGCTAGGGCCATGGTACTAGCTGTCTCACTCAGGTTGTCTCGAATGGCTCCTATTCGATCCATGTGGCTTCCACTTGCACTCAAACTGCCAGTCAGACCACCAACACTTCCCTCCCCTATGCTAGGGTTGTGTCTGGCTTCTGCTACTGAAGTCGTGTCTAAATGCAAATATTTCAAAAATTAAGTAAGTGTGATTATTAAATTCCCTCTTCTTAAATTCCTCCATGATTTCAGATAGGACATTTTACTATACAACCTGCACAGGAATAGAAAAGACATCTGGAGTCAGGAACACATAACGATGGGATAAGAGGAAAGGGAACTATCTCTAACTTGTAAAACTGGATTAGGGACTGGCTCTCAGTATTAAATGGTCACCACGCTTTTACTGTAATAGCACTGTATGGTGAGAGATGGTAGCTACACTTGTGGTGAACATATCATAATGTAGAAACTTGCTGAATCACAACGTTGAAGATTTGAAATTAACATAACGTTTGTGTCAACTACGCTCATATTAAGAAAGAAAAAAAGAAATGAGAACTGAGAAGAAATGGGAGGAGAGAAGTGGTTTCCTACTTTTGTTAAGATTAAAGATATTAACATTTTTGTATGGTAATGGAAACAAAGATCTTTTATTGGTGAAATCAATCACCTACTATGTTCCAGGTTTTTTCTTTTCTTTTCTTTTTTAAGATATGTCAGAGAGAGACAGAATAAGCAGGGGGAGCAGCAGGCAGAGGGAGAAGTAGCTCCCCACTGAGCAAGGAGCCTGATGCGGGGCTTGATCCCAGGACCCTGGGATCATGACCTGAGCCAAAGGCAGACGCTTAACCCGCTGAGCCACCCAGGCATCCCTATGTTCCAGGTTTTAAAAATATAATAACAAAGAAGACAGTTATAGCCCTCACCCCTAAGATACCAAGTAAACAAAAAACCAAGTTATTACATAATGTGATAAGTGCTTTTAAGGAATCAAACTTTTACCTTCAATCTAAAGTAAATTGGCTTGAAATTCTCAAAAAAAAAAAAAAGTCACCACTTCTTTTAAAAATCCAGATGACTTAAGAATTCTATAAAAAATCTGACAGTTGAAAGATTTAGCTGACTCCAGAGGAAAATATGTGAATTTTCCATAAGGGTTTTTTATTTAAAGTGCTTATTATTCTCCAGGTCAATAAAGTGGGCCAAAAGTTGATTTCTAGGTACGTTCTACAGATCTAATTGTCTACAAGCTATTACAAGATCTGATACCACTATATTACATAAAATTATCCGGGGGAAGACTATTCCAGGCAGAGGAAACTGCAAATTTAAAAGCCTAGAGGTGGAGGTGTACTTGGCATCCTCAAAAACATCAAGGAGGGTTGGTATTAAATAGGAGAGTAACAAGAGATGAGTTCAGAGATGAAGCCAAGGACAGATCATGTCGGGCCATATAGGCCATGATAAGGATGGTGGGTTTTTCCTTCAGTACAGCTGGAAGCACTAGGAGAGTTCTGAGCATAAGACAGACATGATCTGACTTACGTTTCAGAAGTATCACTACAGCTACACTGTGGAATAGTAAGCAGATGAGAAGCTGACAGATCAGCTAAAGGGGCTATTACAACAGTCCAAGAAAAAGGATAGTAGCTTGGACTAATGGAATAGCAGTAGAGAAGGTGAGAAATGGTTGGATTATGGCTAAATATTGAAGGAAGCACCAAAATCAGCTGTCAGATCAGATGTAGGGTAAGAAGGGAAAAGGAGGAATCACTGTAAGTGAAGGTTTCTGGTCCAACCAACAGCAAGAATGGAGAGGCTATTTGATGAGGTGAGAATGATGACTGGAGAGAACAGGTTTTAGAGTGAAGAGTTTGGTTACAAACAAGTTAACCTTGAAATTCTTGTTAGACATTGAAGGGTAGATTAACGAGGAGAGTTAGATGTACAAATGTGAAGCTCAGAGGAGAGTTCTAGCCTAGATTCAAATTTACAAGTGGTCAGTCGACATATTTAATAGGTGAGATGACCCAGGGAATGAGTGTAGATGAAGACTGAGAAGGAATGGCTAGGAGATACGATATGAAAAATGGTTTCTCAGAAGAAAAGAAAAGAAAATGTTTCAAGGAGGAGAGCATGGTCTACCATGTCAGATGAATTGTTATATTAATGAAAACCAAAAGCTGACCATTATATCTGGTAACACGGAGGTCACTCTGACTCTGCTTTGGTGGAGTGGTGGAGATAAAACCCTGGCGTGGCAGGGACCAAATCTGATTAGAGTGGGTTCAAGAGAGAATGGGAGGTAAGAAAGTGGACATTATCTCTGCACATCTGCCTGATTATTTCCTGAAAACAAATTTCTATAACAAATTTCTATGAGGGCCTTTTCATTCTCCAGGTATTTTTCTAATTCATATTTCTTTGAATAACATTGGGTTAAAGATACTCTCTATTCACTGGCCATCTGTATTTCTTTTATGAATTACCTTTCTCTTCATACCCTGTTCTTACCAATTTGTATTGTTTCAGGCAAAATTTAAGATTCAAAGCCTGGAATTTCTAAGACATTACATTTCCAGTGTAGGTTAGGTACCTAGAACTCTTTCACCCTCTTTCATCCATTCACCTTTCCCAGGTAATTCATTTCACTGATGTACATCAGGATGAATGCTATTAGGCCTAGTGAAGGAGGGCAATGGAAATTCTAATTTGCATGTTATCTATTTCCCTAACAAACTATTAATAAGTACATCTTCTTCCTTTGCTTAAAAGACTTACCTACAGCTGTGTTAGTTCCACCAACATTTATATCATTTTCGTCATCAAATTCAATCCTGACTCCTTTTCCATTGCCTGCTGAGACTCCACAACCTCCACTTCGACAGAGAGAAATTGGAACAACGCCATAGACATAGGCTAACATAATAGGAACACCAATACCTAAAGAGGAATTAAATTATTAATTATAAGTTAAAAAATAAATCACAGAAACATGAGTTCTTAGAAAGCCTTTTCAAGAGAAAGTGTACGGGAGAAAAGTGCTGTTGTTCTTCAACCCTTGCCCAAAATAGATTTACCTAACTGTTAAGGCTCACAAATTTAAAACTTCCAAACTTTCAGGTGACACACATGAGGAGAGAAAAAAAAAAAAAAAAAAGCAAGGCTTTTTGTTTTTAAGTGCCACAGCTCTAAACCATATGGAGTGAGCGTGGGTATCGGCCTATAAGAATTTACCTATTATCCTAACTCTAGGCTCTTGAGTCTATAATACTTTTAACCAATATAGTTACTCAATGAAAGGCTCAGCTTAAATTGTCCTTAAATAAATAAAAAAGTAACTCTCTTATCTTCCACAATATAATGCTTTGTCTTAAAAAATCCTTCCACAAAACTTAAATTCTACAAAATTTGAGGTAATCAATTTTTAAGCATTTTCTTACCTACAGTTACTGCAGCTACAACTGGAGATACTATTACAGACAATGTTACACCACCTGTTATAGCCAAATTCCGTTTGTGCTTTGAAACGTCTTTGCCTTCATATCGATTGTGAATCTTGAATTAAAAATAAAAATGGGGTGCGGGTTTAAAGAAAAAACACATTACATATTTAATTTAAATGAAATAGTCCTACTTTTGCTAGTAATTTAAAGTGATTTCTTTTATAATTTCATTCACTTAAGTGTCCTAATTCAAGATGACCCTTTTGTTCTTAAACCATATTCTTACACATAATTTAGTCCTTATTAATAATTTGCTTAAATAAGACAGTAATTTAATAGATTTTACTTTGTGTTTACTTTTAAACAGTCTTGAGCAAATGTATAATCTTATTCAAGAATAGTAAAATCATGTTTTGAGCAAAGAAAAAGGAATTAAGAATATTATTTTCAACATAGACATGGATTGGATGTTTGACTAATAGGATTACTTCTAAGAAATTTAGCATCCCACCTTTCTAAATAAGCATCCCTAGGAGCACCTGGGTGGCTCAGCTGGTTAAGCATCTGCCTTTGGCTCAGGTCATGGTTCCAGGGTCCTGGGTTTGAGCCCCACTTTGGGCTCCTTGCTCAGGGGGGAGCCTGCTTTTCCCTCTCCACCCCTCTTGTGCTCCCTCTCCTCCCTGCTTATACCCTCCATCTGTCTCTCTCTCTCAAATAAATAAATATAATCTTTAAAATAAATAAATAAGTATCCCTAAATGGTAAAAGTTGGCTCTTCTAGGGGAGACTAGAAGCCACACTTTTTTTTTAATTGACCTTAACAATCAGTACTAATAGGCATACATCACTAAATAAGTCAATTTTTTTTTCTTGGATCCTTTTTTATAAAGAAAAACATTATCAAATGACTTAGAATCCTGGGGTCTCGTTAATAGCTCAAAGTAAAAAGTAGAAAGAGTCAAAAAGAAGAATGCTGCCAGAGGACGAGTTAGATCTACTTAGCATCTTTGTACAGAATAGGTGTTAATAAACAGAATTTAATACCACACTGAAAGTGGCTTGTGAGATGTATCAACTTCAAGACAGCCCAGTATCTTTGGTCTCATGGTTTGCAAGCGCTAACGCTAATAAAGTACACTTCCCTTCTGTTTCAAGACATATTCGAAACAGCCCTCAAAAGCATACAGGTGGGACACCTGGGTGGCTCAGTCGGTTAAGCGTCTGCCTTCAGCTCAGGTCATGATCCCAGGGTCCTGGGATTGAGTCCCACATCTGGCTCCTTGCTCAGCGGGGAGCCTGCTTCTCCCTCTGCCTGCTCTGCCTGCAGCTCTCCCTGCTTGTGCTCTCTGACAAACAACTAAGATTTTTTAAAAAGTGTACAGTTAGTCTCTAAAATAAAATACTTGACTTTTGAACAATGTTACAGGTGAGGTTTAACAGAATTATTATTATGTGGTTATCTTGAAGGCTATAAAGTACAATGACTCTTATGAGATATATGAACGTGAGAAAGCTGGGGTGGGGAGGTGGGCGAAGCATGCATGGACAAGAAGCATTCGTATTTCCTAGTCAGAATCCTGCCAGCATTGACTGTACACTCCTAGGGAACGGGCCTCTATGCTTCCCTAGGTAGTCCATGTAGGCAGAGATGGCAGACTCCGGAGCAAGGCATCCTTCATTATCCCTCAGTACCGCAGCTAATTCTCGCTCCTCTCCCCACTACCATTCCTGAAAAATGTAGCAATGAAGCAGAGAAAAGCCAAAGCTAAAAAACTGACAGAGTAGACAGGAATCTTCCAGAAAATTTTGTATCCTTAAGCACCAATGCTCAATTACAGTGATCATATCGTTCTATTTCTGGTCCAACTTAATTTTTTCTGTTCTACTGCTTTGTGCCACATTTCTATTTGTTATTGTAAATAAAGACTAAGCTTTTAGGTACTTCATCAACTTAGCGGGTTTTCCTCGGCTGCTTTGTATCCTTAAACACCACAGAGAACACTGTTCCAATGGAAAACTAATTCATCAACTTGTAAGCCTTTGGGTATATGTTTGAAAAAAGGAAACTTGTAATTGCACCTAAGACATGAACAATGAAGTAAATAATCTCTTCTCTATAAATTATTTGTAGGTGTGTGCAGTACAACAATCTCTCCTTCCCTTCTACTTCTAAGTATCTATTTTATTTTTAGCAAAGCCTTGCTTTGGATAACCACATGAAGGATTATATAATCAGCTACCATGTTTGGGACCTTAAACAAATTTAGTTAATTAAAACCTTCTCAAATAAACATTTAGGTCACAAGTATCCATGTTTATCCTTGGTCCTAAAGCTTATTTTTTAAAAATAGTATGTACTGTTATTTTTCTGATTATAAAAGTAATAGATGTTGAATATTTAAAAATGGGGCTGTTATATGGAAGAGGATCAGCCTCCTCTTGAGTTTAGTCCCAAGAATTATAACCAGAACTTAATGAAACAATTTAAAGGGAAACAGACTCTGACTCAATGTAACAATTATAGACAGGTGGCAACAGAATGGGCTGCTTCAGGAGTTCGTGATGTCCCCAACACTAAAGTGCCCAAATGGCTAGAGAAATGATCAGGGATCTCACATAAAGAATGTGTGTATCTAGTTTCAAATCCTAACTGTTTCTATCTGTATAACTGAAAATAAATTACATAAACTTTCCCAAACCTCAACATTCTAACACATAAATTTCTATGAGGTTAAAATGAGTCAAAGTGCGTAAAACACCTACCACACAGTAAGGGTTCATCAAATGTTATTTCTTTTAATTCCTGTACTTTATTCTGCTTGAGTTCAGGGTTACGATTAAATTTTTTTTTTTTAAGGTTTATTTTAGAGAAAATGAGAGTGTGTGTGACGTGAGTTGGGAGGAGGGGTAGAGGGAGGAAATCAAGCAGACTTCCCACGGAGCACGGAGCCTGCTGCTGGGCTTGATCTGAGGACGCATGAGATCATGACCTGAGCCAAAACCAAGAGTTGGATGCCCAACCAAGTGAGCCACCCAGGTGCCCCCTAGAGAATTTTTGAAGTTACTTCTCAATTTTGAGATTCCATTAATGTAGACAGCAGCAGACCTCTTAGCCACTTCATAAATTATCCCTTTAACCTTTCAAAAAAGAATTATTGCTTAGCTAATGAAGTATAATTCATCACTCATAGGCCAGTGGTAATTACTGGTGTTTGGACTTACACAAGACTGTTATAATCTACAACAGCCTATTTTCTAATAGCAGTAATCTAAGAAAATAAAACCTTTGAACTAAAGTTCAAAATAATTCAGGAACTAGCTAATTATTCTTTGCCTTGAGGGCATGTGTTATTTAGCTATGAACTTTTTATAGACCTAACTTTACAAGGATATACCCATGAGAAAAATACCAGGTGTATCCTTCAATACTTTATACTTCAAGTTAGAAAGGAAATGTACTAAAGTTTTCAGATTCAGGTAATTTTAAAGCAAGTCTACTTTTTATGCATACATACAAGTTTGCCCAACACTGAAAATTTATTATCTTATGAAAAAATAAAATAGTTTTATAGTGAAGATACTAAAAATGCTCTTTTAAAACAAATAAAAAAAAAAAAAGAAAATCATGAGTCTTAAGCCTGAAGGTTTAGAGTAAGATAATGAATTAATAAGGAATTAAGCATTTTACCTTACGGCCCACATATACAGGAATGCCAATAATCATTGCAGGAATAGCAATGCCAGCTATTAAAGCAATTCCGACGGGAGCACCAACAAGTGTTCCCAGCTGCCACAGTATCTTCTTTTTTCGGCTCCAGGGTTTCTTCCCCCAAAAAGTACATCCTGATGGACTAATGGAAAAAATTATAACTGTAACTGCTATAAAGCATAACATCAACAAATGACTGTAATACACTAAAGTCATTAATGACATTAAATGACTCTAAAAGAATTCTCATATTCAGAAATGAGGTTTTTTTTTTTCTTTGAATTCTGAATTTGGCTTTTAATGATAAAAGCCAAAAAAAATCAATGTAAGAACCACCATCAGTTATTTTAAAAGGAAACTGATAGCTAGAATTCAGGTTAAATATTTATCCCTAGTCCTTCATTATCCTGAAAATGTTAGGTTAGTTTTTGAAGAGGAAATTAATGCAAAACATGCTTATTTTTAGGCATACAATTATCTGATTATATCAAACTCACTCTGTGGACTGAGGGAATTTATATTTAAGAAAATTAAATGGAAATATTTATGACCTAGCATAATTACAAGGGGGTATAAAATTCTAGCTTCTAGTTTAACAAAACAAACAAAAAAAGAAGAAATCTATGCTTCCTATTTTCGACTAATTAATCCCAACTAACTAGCACAATTTGGTTCCTTTTAAAATTTTTTAAAACACATATTTTATTCTTGTTTAAAAAATTTTTTCCAAAGATACATCATGAATTTATGTCTCACACTACCTGATGTACGTAACTAGAATAAAACACATCCCTCTCAGTATCTTATAAGCACCAAGTTTAAAAATCCTTAATATGGTCTCCAATTATCTTACAATATAAAATATTTAGATATAAATAGCTCTTTCTCCCCCCCAACCCTCCAAGTACTAAACAGGCCCAGCCCTGCTTAGCTTCCAGTATCAACAAGATTGGGCACATTCAGGATGGTATGGCATAGACTAAATAGCTCCTTCTATAAACTTACCTTAGATAATGTAAATCTGAGATTTCTTTCATACATAACCAACAAAACTCACAACCACAGACAGCACATGTCATGTGATTACAGCTCCCATCATTCATCTTTATTATATAAGCAGCACATCGTGGACACGGCTTTATATCATCAGCTATTAGGAAAATAGAGAGACCTGTTTATTACATAAAACTAGTCTAAAAATAACAATTTCTAGTAGATAATCAATTACAACAATGCCAAAAAATCTTAACGTATATAGTTTCTGAACTATAGCTTTAGCCAAAAATTTTTAGTACATAAAGTATTTTTTCCAAAGAAATGCTATGGAGAACATCTATATAGCTTTTTTAAAAAGTATTTTTCTTCCTTTCTGAGAAAAGGAACATGTCTTACGTTAAATTTTCAAATTGTAAACATTTTCAAACACAGTAGAACAATGAGACCAAAGAGTAACAAAATAATAAAAAGAGGAAGGAGAACCAAGGACAGCCCTAGGCAAACTGCAAACTACATAAAGTTTGTCTTTGTTCCAACCCCATAACTGTCTTTTCTGGTGGCACTTCATATTCTAGAACTTTTCTAACCATCTCCGCTTTATTAAAATGTAAATATTCTTTATACTAGAGAATAGTTATCTTTGTCTTTTTAAAAATCATTTATTCAAACGCTGTTGCTGTACCCTCCTTGTATAATAATATGGTTACAATGCACAAAAGTCCCAAGTTAAAATCAAATGGTACATAACTTTCGGTATCACTGACATAGAATAAAAGCTATCCCAAATCATACAACTACTTTGAACCTTGGCATCTACTTAATAGAAGCCAGTAAATTATTTTACTATTATTAGCCAGCTATATTTTCCAATTACACTCAGTTAAGAAAAGATAGGTGTAGTACTAGCTGCTGAATTCAAGTACTTGTTCCATTTTCTTACATGATAAGCATTAAACTACATTTACATTTTCCTTTCTAAGTCAAATTTTACCTGTACTTTATCAGTGAATTCAGGTTTCCTTAGTGCTTCTTTTAGGGCCAAAGCTGTTTTTTAACTTAAGAACTGGTCAATGGTCACACTTAGTATTTTAACAATTTCAAACAATTTTGAGCAAACTGATAACTCTATGCAGTCAGACCAAGATAAATGATAAATACTAGAATATAAAAATTAAAAATATTCATAAGTCATGATTTAAATGATCCAAAAAACAAAGTCTGAACTAAAAATTTTTTAACACTGGAGCATGAATTTAAAAAAAGCTGGCTTTTATAGCAGATATAATGTCTAGTACATCGAATTAAAGAAATGCTAATACTATCTGCTTAAGTGGCATATTAATTGATAAACTTCCTCAGTCCAGAGTATACTCAAGTAGTAAATCTCTCAATTAGCAGTGGGAGTAGAGAGATTCAACTCTGGCTCTGATACATGCAGTCTTCAGAACAAAATGAAAGGTGACCTCTCCATTCATTCTTACAGCTCTAAAACAAAAAACAGCCTTTTAATATGCTAAGATTACATGTTAGAGAATACCATAAGCAATGTATTTTTTATGTCTCTTTATAGATCTGTACTTGCATATTTCCACTCTGTGTACTTATTTATCTACAAAAGGCTGTTTTGTCTTTGTATCTTAAATGAGAAATTTACTGTGCACATTATCTCTCTCAAAATATTCTCAAATGCAAAAATCTTTTTTTTTTTTAAAGATTTTATTTATTTTACAGAGAGAGACAGTGAGAGAGGGAACACAAGCAGGGGGAATAGGAGAGGGAGAAAGCAGGCTTCCCGCCAAGCAGGGAGCCCAATGCGGGGCTTGATCCCAGGACCCTGGGACCATGACCTGAGCTGAAGGCAGATGCTTAAAGAATGAGCCACCCAGGCGCCCTCAAATGCAAAAATCCTAAATAGAGTTGTTTTACTGATTAATGGTCAACTGATGATCCCTTCCCCAAATATCAATTAATCCACAGCCATTTTGTATTAAAAAAAGTTTCCCATTTTGATTTAAGGTGCATTTGGCAACGCTTTTTTTTTTATCATTATATTTCTATTTACTGTTAAAATATGGATTATTGTCATGTTAAGGGAAAAAAACAACAGGTTACAAAACAATATACAGTTCTCAAAATTTGTTTAAAAACTTTCCCATCCCCACCATATTACCCGTAAGGACTTTCAACAAAATGTTAATAGTGGTTATCTCTTGGGGCGGTGGTAGTAGGAGACAGAGATGGGAGTCAAAGGCAATTAAATATATTTTTAATAAAGGGGGAAAATATAGTAACAAATATGAAAAATATATAGTTCATTTAAAATGTTAACTCCAAGTGCATTAACTTCCTAGTAGCTATAAGACAGTGTCTGATGTAGATGTAATACTGTTACAGTTTAAAGATAATTTTATAATATAAATTATTTAATGTACTAGATGATTAAGCACACTTATTTACCTTCAGCTGACTGATCGGAAAGAGCCAATTAAGTATTATCATTATGTCAAGCAATTATTAAAAGCGCAGCCATTTTTTCAATGTATCATGATAACAGGAGATAAAAAAAAAAACAAGATATCTGGAATAACAGTAATTAATAAAACCATTTTAGATGGTAGTTCCCTTTCCTCTTCCCCCCCCACAAGTGAATGAGTAGCCAAGTTCAAGTTTTTTATAGATTCATCAAAAGAAACTATCACATAAACATTTGTCCTGAGAGTTTTGATTTTTAGAGCACTGGGGATAAAAATGCATGTTTTTAAATTTCCAGAATTTTAAGATTTTTGAACATGGAAATATTCCAAACGAAGTTTTAAAAATAATCAACTTGGGAGGCTATATTTATTCTAACAATGCTACTATCTGGCTCAAATCATTTGGGAAGTTTTTCTTTCATAATTACTTTCAAAGCCACTTAATATATTAAAAAAAATCACTCTCATGATCATATAGTCACATCTTACTTTGGATCCACCCCAAACCAGTGACTCAACTTGGTGTGATATTCTAGTTGTTAGACTTAGTTCCAAAAGAACTTCTGGTCACTTCCAGAAATCAAACTGACAATAAGAAGATAATTTAAGTGGCTGTATTGGGATCTAAAGATTATAACCAATAAGGCATTCCAGGGTAGCGCTGCTGAAATAAACATAAAATCTCCCACAGTGAATACAGTGAGAAAGATCAACATTCATTTGGATGACTAAATCATGATGTTTATTTTTAAATTAATAAAAAACGCAAATCTCTAGTAAATCACTGGTTTCTCTACCTGAAATAGCCAGAGCGCTTACTATGTGTCAGGAAATGTTTCAACATTACAGACATAAGTATTATTAGGATCTTCATTTTACAGACGAGACAACTTGCTCAGGGTCACACAGAATTAGTGGAAAAGCTAGAATTCAAATCCAGACAGACTGATTCCAGAGTCCAGGCTCTTACTCAACAGGTACGTCCTGTAACCAATCAATAAATACCCATGCCCACACTTAGAGAAGAGGGATATCATTTCCAAGTGGACCATTCCATGGCTAGAGCTGACCACAGAGGGTAATATCAGGTCTTCTCTGAATTACTTCTGGAACCATACCTACAAATTATTATTAATACTTTAAGTTCCACCCCAAATCTTCAGGAAAGGAAACAGAAACAAGTCAATGAGCAAATAAGCATGAAAATCTGTGTACATTGTATGAAGTATTAAATGTTGAATTTAAAGTTTAATTTTAAATTTGACTTTAACATAAAGTACGTGACTATATCAATACACTGCTAGTAGGAATGTAAATTATTTTCTTGACAAGTTTCTGTATTTTCCAAGTTTTTCCGATTTACAATCAGTGAGAAGAGTATTTTTCTAAAAATGACTGAAATCCCAATAAACGAAATTCTAGAAATGGGAAATATTAATTTTTTCGATTTTTATTCAAAGAAGATTAAGAGGTTCAGAATTTTTTTTTTAATTTTTGAGATTTAGGAGATGCATACATTGTTCATATATAGATCCCCAGGTAATTTAAAAATTCCTAGCCAAAGACACAAAATTCTTAGTGTCCCACTAAGGTATGATTTTGAATCCTTGATCCCGGAATTAGATGAGACATCTGTAAATAAAAGAGGATTTTTAAAAGTCTTTGCTAAGCTTTGCTATAATATACCTTTATGAACAACAGTTTCACACCATCCTCAGTTATCAGTTATATAAATCACCACGGCACTTCTTTTTTTCTTTTTTTACAGTAAAATCTTTCCAACCTCAGTACCATTTTCTTCCACAGTAAAGAATGAGTGCTTCTGGGACAGAAATACTAACAACACATAAAACACTTCTGAAAACTGAAGGGAGGAAAGGTAGTAACAGGAACTATTTGAATACTGCATTTTTTTTATTAAGATAACTACAGTGCTCTGTTTGTGTCAAATATATTATTAGAAAAAGTTAGTCATAAATACCTGCTGCTCCAGACTCCTGACTATAACTAATGGATGAAGAACGTATAGTTCTCAGACGTAAACTCTGGGCTCTCTCTTGTCGAGCAGCATCACAGGTCTGATTGGGGTGCCAAATCTGTTTACAGTGGTAGCAAAACTCTGTTCCACAGCCTTCTCGCCCACAAGTTAATTTTGGACAGCTAGCACATCCAAATGCTATCACAGCATATCTTTGAAGAATAAGAAAAATTATTTAAAATGGGACATAAAAGAAGAGATATTAAGTAAAACAATTACCCAACTTAAATGCTATTCCTGAAAAAGTTTTCTATTTATACACAAGCAAGTAAGTCATAAACCCTAACACTATCTCATCAATATAAAAATGGGGGAAAAAATGAACAATTCACAAATGAAGACATATAAGTGGTTAAAAACATTTTTAAAGTTCAATTTTTAACTTTTAATTTTCAATTTTTAACTAAGATGCCAAACTGTATAGTTAACCTAATCCCACTTTTATAAAATATTAAATTAGTATTATATGCACACAGAAAAAACTAGAAGGAAATACACCAAAAATCTTAACAGTATTTTTGCAGGTACTAGAGTTCTAATTCTCTTCTTTATATATTCATACATTACCGATTTTTATAGTTACTTGTTACTTTTAAAATTAAATTAATTTAGTACCTAAAACATGACGACTGTGAATCAGCTGCACCTATCAGTTAATGGCAAACTGTGATAATTCATAAGTTTTGTGATTATCTTGTATTTATGCATAAGTTCTCATGTTAATGTTTCTAAGATGCATAGTAAAAGTGCTCTTTGGTGCCAATCTCCTCCTAAAAAGTACACGAACTTGATCTTCTCAATTAGAAAATTGTTTTTTCCACTTCAGATTAAAAGACTGAGAACAGTAGATTCATGACTAGCCCTAATACCTATTCTCTGAGTTAATATTTTGGCACTTCAATAATTTCTTACTTAAAATAAATTCTGGGCACACTTGGACATTTATTCCAGAGAAATGCAAACTTATGTACAAACACATATACAAGTGCTTACAGCAGCTTTATTTGTAACAGCCAAAAACTAGAAATAGTCTAGATGTTATTCTTCACCAGGTGAATGGTTAAACTATGGTGCATCTATATAGAATACTACTCAACAACAAAAAGAAAACTACTGATACACTTAACTCTGATAAATCTGAGGAATTATGCTCAGTGAAAAAAGTCAATTTCAAAGTTATACACTGTACGATCCCATTTATAGAACATTTTTGAAATGACAAAATTTTAGAAATGGAAACAGAGATGGCCAGGGATTAGGGATGGCATTGGGAATGCGACAGAACGTGAGAGAGGTGAATGGATTTATAAAGGAACAGTAGGCGGCATCTTTGCTGTGATGGAATGGTTCAGTACCCCGTGGTGGTGAATACACTAATGTATCGTGATAAAATGGTATATAACTAAATATACATATATACACAAGTAAAACTGGGGAAATTTAAATAAGATTGGTAGATTATATCAACGCCAATATCCTGGTTGTGATGTCTTCTAGTACTGCAAAACGGTACCACTGGGGCAAACTGAAGGATCAGGATTTTTCTTTATTATTTCTTATACCTACACATGAATCTACAATTATCTCAATAAAACTTACAATAAAAATGTCTAGGGGGTTCTGGTTCTCTTTGAAAGAGACACAAACAAGTCTTACTTATGTGTATAAGAAGCTTTTATAAGTATGAAACACTTCCTTTTGCCTGGAAATTTAGGGGAGTTTTCAGGATTCCTCTTGTTATTGGCAATAAAATTTAAATAGCAACTGTAACTGATATTTTTATTGAATTTCAAGATAATCTGTAAAATTATAAAATTTTAAGAGTCAGGAAGTTCCTCCGCTTTTGGACCTGTTGCTCCCTTAGTATCTTACCTTTTAAACTTAAATTTTACATCTTAAATTCCATTTTATTTTTGATAGACCAATTCTCCAGTTACCATCACTATCATAAATGTGTTCAAGCATGATTAAATTAAAGGCAATTTATGTATCAACATGGGGTAATTTAGCAAAGTTTAATTTCCCTGAGGGCTTATTTACTGCAGTTATCAATAAAAGGAGAAAAGTCCTCAAAGACTCTACACTTTATTTTCTATCAAATAATAATCCTTAAACAGTCTTTAAAATAGTAATTTTAACTGAAATTACTGAATTTTACTGAAATTAATTCTCTTTTAAAACTCTTTTCTATCCTAGCTTTTCTTGAAGGAAGCAGGGAAGAAGAGGGACACGGGGAAATCTGTGTGGGTGCAGGGGACAACGATGCGAAGACCAACTGTTTTTTAAGGTCAGTCAGAATTTATAAAGGCAGAAGAGAAGTTTAGGCTACCTGGTCAAAATTTCACTTCCACCACTTATTATCTATATAGTTTCACGTAAATTGCATAATCTCCCTACAACTAAGTTTTCCCAAAACATAAAACTGGGAGTCAATGAAGTTTGGCTCAGCCTCAATATTCAGCCAAAATCAGCTTCGGCTTTAGCCCTGATCTTTAGAATGCCAAACAAACAGTTCACCATTTCAATGACAGTTCTAGTACCTCTGCATCTGTGACTGATTAATGACCATGTGATCACACAAGTTACTGTGCTTTTTTTTTTTTTTTTTAAAGATTTTTTATTTATTTGACAGAGATAAAGACAGCCAGCGAGAGAGGGAACACAAGCAGGGGGAGTGGCAGAGGGAGAAGCAGGCTCATAGAGGAGGAGCCTGACGTGGGGCTCGATCCCATAACGCCGGGATCACGCCCTGAGCCGAAGGCAGACGCTTAACCGCTGTGCCACCCAGGCGCCCCTACTGTGCTTTCTATATCAATATAAATAATGTATGGAGGGCGCCTGGATGGAGTAGGTGGTTAAGTGCCTGACTCTTGGTTTTGGCTCGGATCATGATCTCAGGGTCCCGAGATTGATCCCTACGTTGGGCTTGTTGGGCTCTGGGCTCAGTGTGGAGTCTGCCTGAGACTCCTTCCCTCTCCCTTTGCCCCTCCCCCCTGCGCTCTCTTGCTCTCTGAAATAATTCTTTAAAAAAATAAACACTGGTAGGCATTCTAGATATAGAACAAAAATCTTATTGCTCCAAATGGTGAAGTTTTACTGATAACTGAAGTATAAATGCATATGGTGTTGGAAGAATAAAATGCAGTAATTAGTGAGAACTGTGAAACCCAAATTTAGATATAAACTTAACTTTTAAATCATTAAACAGGGATACAGATTTACAGTTAATATGAACATTGAGAGTGCTATAATTTTTGAAGAATACAGCCTTTCTGAGTAAATAAATATTTATAAAAATATACTAGTTAGATTAATAGAAATTAGGTTATATCATAATTCTAATCTTTATAGGTTGCTCAGTATACCATATCACTAAACAAAACTTAAGAACTGACTTAATTTTTCATTAATGACTTAAGCTATGAGTCTTTTAAGAAAAAGTCCTATTAGGGAATTCTTCACATTTTGAAAAGAATGAAAAAGCAGAATGTCAACTTTGCTATTTTAAAATTTCATGACAAGAGAATTTCTACATCTGGTACAGTATCCATGAAAACATGAAAGGGTATGGCGAGAAAACTGAGGTCTCAAAACACATTTTATTCTCGATAATCAAACTTCAAAACAGCTTCATAAATTGCTTTAAGATAAAAATTCCTTACAGTTCTGAGTCTAGAGACGTAAGCTTGTTGAGAATAACTTTATAAATAGGGAATACCTACCTGGATTTTCAAAATATGCAGTATAATTATCTGGAGCAAACTAAACAGTGACATGTAGACTAGCATGTCTACATGGATTCTGCATGATGATGTCAAGTATTTAACATCTGATTATTTTTTAATAAAATTTTACATTTACTTTTGTATCCCATAAGTTCATCACACCTTAATTAGTGATATTTGACTTTGGCCATGGAGGAATTTAATTTAACGTCTGGTCATTTGGCATTTGTTGAAAATAAACGTAGGTTTGATGCATCTCAGAAATTAGGATATAATAATAAAAAAAAAATTGTGATATTTGAATAAAACTCTCTTCATGTGTTTCTGCGTGTTGTGGAGAGAGAGAAAAAGGGAGAGAAAGAGGTAGGGGAAAGAAGGGGGAAAGGGAAAGAGAATTTGTTCATGGGACACCAACATATGTACTCAAATATTAGAGATAAAAGTACCTCGAACTTGTTTTATGCTACTTTCCAGTATTTCTTTTTTTAAAGGAAAAGCGGAGAGATCCTACCCCAGAATTAAACACTCAAGTCCCATTCAATCTGTACAAGTTACAAAGAAAAATAGGTTTATCTTTAATAATCCCATTTTCATGAATGCATATTTTGATGATTAAAAGTTAAGGTAGTTCCTCTGTCAGTTTTTTCTCATGCTAACAGTGATTGAATGCTTACTATGTTAATGTTCATAAACATTCAATCCCAATAATAACTTTGTTAGGCATATTCTATAATACAGTAAGAATTAAATATAACTAGCATTTACATATTTGGAAAGCAGAATGTTAAGCCTACTGCAGATATTTTTCATTGTGTGGAAGTCAAACTTTCCATTGGAAAACAGCTGTCAAATTACAATGGAAGCGAATGGTAAAACTAAAATATAAAATGCTTCCTTTATTTTTTTAAGGATTTTATTTATTTGACAGAGACAGCTACAGCCAGTGAGAGAGGGAACACAAGCAGGGGGAGTGGGAGAGGCAGAAGCAGGCTCCCAGCGGAGAAGCCTGATGCGGGGCTCGATCCCAGAACGCCAGGATCACGGCCTGAGCCGAAGGCAGACGCTTAACGACTGAGCCACCTAGGTGCCCCTAAAATGCTTCCTTTAAAGAAAAATTTCAGGACTATCTCTGTTCTGGTGCATTAAGTGTTAAGTGGGAAAAAAACACCCGCAGCAGAATGTCAGGGATGACTAATACTAGTTTGCTAACATCTTTGGCTTGAATAGTATCCAAATCTTGGTTTAAAAGATGGCTCCATTTCCTTCTACAATCCAAATTTACCTCAAGTCTTACTTTCCATCTCTATCCTTCCATTTCTATCTACTTAAAAATGTTTAAACCTTCCTATTTAGCAGGAGTGGAGGGACAGGAAGAAAGTGGGAAAGATAAATAGGGACTGAAATACGGCAATCTTTCCAGAAACATTTTCTGCTCATTGGACTGGCAACAGGAGGTCTATACTAAAAAGTACTCAAATGGTCAAATTAGGAAAATGCTAAGCAAAATGAAAGTACTTTTTCATTTTTTTTTCTTTTTTAATTACAGGATTTGCTAAAAGAATTTTTAACATACCAGTGGTCAGTATATAGTATGCACTATTTCCAGAATTTATTTCACCATGACGTCTATTTCCTGGGAAGAGTTTCATAGTACTCGAGTTCTACCAATTATACTATTGGTAACAGAGGAAGTAGGGATACCAGCTAGGGTACTACATTGTTTCTACAACGAATTCCTTATGAAGGAACAAGTAAAAAGAACAAACTATACCTAACATGAAATCTAATCCTAAGAAAAACACACCAGTCCCCAACAAAAATTTTAATTAAAAAATGAGAAAAAAGAATGAAGAAAGATTACCCAGGAGTCAAACATACCTCCACCCCCCTCCAAAAGTAAAGCTTTAACATTAACAACCTTTAGAGAACAAAGAAAATATAATCGCAAATACTATTTGATCCAGTTAGGGGGGAAGTCAAGTTTTGTATCAAAATCAATAGGCTCATGCTTCTACTTGCTAGAAGTTACTATTATTCAATAGAGAAGGAGTGACTTGCTTAAAATGTTTGGGAGAAGGTCTACATAATGTGAGGCTCATCTCCCTTTTAGGAGCTGCTTCCTCTAGAGGATGCCTTCTGTTGTGCTTTCCCTGTGCTACAGGGGAGCCCTACAGTTGTTGAGAACTGCCCAGACTATTTGGAGAAGTCAGTCTAATTTAGGGGCAGTGTCAGCAAGCCATTCTGGCTGCATATCTAAAGCCACATTCTTTAATAGACTAAATTAAGAGAGAGCAGTCATGTCTCCTATCATATCAACCTGGTTCTGATGGAGGGTTTGAGGGAATGTTATTTTTATCGATTCCCTTAAAACCACCAAAAATCTTAGTATTAATTAACAATGTCTGGTGTAGCAGCAGTATATACTGAATTACATAGCATTAAAATATATCTAGATCAATTTTATGGTTAGGAAGAATAAGCTAAAAAGAAGAAACTCTCAGCTCAAGTAATTTTCAAACTCTAAGCTCAAACTCTTAGAATACTTTTATGAATGTCTATTCTAAAAGATACAACTTGTCACTAGGTATGAATTACAACTTCCACTGAAACACAGTTTACTCGTTATGGTTCCCTATACACAAAACCTGCTGTTTTCTAAGTCACATGTACTTGTTTCCTCTGGAGAAAATCACAAGTTGGATCTATTCTCTGTACAAAATTGCTAAAAGGTCAGCTTACAAAAGCATTTCCAGCATGTCAAAAGATGGTCAAGTTATGGATAAAACCCTTCTTTGTAGGATGAAAATAAAAGCTATATGGAGATTAAATAGAATTTAAAAATATATATTGTTCAGTTGCTAAGCCGATGGCCCCATTTTTTTAATCCATTATCAACAGTATCCTCCCACCAGAATTATTAAAATCATTTATATGTCAGCCAGTTTGACACTACACAAACCTGATTACAGTCAAACACATTGTTTTAAAATGGCTTACTGAGGGGCGCCTGGGTGGCACAGCGGTTAGGCGTCTGCCTTCGGCTCAGGGCGTGATCCCGGCGTTACGGGATCGAGCCCCACATCAGGCTCCTCCACTATGAGCCTGCTTCTTCCTCTCCCACTCCCCCTGCTTGTGTTCCCTCTCTCTCTGGCTGTCTCTATCTCTGTCGAATAAATAAATAAAATCTTTTAAAAAAATTAAAAAATAAAAAAAATAAAATAAAATGGCTTACTGAAAGAAAAGTAAAATAAAATGGCTTATTGGCCATTCCTAAGATACATGATTTGTTAGTGGCATATAGTCAGATTGATTCATTCAACAACTCTTTATTGAGCACGGGTTAACCAGCAATTAAAAGAAAAATCAAATACTTTTTTCTTTTTGCCCTTGAGAGGCTCACATACATTATTAAGTCATTAACTATATTCTTGTATAATAAATGTTCTTGTATATTCAAAGCTTCCCAGCAAAGTGAGAAGCACTCACATGAGATAACAGGGATAATGTGTGCTGGTAGAAGGGTGGCCAATTGAAATATGTGATGACAAAAACTAAATGCCAACTTTCTGCTATCTGCCTACAATGTATAAACTGGGCATCCTGGGCAGAAGGTAATTAGGTATTTTTACTCAAGACAGGTTCTATGCATATTCCTTCCTATGTGCCCCTCACCTCACCCCAACACTTCTCCCTAGTCATGCACAGATTCTTCTCTGAACCTGTGTAGACTGCATGTTACAGAAGCAGCCTAGCTAACTTCACTCTGGTTAAATCACAGCACACAAGATTGGCTCTTTCTCAAGAGGACTTTTCCAAAATGCTGTCTTTTAAAACAAGCTTGATTTGTCCTGGCCCTCAGAAGAGTAGAAAGAATATTAGGTCAGAAGCCCTGAGAGATCTCAAATAGAAACCAGGTCAGCTTTTCTTTCTACTCTAAGCTAAGGGCAGTATTTCTTGAAGTGTGTTAAACTACATGTTTAAGTAAAATTAATGTCAGCCATAGACAATGGTCATATTGATAAATATCAAATGCAAAAGAAAAAATTCATAGTTTCACATGTAGCATTTCTAGAAAAAAGCCTTTCAAGTGTGTTGTACAACGAAAGGGGTTAAATACTACATACATGCCAATGGTCCTAGCTGGCTAAGTATTTCTATTACTCACTGCCAAACAATCAGATATTTATCAGTATTCCTTACGAAAGATTTAAATAATAAATGGATTCTAAATAAAATATGACCCTCTGTGGATCCGAAGATTTTAATAAGTTCTAAGAGGGCAGAGATTTTTATCTTTTGTTCATTACTAAATTTCTAAGTACCTGGCACACAGGTGCATTAAATACTTGAGTGACTGTCTGGTTTTTAAAAATTAAGGCAAAACTTAAGAATGGACACAAGGAATGATAAATAAGAGCTACAAAAAACTTGCTGTATGCTAGGAATTATGCTAGTAATAAAATTAAAGATCTACTCCAATCCTCATAACATGATAGGACAGAGATTTAAAATCAGGTCTATATGCTCATGCTAAGTAAAACTGAAACCTTTAATGAAGGCTTATGTAGTATTCCATGTTTTCGAAGTACACATATAAACTTTCTGTTACTGGATGTCACTTTCTACATAACGCAACCATAAAGCCTACAATGTAATCAAGTATATAAAATATGCTCAATCTAGAAAAACAACATAAATCAAATATAAATGGCAATACATCAATAAAAGTAATGTTGACATGTTTTCTTTGTCCTTTGTGGGTAAGACTATTGACAACCACCAAACCAAGAGTTAATTTATAGTCAAATTAATCAAGGCTAACTCTTTGTTAAACTTATGTAACAATCAAGTGGTTGTTTTCATAATAACAGAATCTATTAAAGGAGGTGTTTCTATTATTTTATATTTTATACTTAACATTTAAGTTATCTTGGGGCGCCTGGGTGGCACAGCGGTTAAGCGTCTGCCTTCAGCTCAGGGCGTGATCCCGGCATTATGGGATCGAGCCCCACATCAGGCATTATGGGATCGAGCCCCACATCAGGCTCCTCCACTATGAGCCTGCTTCTTCCTCTCCCACTCCCCCTGCTTGTGTTCCCTCTCTCGCTGGCTGTCTCTATCTCTGTCGAATAAATAAATAAAATTAAAAAAAAAAAACATTTAAGTTATCTTATCTTCTCCAAAATATTTAGAATATTAAGTCATTTTACTTTTTTTTTTTTTAAGATTTATTCATTTATTTGAGAGAAAGAGAGACAGAGGGAGACAGCTGGGGGAGGAGCAGAGGGAGAGGGACAAGCAGATTCCACCTGAGCCCAATGCAGGGCTTGATCCCACAACCCTGAGATCATGACCTTAGCCATAATTAAAAGTTAGACACTTAATCGAATGAGCCACCCAGGTGCCCCTAAGCCATTTTACTCTTTTAACAATGAAGCCTCAATGATAAGAAAATGGGCAAAAATAAGCCAAAGTATGAGTTTATGAAACATTTTAAAATTTTACTGAAAAATGTCACCCATACAAAAAGGATTTATAAATAAAAACAAACACCCCTGTATCTACCAAAGAAACTAAGAACGGTATCAGTAGGATGATCATATAATTAACAACCTAAACTGGAACACTTGAGAAGGGTAATGCAATTAAAAATTACAGCAGAAGCATAAACTGAACTATCTCTGGCAAGTCAGAACCTACGGTTTTACCTCATTTATCAGAGGCTTTAGAAGCCCCTTGATTGCCCCTTCAAGCTCACAACTTCCTTTCAATAGGTAACCATAAAACTAAATATATGCATCCATTTTACTATTAATGAACACTTTTTTCTTGTTTGCTATTATGAGCATTCTCTTTTTTAAAGATCTGTTTATTTTAGTGATAGAGAGTGCACGAGCAGCAGGGGCTGAGGGAGAGGGAGAATCTCAAGCAGACTCCCTGACAAGTGCAGAGTGGAGGCGGTGCTTGATCTCAGGACCCTGAGATTGCTACCTGAGCTGAAACTAAGAGTTGGATGTGCCACCCAGGTGCTCCTATTATGAACACTCTTAAACATGTCTCCTAACTAGATGTTCCCTGGCACACAAGAGTACTTTAAGGTATTTCACTAAGAGTGGATCTTCTGAGTTACAGGGTAAATGTGTATTCAATTTTAATAATAATATGGCAGCATGTGAGCTAATCTTACACCTGTATTTTCTTTTAGTTTAAAATTTTCCCTTTTATTTATAAAACTTTTCTTTATAATCAGTTTTGATTTTGTTTTGGTGTGTTATGTGTGGTGACAATCTAATTTTTTCCCCTCAAATAGTTACTTTTCACAATTCTGTATGTTGATAAATCAATCCTTTCCCAGTTGGTTTAGCCTGTTTCCCCTAAAATCAAATTCTTATATAAACAAGAATCTGTGTCAACTGTATCTATTATGTTCTATTAGGTTGATACAATTGATATCCATTAGGACCACATGATCAATCAACACAGCTCAAGAGAATATACCTATTTAGTGACCAGAAAATGTGCGCCCAGGATTTACTGTCTCCATCTCTCGGGGCCATAGCTTCTGACACTTAAGCCTTTTAATTCATCCCATCATTTTCAAACTTTTTCTTTTAAAACTATTAAATGCTTGAAGAACTTGTGAAGCACTTTTTACCCTGGGGTTCCATGAAAGATAGTTAGAAAATCACACTCTTTCTCCAGACAAAACACAACATATAGGCATATTCCTCACTATCTGAACTCTTGCTAAAGGAGTATTTACTATAATGATTTGCAAAAAGTGTTTTTAACCTAAAATTTGCTGTCCAACTTGAAATCTAATGAATGTGCACACTTGCACCAGTAAAAATGTTGCGCAGGGGTCCATGGGACCAAGAGTGGTACAACTGTATCCAAGCTGTTGTTCTGACAGGATACTGTCTCCTGCTCAAGTAAAAGGTATTGTTCATTATCCCTACTTCTTCCAATCTTTTTCTTGAGAGTTTAACTCTTCATGGATCCCAGAGTTTGCTTCTGTCATACACCTGGAAGCATAGCCAACCTTGGCCCAGTTTAGAAAGTATCTTTAGCATATTATTTTATTATTTATGTTTTAGTACAAGCTCCCTGCACTAGAGGAGAGCACAGTTCAAATGTGATAATGAATAATGTTCTTCACACAACTAATGAATTCCTAAAATGGTAAATAATCAGGTAATATTTTTAATGCTTTATTTCCACTGAAATCCTTGGTGAACAGTTAAGTGCTAGTTATACCTGGGAAAACTGGCTGGGATTTTGCAAAGGCTGGAAACATTAATTTTCTCATTTAAAATTACAGAATACAGGGGCGCCTGGGTGGCACAGCGGTTAAGCGTCTGCCTTCGGCTCAGGGCGTGATCCCGGCGTTATGGGATCGAGCCCCACGTCAGGCTCCTCTGCTGTGAGCCTGCTTCTTCCTCTCCCACTCCCCCTGCTTGTGTTCCCTCTCTCACTGGCTGTCTCTATCTCTGTCAAATAAATAAATAAAATCTTTAAAAAAAAAAAATAAATAAAATAAAATAAAATAAAATTACAGAATACAGGCTAGATGCAATCTGAAAAGTTGCTACTCAACAAGCTTTTAATAATAAATTTGATCCAGACGATGAATCCTGAAACTTCATCTGAGAAACTAAACTCACATTCCACTCTTGTTTCTGATTATACCCAGATAATTTTGAAAGTTCTGGGTTTTCCCCAACTTTTACTTATACGTAATCTCTAGCTTACTAATGGGTATTAAATAATATCCAGTGTTTACAGCTTTTGTTATTCTTGAAAAGCATATGACTGTTTATTCCTAGTTATGACAACCCTACATAGTAAATGCTCTTTAAACAGAAGATGCTGTTAACATAATAATCAAATATATAAGCAAAATTACTTTAAATCTTTAGACTAGCAATACTTATGTCATACCAACATGAACACATGACGCTGTGGCACACATTAAGGTGTCTTTTGAAAGGGTCATTTGAGTTTATACAACCAAACCCTCCCACAACCAAAACCAAAAAACCCCTGATCATTTCATCTGCTACAATAAAATAATGATTTTCCAAATGAAGGGGATAATCAACTTTGCTCACAACTAGATCCTGTACGCTACCATCTTACCCCTGTCTTGCGATAATGCTCAAATAAGTATGTGATGAAACACAATATAAAAATGAGTAAGATAATATTCCTGCCATTAGCATCTAACATTGTGCCTGACACATGGTATGCATTTAATGTATGTTTGTCTATTGAATAATGAATCACCTGACATGCTAAGATTTTTCTTTTGAGTAATAGCTAATTCTTATTTAATCCACAGAAAAAATATAAAGAAAAACCAAACAAAATCTTACCCACAGTCTGGAGCTGGACACCACCTACAATCAGGATCCGCAACAAGCCACCGTCTAAGCATAAATTCTTCATATTTTTCCATCAACACATCATCACTTAATATCAAGCGAATATCATGGGGATTAAACCGTTCAGTACATTCTGGGCAACTGATATTAACTCTACTTTCAGAAATTTCTATCCTTAGATATTGTCGTAAGCAATCCACACAAGATCTATGATGACAAGTCATTATCTCAGGAAATCTGTCTTTAGAATGCCGCAAAAGGCACAAAGGGCACTCTATAAAGTCTCCAATTTGTTTGCTGATAGAAGTTAATCCATTGTCAGAGGAGGTATTTGTAGAGAAAATGGAGTTCTTATCAGTACACATTTCAGAATGTATACTTTCAATGCTCGCAATTCCATCCACCCCGCCATTTAGCTCCCTGGATTTACGTTTGTTATCCTTTTTCCTTCGAAACAGAGAGCCTATTGAAATTCTTCTTTTTTTGGGTGCCTTTTTCACTGAAGGCAAGCTCACAGATGAAGCAGAAGACTGAAGATCACGATCTGAACCCATTTGCCGATGTAAACTCATGTCTAAAATGCTCATTAGAATTGAGTCAGGGTCTGTGTTTACACACAGCCCTTCATTATATTTAGAGATAAAACCTATTTCTTGTTCTTGCATTCAGATTAAGTCATGATGTAAGAAAATCCTACTTGATTCCTTCAGCGAATTCTTGAAAAAGCTTGACTTACAGAAGACTGTTATCATAGATGGTCTGAAAAACAAAACACAACACCAAAATAATTTTATTGCATTCTTAGTCTGCTTGTTTTTTAAATAAACTTACAACCTTACTATGAAACTTCAAACCAGTATGTTCTTTAATCATTAGTGTTTGTTTTTTTTTATAAGACCCAAATTTACTGAGTAGTCTACACGAGAATGTAGTAATATACAGTGAGCACTAAAACAAGTAGATTCTTTAATCTTAATTTAAAAAACTCTAGATTTCAGCTAACCTTAACATTATCAAAATCTCATAAAAATTTTTGATCATTTTCACTGAGACCTCAATGAGTCCCCACTGCGTCTCAGAGTTTTTTTTTTTTTTAGTTGACAATAAAATATACAGGCAAATACAAAGGGTTACTAAGTATAGCCTATACAATCTTGAAGAAGAGCAAACTGTGTGTGTGCTCTTACCCTGCCAGATGTAATGACTTATAAAGATACAGGAATTAAGACAACATTGTGGTACATCACAAGGCTGGATATAAAGACCAATGGAGCAGGATACAGTACAGAAAAGAAGTCCCACATATATGTGGATACTTGATTTAGGTCAAAGGTGACAATGGCCTTTTCAAAAACAAAACAGACAAAACAACATAATACTGTCTTACTGGTTACCATCTGAGAAAAGGAACTTAATCTATAGCTCACCTCATGCATAAAAATCAATTCAATCAATTTGGTTCACAGATCTAAGTATGAAAAGTAAAATCATAAAGCTTCTAAAAGTTAACATAGAGAATATTTCTGTGAAAAGATTTCTTAAACATACAAAAGTACTAACCAGAAAAGACAAGACTGACAAATTGGAATATAATAAACTCAAGAGGCAGTATTAAGTGAGTGGGACAAGACAGTTGCCACATATAACTAATAAAGGACCAAGCACCCAGAATATGGAAAGAACACTTACAAATCAAGACAGACAATCAAAAAGAAAAATGGGCAAGGGATTTAACAGGCACTTAACAAAAGGATATGAAAAAGTGCTCAACAACATTTGTCATCAGGGAGATACAGATTAAAGCCACATTGAGATACACACCCAGAAGGGTGGCTAAAATTCAGACTGACGTTTCCAAGTATTAGCAAAGATGTGGATTGCTGCTGGAAGTGTAAAATGGCACAACTACTTTGGAAAACTGTTTAATGGTATCTACCAAATTTGAACATACAGATACTCTATTACCCATCACACTACTAGAAGTAACTGCACAAGAAAAATGAATGCCTACATGCATCAAGAGATATGTAACAATATTAATAGCAACATTAGTTATAACAAGCCAAAATACTAGATGCAACCCACACTTCTTCCAAGAGAACTGTATATATTCCCATTTTAGTATACTAGAAATTAATGAATATCAACAAAATACTGCCTCACACAAAACAAGAATGAATCTCACACAAAAGACGGCATACTGTATGTATAATTCTATTTAAATAAAGTTTAAAACCAGGCAGAACTAATCTATGATGACAGAGGTCAGGAGTATAGCTACCTTTTGTGGGGAGGCACAAAGGGAACTTTGACATATGTGGTAGTCTCAAAGGTATTTTCACTTTGTGATAAATCACTGACCTACAAACTCATGTTCAATATACTTTACTGAATGATTGTTGTATCACAAAGTTTAAAAAAAAAAAAAAAAGCTCCCTGAGCTGGTATCTACACATATCCCTGAGAAAGTCGTATTGATTTCCCAACACAAAATCTAGAAAAACATTTCACTCAGGCAAACATTATTCTTGTCCATCAGTTTATATTTTCCCATTATTTGCAGCATTCTTTGCTAATTCTGAGGAAAATACAGGGTGTAATGGTAGGTTTTACTAAAATTTTCCGCAGATTTTTTCCCATGTTTTTATTTTAACTTGCATCTCAAAATGGCTTTTGTACTCCACAGTGAAATATATTTATCATAGAAGAGAACTACAGAGGGAATCCATCTTGGGGAACTTACCATAAGAATCTGTCACTTAAAATAGTAAACCAATGGTACTTATCAGTATCACCTGGGAAATTTTTCAAAATATACACTTTAAGAAACCTGATAGCCATATAATTTTTTTCTCCAAAAGAGAACCTTGTAAGAGTGAATAGAATTTTTTTTTTTTAAAGATTTCTTAATTTGAGAGAGAGAGAGAGATAACGTATAGGGGTTGGGGTTAGAGAGAGAGAATCTCAAGCAGACACTGCTGAGCGCAGAGCTGGACATGGGGCTTGATCCCATGACCCTGAGATCATAATATGAGCCAAAATCAAGAGTCAGATGCTCAACCAACTGAGCCACCCAGGTGCCCTTAGAAGTACTCTTAATATTTAAAGTAGGATAACAGGCAAATTGGAACATGTATTCATCCTATTTAGGAAATCCTTCTAAAACACTGTGAAAATACACAAATATGCCTCAAAGGAAAAATAAATCTGAATACTAAAACTTTAATATTTCTGTAAGGTAAAAAATATTATAATGTAGAAAGACAATGATAAATCAGGAAAATATGTATAACAATGAACAAATTTCCCTACTATACAAATAGCTTTTACACATTAATAAGCAAAAGATGTACAACCTGATCGCAAGGATACAAGGAGGATGTTTGAAGAAAAAGAACTATAAAAATTAGAAAGGATATAGTTTTTAACAACCACAACTAAAACAAAAATTCAAACACTAAATACCCTCTCTGTGCACATTAGATTGACAAAGGTTGTAAAGAGTTGGTAAGCGTGTACTGAAAGAAACATCTCATATACTGTTGGGAGGAGTGCAAATCAGCACAATTTGGAGGAACCAATTTGGCCTTATCTATTAAATGTCAAAATGGAAGTATTTTTTGACCAGCAATCCTACATGTAAAACTTATCCTTCAGAAAATATAAGGACACAGGTGTGCAAAGATAATGCAAGTTGGTACAGCCACTCTGGAAAACAGTGTGGAGGTCCCTTAAAAAGTTAAAAATTGAGCTACCCTATGACCCAGCCATCGCACTACTGGGCGTTTACCCCAAAGATACAGACGTAGTGAAGAGAAGGGCCATATGTACCCCAATGTTCATAGCAGCATTGTCCACAATAGCCAAATCGTGGAAGGAACCGAGATGCCCTTCAACAGATGACTGGATTAAGAAGTTGTGGTCCATATATACAATGGAATATTACTCAGCTACCAGAAAGAACGAGTTCTCAACATTTGCAGCAACATGGATGGCACTGGAGGAGATAATGCTAAGTGAAATAAGTCAAGCAGAGAAAGACAATTATCATATGATTTCTCTCATCTATGGAACATAAGATCTAAGAAAATTGGTAGGGGAAGAAAGGGATAAAGAAAGGGGGGTAATCAGAAGGGGGAATGAAGCATAAGAGACTATGGACTATGAGAAACAAACTGAGGGCCTCGGCGGGGGGGAATGGGATAGACTGGTGATGGGTAGTAAAGAGGGCACGTATTGCATGGTGCACTAGGTGTTATACGCAACTGATGACTCATCAAACTTTACATTGGAAACTGGGGATGTACTGTATGGTGACTAACATAATAAAATAAAAAAACATTAAAATAAAAGAAAAGAAAATATAAGGACACAGGTGTGCAAAGATAATGTGCAAGGAAATTCCCTGTAGCCTAGTTGATAGAAGCAATTAAAACAGGACCTTTAAAACAACCTGAAAATAACTTACGTGTCTAACAGGGGACTGGTAAAAATAAATGAACCAGCCACAATTTATGTGCAATGATATGGAAAGCACTCTCTCTATAATGCTAAGTGAATAACTGCAAAATAGTGTGTACGATATGAGCACATGTGTGGAAAAACCATATCCACACAGCTTACATATACATACAACAATTTTTGGAAAAATATTAAGAAACCATTGACAATTGTTACCTTGGGGAGTACAATCTAGTATGACATTCTGCCTTCTGCAGAGTTTAAAACTGTATCAGAGCATCCACTAATTAGAGTTAAAAAAAAAAAAAACCAAAGAACTAATTGAACCCCACAAGCAATAACAAACAATATATTTTGCCCTAAAGCTAACCAATTATAATAAGGATGGGGTGAGAGTTTGTGCATTTTATATTTAGGTCAGTAATTTAGTGGCACACTCTGATTAAGAACCACTAATACTAAGGAGACTTGAAACACTCAAAAAACAAAACTCCACAGGCCTTGCCTCTGAAACAAGGTCCTTGTTTTTCATTACTTTAGGTACAAAAAATAAAAGTTCCATTAAAAACAACAATTCAGGGGGTGCCTGGGTGGCTCAGTCGGTTAAGCTTCTGCCTTCAGTTCAGATCATGATCCCAGAGCGAGGCTGGATCCCTGCTCAGCGGGTAGCCTGCTTTTCCCCTCTCCCTCTGCAGCTCCCCCTGCTTGTGCTCTGTCAAATAAATACATAAATAAATAATCTTAAAAAACAACAACACAAACAAACAACAACTCAGTTTATTAGTAATGGTCAGCCAAATGGGTTATGATGAGGTACCCCTCAACCTATGGCACAGAGATGACGAGAGAGACTTATTTAAAAATCCACATAATTTAATGACTATCTTTCTGCAGAAATAATCCACGGAAGTGTCTACAAGCATGTAACTAAAGAGTATTGGGAATGCCTCAATCAAGGGAACTTTGGCTAACTTGGGATTGCTAAGACTACACCCTAAATCACTAAGAAAAAAAAAAAAGTACTACAGAAATTCTGCCAATTTGAACAGATGACAAAATGTGTGAAATTAAAAAAACTTTCAGTGATTCAGAAACTTATTTTTAGAAAAAGTTGACTTCATTCTCCACTGAAAAATAAAAACCTATTATTTGCATCATTTAATATAGTACTGTTCTTTTGAACTCAACTTTTTTTTGAAGTAAACTATCAACTATATGAATCTGTATTGTTTTTTTTTTAAGGTTTTATTTATTTGACAGAGAGACAGCCAGTGAGAGAGGGAACACAAGCAGGGGGAGTGGAAGAGGAAGAAGTAGGCTTCCCAGCGGAGCATGGAGCCTGACATGGGGCTCGATCCCAGGACTCTGAGATCACACCCTGAGCCGAAGGCAGACTCTTAACAACTGAGCCACCCAGGTGCCCCAATCTGTATTATGTCCTGCCTCTGAAATGCACACACCATTAAGACAAAAATATTATTTGATTTTTAAAACAAATGGCTGGGTTGTAGGTTGGAAAAAGAAGGGAAAATATGTTGCATATAATAATACCATTATAGAGTTCAAAAGTCTTTTTTATCCGTGTCTTAAGCCTCATTGCTCGATAAAAAAGGTTTTATTAATCTTATTTGATAGGAAAACTGAAGTTCAGAGAGAGTAAATTTTTTTTTTAATTTTATTTATTTATTTGACAGAGAGACAGCCAGCCAGACAGGGAACACAAGCGGGAGAGTGGGAGAGGAAGAAGGCAGGCTCCCAGCGGAGGAGCCTGATGTGGGGCTCGATCCCATAACGCCGGGATCACGCCCTGAGCCGAAGGCAGATGCTTAACGACTGCACTACCCAGGCGCCCCCAGAGAGAGTAAATATTGTAACGTAAGTAAACGATTAGGTTTAAGGGTTAAGGGAAATTCCAGTGTTCTGATACCTCGGCCTCAGTACCATTATCTGCCTGCAGCTGCCTTCATGAAACAACTTCTCTAGTCACTATCAGGATATCAAAAATTATCTCAGAAAATAAAAGACAATTACATCTTACACATCATCTGGGGCCGGTCTTAACTATCCTTCAACTCCATGTTTCACTCAAACCATTCCTCCTGTCTGAAATGCCACTCCCTTTTTCTCCTCCTAACCAAACTGTACTCCACTTTTATAATTCAGATGAAACTTCATTTTGTTCACTTTTTTCCTATCTTTAATAAGGTTTTTAAGGTAGAACGTATTTGTGATTTCTTTAATACAACAGAACCAAGATGGTGTCGTGAACATAAACATCACGAACAAGTGCCAATGAGTATTTCTTAAAATGACACAATGTCACTGAAGTGATGATACTATTCCATAACCACAAGAAAATATTAAGTCTTGTTATTTCACTGTCATACTTCCTAGGCACATAATGCGTACTATTTTTTTTTAAAGTCCAATTAGTTCATACTAGGTCTACAAAGAGAAATATCAGGTCTACTGTATTAAATACAGAACAGATTATATATAAAAACATAGATATTTACATGGTATTATAGAATAGTTCATACCACTTCAGAGTAGGAACAGATGATGAAAGGCAGTAAATGTACTGATAACATAATCTGAAATATCCCCAACTCCTAATAATCCCCAATCTTGGGAGCTCTTTACATTGACGTACTAGCAGAGTTTAGTTCCTGAAACAGAAAAGAATAATAAAACACAAGTAGACGCTAAAGTATGTATTTTCAACTAAGTATCTACAATCATAATCACTGTCAACACCAATGTTACAAGGAATTCTAGTCATCTATTAAACTGTGAGAAAGGTCTCTCCTCTCCCTCATTCTCAGTATAGCATAACTCCCAACAAGTAACCAAGACTACCAATTGCTGCTACACACTCATGCCCCTAAAGAAAATGGGTGGAGAGGGAGTGCCTAGGTGTGTCAGTCGGTTAAGTGTCTGCCTTTGCTCAGTTCATGATCCCAGGGTCCTGGGATTGAGTTTTGCACTGGGCTCTTTGCTCAGCAGGGAGCCTGCTTCTCCCTCTGCCTGCTGTTCTCCTTGCTTGTGCTCGTGCTCTCTCTCACAAATAAAAAAATCTTTAAAAAAAATGGTTGGAGAATTAGTTTTATTGCTGGCAAAGGAGACCCTCTTTTGACCTTTTAATGAACTTCAACTAAAGAACAGCACCAAAGACTGGTACTGAGAAGGATAGAGACCCACACCTGCTCATCTAACCTTTTCTAGTTCAGGGTTCATATCCCTTTAAAGTTAAGGTCTCTTGATTCTTACTTTTTTCTACTTTTTTTTGGCAGGGGAGAGGAGGAGAGGGAGAGGAGAGAGATAATCTTAAAGCAGCCTTCACGCCCAGTGCAGAACCTAACATGGGACTCAGTCTCACAACCCTGAGATCATGACCTGAGCCACGATTGTCAGACTCTTGCTTAACTGAGCCACCCAGGTGCCCCTACTTTTTTCTATCTCTTGAAAATATGTGAGGGATTATGAAATAGGAATGGCTCAAAACAAAAGTATTTCTACCAACATGTGTCAAAGCTTTGTAGAATTAAGATTTAGTAAAAGTGCTGAGAACTTCGTACTGACTCATAAAATACATCTCATTTGACGCCACACTATTTTTTATACTTTGTAAAGATTACAGAAATTGAGCATTCCAGTTGAAGCACCTAATCAATAATTACAATACTGTTTTAAATGAAAATATGTACCAGATTTTAAACACTCAACTTATAAACACAGGATAGACAAGAACAGTCAGAAGGCTCAAATACATACAAATAGTAGCCCATTGTTTAAGAAAAGCTGTATGTTATCAGTCAGGGTCCTGGCAAAAAACAAAGTACTCTCAAAGAGGTAACTGAGGGCACATTGAAAAAAGCGTGGGCAGGGTTAAAGGAACCAAACAGGGATGGCACTGCCACCCTCTGGAATGAAGGGGCAGGAGGAAACAATTACTGAAGAGGAACTGTGCAATAGAAATTAGAAAAACAATATCCAGCTTCTCTCTGTGGCTCTTCAATATCCTGCCAATACCTCAAATTGGCTAAGTCCAACAAAGGAGCCCAAATGAGGCAGTTCTTAGAAGTCAACTCCCCTCTGGGACACAAAGCAAGGCAGAGATGGGTGAAGAGTGGATCTGGAGGGGCACAGTAAAAAAAAATCCAGCACTGGATGTATAAGAGAATTTGGGAGTCAAGACCTGGCTTAGCTACTTTTAGTTATAAAATCCCTGTTTAAAGTATAATACTGAGTCTGTGATCTCCACTACAATATATGGATGATACCACTCACTTCAAATAGATGTTAGGAGAATAAAGTGAAGCTGACATGTGCTAATAGTACCTAGCAAAATCTGGCATTATACTAAATGTTAGCTGAAATGAAATGTCACACAAGCTTTGTATCCCTAGAGCCTAACACAATGTGTAACTTATAGCAAATGCCTAATAATCTCTGGCTAAATAAATTATGATGCCGAAAACATGTAAGTGGAAATGAGGAACTGAGGATTCTATCCATATCTTTACTTCTGGTTTACTATCACTGTATGATCCTTATTAAGGGATATAATCTTACTATATCCAGCTTTTTACATTATGAAAAGTTAAGAACCTTTCTCCCAGGAGGCTACAGGAGAAATAAAACATGTTAAGTATCTTGACACTATGTCACTTCAAGAATTATCGATTTAAGGTTTCTCCTAATGAGCATCTCCTAATCATAAACACTTCAATAGCACCGAATAGCCACCCACATGGTAAATGATTTAAAACTAATCAGAAGGTATTCTAGAAATGTAGAAGGCTGGGCAAAAAAGTTTACAGACAATAAATCACTTTCCAAGAGAAAATTCCTTTATACTCTTGATCAGTTTTTGCCTCTGTTATTCAGCTAAAATTAAGTTTCTTCTGTTACTTCTCAGAAAGGTTAAAATATAGAGAAAATCCAAAAATTTTGTATGGATGGTCTAAATACTAAGTAGAAGAGCAAAAAGTACCTACAACTTCGAATTTCTTTTTTAGATGTCTGACACCCAGATGTTCTGCACCTCTAAAAACTTGCATGTAACGAACGTAGCATGGAACAACATTTATCGGCACTGCTGAAGAGAACACCTAAGTATAAAGTCATTTTCTTGTTTTTAAGTGAGGAGGAAATAGGCACAGAGATCCCCACCAGAGTTTCTATAGCTCACTAATTTGGTTACTAGTGAAGCCTGAGCTATCTTATATTCAAGTGAAAGACTCAAGAAAGAAGATAAACAAGACTTTCTATTTTAGATGTTGTATTCTGTATTAAAAAGCATAACAGGCTACTAAACTTCAGAAATATACACATGTTGCAAAGTTGGGAGAAGATGAGGAATAAAAAACTTATTCATTTCAATGGCTATATATTTGGTATTGTATGTGAAACTGGGAAACAAAGGAGGACATTTGCTTTGGTGGGAAAGATATTTTTAGTATTTCTCAGGTGTTTACAAGTCATTTATACTTCACTTTCTATGGCCTAACCACCTGCTCATATCCCACTGTTGCGACTTTTCCTCACTGATGTGTAAAACTTTTGTATAAAGAACACTTGCTTTTATGTGTCAAAACATTGTTTTAAAAACTGTACTTGATTTTACGGCAATTCTCCAATGTAGGTATTTCAAATTTTCTTAATGAGTTCAAATTCACAAATCTTTCTCTTTACGACTTTAGGGTTCTATTCCTATCTTGGAAGAGTCTTGCTTACTCCAAGAGTATGATTTTAAAATACTCTCTTGTTTCCTTCTGGTAATTCTACAGTTTATCTTTTTGCTTAAATCTTCCAACCATTTCAATTCATTTTAATGTTAGGAATAAGTGAGATCAAAACTTGATGTTTTCTAAATGGCGAGCCAGTTACCTCAACATCAGTTGTTGAATAATGATCTCTTTTTCATGCACGACTCCCACCTACTTAATAAGCTACATCTTAGTGTGAATTTTTGCTATTTAGGAGGTATGGACTTCTAAAACAAGCTCTGCAAATAAACTGCCAAACTATTTTGTTCCAGTTTGTACTCCCACCAGTCAGAAAGGTGCTTATTTCCCTGAATTCTTACCAACATCCTATGTTATTTCAATAGCTTTTTCAGAGTGACAAAAAATAGTAAGTACTTCAATTTCCATTTATTTCATTACTAAACAAATCCAACATTTGTTCACACTGTCTTCTTTATTTCTTCAATGATTTATCTGTTCATAGACAATGATTTTTTTGTCCATTTTTACACTGGAACATTAATGTTCTTCTTTCATTTTAAACGTTCAATATTTACTTCCTAACATTTGCCCTTTAATTTTGTAACACTTTGAAGAGGTTTAAAATTTTTATTTAGTCATATCTACCAAACTCTTCTGTAAATTCTTTCATTGTTTTATATGCTTAGAGAATCTTTTCAGAGGATGAAATCTGTTTATCAACTACAATTTTTGGTATTCATTCCTTCTCGAGGATCCAAGTCTCACCTGAGGTCATTTCCTTTCAGTCTGAAGAGCATTCGATAGCATTTCTTGGTATGTAGGTTTCCTTGCAACGACTTCTCTCAACTTGTTTATCTGAAAAATGTCCTTATTTCACCTTCATGTTTTATTTTTGCTCAATTCAGAATTCCAGGCTGACAGCTTTATCCTTTTAGAAGTTTAAACAGGTCATTCCATTGTCTTCTAACCTCCATCATTCCTGATAAGTCATCCTTAACTGATATTTTAATTCCTCTGTATATAATGTGTCTTTTCCCCCCCTTTGGCTGCATTCCATATTTTCTTTCTACCTTTGATGTTCAGCAGTTTAAGATGTGCCTAGATGTGGTTTTTCTTGTATTTATCCTGCTTGGGATTCACTTAACTTCTTGGATTTGAAATTGATTTTAAATCGAATAAGTGAATTTTCTGGCAATTACTTCTTCAAATATTTTTTTATCCTGTTTCACCTCTCTTTCTGCCATTTGTATGTTAGACAGTTTAATGCTGTCCCATTGGCCACCAAGGCTCTGTTCACTTTTTGTAATGCTTCTTCTCCATTCTTTAGATTGACAAATTTTTATTGATATTTAGGTTCACCAATTCTACATCTGTCATCCCCAATCTGCTGTTAAATCCATTCAGTGAAATTTTCATTTCAGATATTGGACTTTTTAAATTCTAGAATGTCTATTCCTTTTATATAATTTCCACTTCTCCAATGAGATTACCGATCTGTTCAGTCATTATCATGGTTCTCCCTTTAAGTCATTGAAAATATTACAGTTGCTTTAAAGTCTACTAATTCTGCTAACATTAGCGTCTGCTACCATTTGGGTGAGATGGTATTAAGTCATATTTTCCTGATTCTAGTAATTGTCTATTATAAACTGGATATTGTGGACGATACACTGTAGAAACTTTAAGAGTCTCTTACCTTCTCCTGAAGAGTGAGGATTTGTATTATACCTGGCAGTCAAATCAATAGCTAATCAAGTTGGATTTGTGGAGGCTTGGTTTATATTTTTTTAGAATGGGTCTTGAAGAACACATGTTTACCAAGCCCTTTAATTTGGTGGGAATAAAAAACCAAATTATGTCTACCCTGCTAAGGATAGCTGCAATATTTCTAGTCAGCATTTTCAGTTTTACAGCTGTTGTTTTCCATTGATCTCAGTGGTATCTTCCATGCACAGTTCAGGGGTCATCTAGGTCGGGGGGGGGAGTTTATTCATAGATTTTAAGGCTATCCTACTATAAGTCCCTCCTCTCTGGAATTTGTCAATTTCCAGCAATTCTGGCTTCATTTCTTGACACCTCAAACCAGTAAGACTCTGACTTTCTGCTTGATTTCCAGCTGCCTTGTGCTCCATGGTCTTTTCCTCAAGAGGAAAGCTGTATAAATCTTTTTTAAAACATCTGGGAGTTTTCCAAAGGATATCGTCAACTAGGTTCTGAGATACAGTATTCTTGAATCTGTATATGATGCTGTCATTGGAAATCTAAGCCCAACACTAAGTATACATTATCCCTAAAATATAAAGTTACTGTACAGCTTTTAAAAACTGATCTTTAAAAGGTTTCTTGCATTACCCAATACTTGCAACTGTAATGGCTTCTAGGAATAACTAAATTTGTTAAACTTTTTGCCTTTTTACTATAAGTAACCTGTATAAGTGTTATTTAGTCTTTCAATAAATATGTCCAATGTCTATCATGTGCCAGATATTCTTCTAGGTGGTAGATATACAATACCAAATAGAAATGGGCAAGGCCCCTGTTCTGTGGAATTTTCATTCCAGCGCATCTAAAAAACTGAACAAAGATATTTCTGAACAAAGATATTTCAGACTGTCTTCCCCAAACAATAATATGGGTGATTTTGCAAGGACCTACATTATAATAAAGTGATGCCCTTTTTTCATAATTTTGAAAGAAAAATTGATTTTATATTTGGGCACATATGGCTGTCTCATAATCTAAATAAATACTTATCAAAATCCATTTTAAAGCTTTCTTTTAAAAAACAATACCCTGACAGCAACTCTATTTTTCATTGTAACAATGGTTTTCTGACACCATAAATAGCCGACAATTTAAGTTATACAAAAAGGAATCACTGGTTACCTGACCATACAACCTAGTAGAGAGAATATTCATTTAGGTCACTGTGCACAATTGCAGGAACCAATACTGGTAAATAAACAGTGGGGGAAATCTTCAAAACCTGACTCATATCTTTGGTTCTACCCTTCCTCCAATGTTCAATAAAGGTTCCTGAGGCAGTGAGAAAAGAAGTATCTATCTTTCCATACTATCTCCTGTACAGAGAGCTGCAAACAACAACCTATAAATTTAAATATGGCTAGGTACAATTTAATGTAGTAACTGACTACCAAAAACCAGAATTATCATAAGTCATCTTTTGATCACACCACAACTAGAAGTGATGTATTAAAAATGATGTGTCCACACATAAGCTAACTTTGGCCCAAAATAAACAATGCTTTTGTAAATTTGAACCATCTCATTAAAAGAAGTCTGAGGCATTTAATTTTCTTGGATTTTCATATATGGCTTTCTCTAAACAGAGATAAATCACTAAAGTTCATTATAACAAAGTTTGCTGTTACTCAAAAAGATTTTTTAAATGTTTAAAGCTTTTTTTTTTTTTTTAAGTTATGTCATTCGTTTTGCCAACCTCAAATTTGGAAATGCCATATTTTCCTCTAATAAATCTATCCCCCAATATAGCTGCCAAATTCAGCTATCACAGCAGTGCAGGTTCTGGGCATAATTCTCGCTGCCCAAATAATGTTAAGACACACTCTTACAAAAACTCTGAATTATTAAACATCTCCTTATACTATCTATTAAAGTAAAAATATAACAGGCACAATAATAAATTTTTGGAAAAGGATAAAAATGCTTAAAAATAACAGCTAATACATGGATAGGCTTCGAAGAAATCCATGAAATCTCTAAAATGGTATACTAAATTTTGAATAACTGTATATTTTAGGGACAGAATCCACAGCTTTCAAGAAATTCTCCAAGGAGTCTAAAGTGTAACAAAAGGTTAACAGCTACCACTGAGATGTTAATGTCTACTGGCAAATTAAATTCCAACATCAGTTTCTGTAAATTTGCTTTCAATAATTTACATTAATATGATATTCTTATCTGTACTAATTGTTAGCTCAGTTAGAATGCACTTGTATCCCACTAAGATTTGAAGTGGCAGTTCTTTCTGAAAAGAGTTAAGTTTTGGGGAAGGCTAAAAAACTACTCTCATCCCTAAAATAAATGTCTCAGGTTCATAATGCAAGAATAAACATGAGGTATGTATATGGCCTAGAATAATCTATCACATGTTTAAAATATAAAATTATACAAATAAAGGCTAATCAATATTCTAAATTCAAAGGACAACTGATTATAAATATGTATAAAAAGGTATTTTAATGCTATCATGTCATCTTCACTTAAAATGGCAATTACCACTGGAAAATGTTTTTAAGTTTATCATTCCTTACAAAGTAAATCAATAACAATATCTCTATTTAAAATGTAGGTAGACACAGAGGTAAAATATTTGCTGTCCAGTATGAGAGAATGAGCAATGGTGCTAGAAATACAATCTAAATGCCTTTCAATTATTTGAATGTCTCATCAGAAACATGAGCATATTATAATGCAGCTCTAAGGAAATCTGGGTTCTATTTATTGCTACCAAGTGGTTTTGTGGCTTCGGTTCAGTAACCACCTCTCTGTACCATCTGTATAACAGGGAAAACACAACTGTGGCAGAGATGATGTTATATACTCACCTGTTTCATTTTCCTCCCAAGCGCATAGGAGGACCACATTTTCCATTACACTTGCTGCTACATGCAGACATGTGTCCAGTCCTGACCAATGCAATGATGTATGCTCCTTCCAGGACTGGTCCCTAAATCATCCCTTCACACATCCTTTGAGCTCTCTCTCTTCACTCACTGGCTTGCTGAATGTAGTAATCCTAGTGGTGACTCAACGCAGGCCATAGGGGCAGCTGAATCACAAGACGATAGGAATGTGGATACCTCAGTTATCTACATGGTTCTTTGTGTGAGAAATAAACTTTTATTGTTCTACACCATGAGATTTTGGGGTTGTTTCAGACACAATTATCTTAACCTAGAGGTTTTTAAATACTATTCAAATGTGGGGTAATGACAGCAACTTTTTATCCAGAAAGTAAGGCATGGACTTTGGAGTCACAAGTCTGGGTTCAAGTTCAGCCTCCTGACACTTATTGTGCTGTGTGACACTGAGTTAAATTACTAAGACAGTTTCTTCAACTATAAAATAGGAGTAATAGTAATATACCTATAGCTCACCAGATTATTATTAGGATTAAGTGAAATAACATATACAAAGAATGCAGCATAGGGTATGGTACATATTAACTACTTAACAAATATTAACCACACTATCATAAATATCTAAGAAGATGGTTACAAATGTAACTAAACTACCTACTGGATAAAACTGTTGGAAAGATTATCACACTTTAAGGTTAGAAATAAAACAAAACAAATTGTTGGCTGTGAAAGGGCTTTTCTAACGTAATCAGAAAGTTAGCAATTTGGAAGTTTGGAATACATCATTATAGTATAGTAATTTCTCCAAGGTAAATATAAATGTTTTTAGTCTTATGTTTATACAGCTATAAACCTACCTCAAGTGGTCTTCCTAATATATTTTTTAAAGATTTTATTTGTCAGAGAGAAAGAGAGAGAGAGGACACACGCAACATGCAAGTGGAGCAGGCAGGGGAGAAGCAGGCTCCCTGCTGAGCAAGGAGCCCAATGCAGCGAGCGTAATGCGGAATTCGATCCCAGCACCCTGGGATCATGACCTGAGCTGAAGGCAGACGCTTAACCGACTGAACCATGCAGGCATCCCGTGGTCTAATATTAAAAAATAGATCAATAATTTCAATTCAACTACTTATAAATGGATGAGGTGGGGGTAATTCAAATAGATCATTAGCAGAGGCAAGTTATCAGTTTCCAGCAAGTTTTTAAGAATGATTCAAATACACTACTTTGAGCTCTGTCCTTTAGTTTCTACAATTTCACAGAAAAAGAAACTAAAAGTTCAAGAGCACACTATTCCCATATTTCACAAAGCCTCTCCAAAGAGATAGTTCTTAAACAGCTTCACAAACATACACCTGCCACATTTACCTACTGAAACCTATTCTTTTTTTCTACTTTTTTTTAATAATAAAATTTTTAGTATATCCTTAGTTTTTGATGTAATGTTCCATGATTCATTATTTGCGTATAACACCCAGGGCACCATGCAATATGTGCCTTCCTTACACCCATCACCAGCCTATCCCAATCCCCCACCACCCTCCCCTCTGAAGCCCTCAGTTGTTTCCCAGAGTCCACAGTCTCTCATAGTTCATTCTCCCTTCTGTTTACCCTCCCTTCATTCTTCCCTTCCTTCTCCTACCAATCTTCCTATTTCTTATTGAAACCTATTCTTGCTTGGGAGGTAGAATAGAATGGTACTTTGTGGTTTTAAGTCATCCACATGGTTCTTTACATGTAAGAATAATTACAAATTATTACTCACTACAAATAATACTAATTACTTAATCTATCACAAGAAGTAAGCTGCTGCTGAAAGCAAAAGCATTATTCATTCCATTTTTCCAAGAAGAAGAAGATTAAAAACATTTTGGCTGCCTCACTCCAGGCCCTCTTTGTTCAGAAGGGCAAACCAATAGGGAAATAGGAAAAAATCCTGGGCATGAGTACCCAGAAACATTCAAAATGCTAGGCATGATGGAATGCCTAGAGACATTCTAAAGTTTTAAAATAGGTTTTAAAAAAGGTTATCTAGTTGTCAAAAAATTTTTGAACTGGTTAAAATACTCACTGCTACAGATTAACAGAAGGGAAATACTAACCTTGTCTGAAATCTTAGCCAGATCTATCTACTTTTTTGAATTTCAATTTCCTTATTTGCAAGTTGAAGTGACTGAACCTGATAATGTCAATGTCAGTTCTAAAAGACTATGATTCAAATATACAAATGCATAGTTTTAATATACAGCAAATGCTAGGGTTAAAAGTAGGTAATTTTTTTGTGAGATAATTTTTGTATTAAAAAATATCTCCAATTCTCTAAAATGTCAGTATACTCTTTTGTTTTAGTAAATCCAGTGGAATGAGTATAAGCTTTGCCTTTCTGATAGTCTTCTTCTGAGACCAAATACAGAAGCACATATGTCACTGAACTGGAATTACTAAATTGAACTGAAAGTCAGGATATAAGACTTCTCTTTGGCTTTACAACTCTCCCAGAATGACTGTGCTTCACTTTTTCCTTGTCTATAAAATAAGGGAAAATGTGTTACCACCAATTTCACTGGATTTGTATTAAAGTGTGTCTCTGAAACACTTTGAACTACTCAGACAAGACTGTTACAGAAGAGATTTTTTTTCACTAGTAACTTGTCATAGCAAGCCTAAGCATAAAAACAAGAGAAAGAAGTTCCCATGAGACTACTGCATATGAAGGTCCTGTTACCTCCCACACTGGAATCGGTTACAATGAATAAATCAATACAAGATGCTCTTGTAATACGAAGAATCTGGAAAGGTGACTAGATCCACTGCAGCATCAGATTTTAAATCTCTGATCTACAATACTGCCGGAACTAATCTATCCTTCAGTTTTTGTTTACATGAATAACCAACACTTCTTAAATAGGCATTCTTAAAATAGTGAAATAAAGTCCTATGGAAAGGGGTAGGGACTGATAAGTGGGTGAAGGGGGAAAATAAAACAACCATTTAGAAAAGCCTATCATCACAAGATATATTACGTATAGCACTATGACCAATTCTTTCCTCCAAATCAAGGGTGGCAATGGTTATCTGATAAGCAGTTATACACAGCCAAATCAAAGAGATGTCTCCTTATGACAAGCAATACAATTTAAAAAAAAACCTTAAAATTTTTTACTACGGATGAATATCTTTTGGCTTTTTGCATAAACATAATACACTTTACTAATGTCCTTAGCAAAAATTTCTGGCATCATGTAGTAGGTTGAATGGTGGTCGTCAAAAGATATGTTCCCATCCATGTCTGGAACCTGTTAATAACATCTCAGAAAAATTTTCAGTAATTTAGAATCACCAACCTGGAATGACTTGTGGAGATAAGATAGGAGTCAGGCCTTGAAAGAAGAGCAGGACCTTAGATATGCAGAGGAGATGGAAAAGGGTATTCCAGGCAAAGACAAAGGCCTAGGAAAAGTCATGGGGGTGAAACTATGGATGTTTTGTTAACATATTTACCAAACAGATCAACTGGCTTCAGCGTTGGTTTTTTTGCAGAATGGTGAAGAGACTAAGGTTAGATTCTGGAGGGTTTTGAGGGCCATGAAAATTTGAAATTTATCTGTGAGAAGCAAATGGAGACTTATAAACGAAAAGACTAATGTGATCATTCAGAAACCAGGTGATTAATGAAATTTCAGTCTGGGAAGATAAGAGAAAGTGGTCTAAACTCTGGCTCTACCACATTAGCTATGTGGATAAATCTTTAGACCAGCACTATCCAACAGCACTTTCTGAAATGATGGAAATATTCTAGACCCACATTGTCCAATATGGTAGCCAGTAGCCACATATGGCTATAGAGCATTTGAAATGTGACTGGTGCAACTGAGGAACTGAAATTTAAATTTTTTAAAATGTTAACTAATTTAAACTTAAATAGCTTCATGTGGCAAGTAATGATACATTGGACTGAGTAGCTCTACTCTACAGTTTTCTCACTTATAAAATACAGAGGTAAAATTAGAACACTAGTGTCACTAGGATAAGTTCCACAGCCAAATAAAGTTGCCGCAGCGTTCTGAGAAAAAGTAAATGAGTACTCAAGCAGATGCACCTGAGCATGACTAGCGCAGTTCCAGGTTTGTAACCTTTTCATTTCACTCTTTGTATCTCTGTGATTAATTTAAGAGACCCACTCTGTCTCCTGATTAGTGATTTTTCAAATTGGTCTTTAGGTTGATGCTTCCTAAGAATCTATAGTTAAATATCTAATGCATCTAATTTAATAAAATTTCTGTGGAAAGGAACAAACATTTCATGCAAAATGCCCCTAGAGCTATGCTGTTCAGTGTAAACACGTACTGGATCAAAGACAGTATGAATAAAAGAATGTAAGATCATTCATCAATATATGTTGAAATGATATTTTGGATACACTGCATTAAATAAAATATATTATGAAAATCAGTTTCACCTGTTTTTTACTTTTAATTTAGCTAATAGAAAAATCTTAAATTATATTTATGACTCACATTAGACTCTATTAGACAGCCCTGCTGTAGAGAAAGTTATAAAATAGATACCTTACAGTATACATACTTTATTCAGTTAGTACATAATTTATTCGACATCTATTATTGTCAAGCTTTATGCTAAGTGCTAGACCTTAACAGTGAACAAAGAGAATGGTCCCTGCCATCAGAGTTTAAATTGTCTCCTACACTTCCAATGCACATTTCACATATATTACCTCATTTGTGATAACGCAAAAGGATAATTTAATTTTAGAATACTTTACCATTTGGGGGAGCAAATGTCAATACTTAGAATTGCAAACTATTAAGCATAGAGATTCACACTAATGGTTGTCTATTTTTGTGATACATGCTATATAATGTTTATCTGCAAGCATAATACTATCACGTTCCCAATAGCTTCTCCCAGTTTCCTGATCCCTCCCTCTAACTGGTTTGCTCCCTCTTTATGGCTCACCTCTCCCAGACTGTCTCTTCAACTGGCAACCTGCCTGCTATTCACATTACAGCAGGGCTATTTATACTTTCAGGGGTCTCCAAAGAAGGAAAGAGGTTGAAAATGTAAACTGTACATAATTTTAGGCAGCCAACTCCAGTTTTTTGGACCCAAGACTGAGTTTTGAAGTTTCTTTTGGGCTTAAACTTCGTGATTTCTGTATTTTGCTTCGTAATTCAATGCACAAACTTATTTGAGAGCTACACCAACTCATTAGTTTTGTCCCACTGAGACTTTCACATAAGAAAACTATTCCAAACAGGACTTCTAAAACAAATTAACCAGTAGTATTTCTCTAGCAAATAATTTTTAAAATAAAATACTAGGTAACATCAACAGGGCAAGAACATATGTTTTTAAGGCTAATGGCATTGCTTTCTGTTACCAATAAACTAAATGTTCAGGTTTTATTGAAAGCTACAAAGAAAGCAATACAAACAAAACTACTTTATCAAAAGGTGGTAATTTTTCCCACTTTAATAGAGAAAGTATTACTGACATATGAAAGCTATTGAGAAACGAATGAAATACCCAAATTTCAAACACCCAAAATTATTTCACTGCCTTTCTTGGTTAAGTCTACCACCATCTGAAATACAGATGTGGTTAGCAAAGGAATATTATCCCTCTGTCTTTAGCTGTGCAGGTGTGGTTATATACATAGTTGTTTCAATGTTACACGTCTTCTACCAGCAAACAAAAAACTATTATGACATTAAAAGAAAAAAAAAAAGCTGAAGAAAATAGTAAGTACTCCTGATTGGGGGGAAAAAAATTGTCTAAGGAAAATTTAGCTATTCTCCATAAGTAATCAGATTAGCATTTTGCTAAAAAGGAGTCAAACCAAAATCTTTAAGCTAAAGTACTTCATATATGATCACGGGTCCTTTCAATCATTAAACTACTAGTGTTAACATGCCAAATACAATGCAATCAAATATAAGTTTACAAATTCAACTTTTCTTTGGTCTTCAAGCCCGAATGGCCTATTTTTCAGATGAGCCTCAAACAAAAAAGCATAAACTTTACTGCAAAACCAGTCTGCATTTGACAATCAATTGTCACTTGTTAATAGCATCAGGAAAACAAGTAACAATTCCCTAAAATTTCCTTTATAACCTGAAGAGAGAATATAAAGAGACAATTCAGATGTAAATGTAACAAAATTTAACCCCAGCTTACTCTGTGCTCAGCACTAGACTAGGGACTTTAACATGTTATCACAAATATTTGTCCTCCTTTTTCCTCCCTTGATAAATTCAGAAAGCTACGTTTTTCAATCCTCGATGCCCTTCAGATTAAAAAAGCAAAGCCAAGGTGGAAGGGTGGGAGATGATTACAAACCAAAGAATTTATGTGATAAACTCAAATTAAGTGTTTAAGATAAAATCAGAACCTGCCATAATATACAAGAGATTCTTTCAAATGCTAAAAAAGTTTGCTACCAAATACCTATATTTAATTCTATCTAATAACCCCATGAGAACAAATAGTATCTTTCAATCTGATCGCATTAAAGAGAGGTGGCCCCAAGTGTCTTACATTCACAACTGCAAAAATATTACTTTATGATTTTCCCTACTTCAAATTTATGAAATGCATTTATTTTCCACTAACATGCCGAGGTATCTTTAAAAACAAATACTAATCTTAGTATCTTTCATACATTAGGCAGAAAAAAATATGGTTTCATTTAGTCAAGTAAAAAGGCACCCCAAATTCTACAAATCACCATGAAAATTTTAAAAAGAATTTTCAACACTGGTTAGATAGTAAAACAGGCTGTTCTTTATATAAACTAATGATCAACTGAGGCCTTCCCCAAACGAAACAATATTTAAAGTAGCTACTACCTGGAGACTTGGGTTGTGTTGCAACTCCTAAAACCTGCTGCAGTTTTAAAAGTTAATCTAACTGGAATCCTCCCGGAAGTCAACAATATTGAAAAAAATACTTCAACATTAGTTGACAAGTGTAATTTTTTTCCCCTCAGAAAGACACCTTGTGGTGACATTACAACAGTTTCCATGGAGGCATGAAATTTAAACTTGTTATATTGTATACAATAAAAAGAATATTAAGATAAAGGGCTTTTTGTTGTTGTTGCATAATTTGATTAAGTACCAAGACTTAATTCCAAATCTTTACCATGGAATTCCAAATAGCAGGGAAAGAACATTTGAAAATAAGAGTTAAGAACAGATCATCGCTATTTTCTCCACAGAGAGAAGTATTTACATTTTAATTCAGTTCATACAGCTGGGTGTTAAGGAAGCATAAAAAGGCAAATACGGTAATAGCTTGAATTATAAACACACGTGAAAAGGTGCCTATTAAGATGGTTAATGGCAAAACTGAAAATGAAAATAATGCGTACCGTCATACTTCGTATAACCAAGAGTCAAGGAATCTAGGTTAAAATAATAAAACATGAATAAGACAGCCATGTTCTTACAAAAAGAAAAAAAAAAGTGGAACGGAAAGAAAAGATCACAACATTTTAAGGCAACCATGGGGAAAGACTGCTTTATGCCTCCACTGTTTACTAACATTTAAAACTAGCATTTCTAGTCAACACCTGAATTTGAAAATAGCACGGAAACACTGTCCTTTCCAACGTAAACCCAACAGAAGATTCTGCAACGTTTTGAATAGTAAACATTAACCAGAATAAAGTATCGTTCGCGTATTTCCACCTTTAAGGACCAATGGGAAAAAATTAAGAGCTTTCTTTCTCCCATATATAGCCTTAGCCCCTCTCTCCCCTCTTTTATTTATTGCTCTTGTCGCGGGGCTAATGAACCCTAAACTTCTTTTTCGTCTTCCCATTAATGGAAATGGGGGGGGGGGCAACGAGAGAGGGAAACCCAGATGACAGAGAAACTGGAAATTAAAAATCGTGGCGTTTCTTGCTGGGTGAAGGCTAGGAACACCCTGGAGGTTTAGCAAAACAATCCTGGACAGACCCCTCTTAACAAATACTTTAAACCCAAGGCAACACCGTTTTTCGTATGTTTAATTTCTGCTTTTGAAGGGGATGGCAGTTCTCCCAGATGAATCTTCCCGGGTGCATGCCAACCCATCCCCAGAAGCCCCCGGCAGCAGGGGTTGGGGGCTCTCGCCCCAGCTCTGAATTTGCAACGAGGCCCGGAAATCGGTCCCGTTACAGCCGATTTCACCCATCAGGAATGTGCTCCACCCCCGCTGCCTCCCCGCGGCGGCCGCCCTCGATGTCTGCTGCTTCAGCGGCCGAGAAGGGCTGCAGGGGAGCCCCGCCTCGGCCCGTCACAACACTGCTGGGTCGGCCGCCGACTCCACAGACTACCCGGGCCGGGAGGGCAGAGCTCGGGGCGGATCCCACGCTCCGCCTCAGCGTGCGCGGCCCAGGGGGCGCCAGCGCCGGGTCAGGGCGGGGGACGCGGAACCAGCCCGAGGCCTGACCCCCAGGACCGGCCCCGAGACCGAGAGGGGGCGCCTTTCCCGTGGGATTTCTGAATCCATTTCCGTCCCGGGGAGGGGCGCGAGGACAGCGGCCGTGCCGGAGCGCCTCGAGTGGAAACGGGAGCCGCCCCTGTCCTCCCGCACCCAGGAGCAACCTCCTCCCGTTCCGCCCGTACCTTCAACTCCTCAGAGCGGTGGCGGGTGCCGGAGCGCGGGTGAGGAGGCCCATCTCTCGGCGGCGGCGGCAGAAGCCGAAGGAAGTACGGAGGAGGGCTCCTCAGACCCGCCGAGACGCCTCTCAGCTGGGGCGGGGGGAACGCAGGGGAGGGGTCCCGACGGCCGCTTTCCCGAACTCCTCCTCCGCAGTTCTGTCTTGACGGCTGTTCCCGGGAACCAGCGCACCAACTGCCATTCTCCCCCTCCTTCAGCCCCCGCTGTCTCCGCCTCCTCCTCCCACTCCTTCCTCCCGCCCCCGGTCCACCCCGCCCCGCCCCGGCGCGCCGCCCGCGTGCCGTGCGTCATGGCGTCACGCCCACCGGGCCCTCCGCGGGCGGCTCTGGGACGCTGTCGTTCGCTCGCGCACGTTCGGCCAGCTCGTCTTGGCGCGTAGCGCTTGCGATCGGGTGTCGGGGAGGGACGCGTTCCCCTCGTCCTCTACGCGGGCCAGTCAGTCGCCCTTTCTGCCCCTCGGCAGGCAGCACTTTGCCCAGAGCGGGCGGGGCTGTGGGGCAGGTGTCGCCTCCGAGGTTGGGTGGGGTGGCTGGAGCTGCTCCCGACGTGGTGGTAGACGCTGGACTTGAGGACCCTGGCCTTTGGCATTCCGCACGCCATTTATTACAAGTTTCTTTGTGTTCTCACGGTTCACCTGTTAGGTTGGCCGCCCCAGGGAGAGCAAGGCTGGGATGTTGCTGCGATTTTCTGCTCCTTTCCGCGTGGAAATGTCTTTCCGAGAGTGGCGGTGCTCCCACCCCTTCGTTGTAACTGTTTTAGGAGACCTCATTCTTCCGCAGGGGCTGCTAGCAGCAGCACTTAGCCGCAATTTAACACCCTATGTGAGGATGCAGAGAATATTTGTCACTCGCCTCTTCCCTTCCCCCACGTCTCTTAATTTCACAAAGTCGCTGAAGTATTCAATATTCATACTTCAGTACTTACTGATACATTCTGAATTACTTTAATCCAGCTTTAGCTATTCCATCCCCTCTTATCCTTTAAACCAGTCATACCTCCCCTTTGAATTTTTTAACCTGCGTATGGTTTAGTATCAGTTCTTTTTAGTTGAATAAACCATTCAGTACAGACCTGGTCCATTCCTTCATAGTTGATTTCAAGATTCAGAGTCACTCTTCCTTGGAATACTGAGAAACGGAATGTGATGGATGCTGGACAGAATGTCCATTCGCCATCTGTTACTTAACTATATCATCCTATCAATCCTTGTTTTAGTATGTCTGTCTAATTTAAATTAGAAACAAACCAAGGAGCCATGGTCTTTCAGACAGTACTTGGTATCTTTGGTAACCCAGTAAATGTTTACCAATTAGAAAACTAAACAAGTTAAGCAGTTGGTCCAAGTATTTTTTTTTTACCACAAACCCTAAAGGAAGTCATAATGGGCATATTTATTTTCATTTATTGAAGTTTTAAAGCTGTTATATATTCCTTTAAATCCTACTTGAAGGCTGCCTACAATTTAATCAATGGGATACTTTGTACAAGTAGTACAACAATGGTGTAAGTTAAATGGATTTATGGAACAGTACTCATACATAATATAATCCTTAAGAATATATCAACATGTTGAACATTTCAGAACAGATGGGGCATTGGCTTGGAAGGAGGTTTTGAGGAAAGAGGCTATGCAAAGTGGAAACGGTCTTGTACTCTGTACAATTGTCGTCTTTTCCAGAGATGCCTTTTCCTGCTTGTCCTCTTGAAAACTAGAGGGATTTCCTACGCTTCACTAAGGCAACATAGATCTGTTTAAAAAACAAAAAACAAAAAAACACAAATATCTATTGAACATCTCCACTTGAATCCCCACGGGTACCTCAAACTCAGCCTGTCAAAGACAGAATTTCTCTTTTCCTCAAAACCACAGTCTCTCGTTCACCCAGGCCCAAGCCAGAGACCTAGGATTCTGGTCACTTCCAATTCATAATTAACCTCAAGTTCTGTTAAATATCCCTGTACTCCCTCTTCTGTATCCCCCTTCTGACTTTAGGGCAGTGATTTCCACTTTGCACATCAGAATCCCCTGAGGAGCTTTAAAAAAATCCTGATGCCCAGGCTGCCTCCACCAATTAAGTCAGAATCTCTGAGGGTGACACTCTGGCACCAGGATTTTAAAAAAACCTCTCCAGGTGATTCCAGTGCATAGCCATGGTTGAAAACTAATGCTAGGGCTTCATCATTTCTCACCGGGTTACTGCAAAAGCACAATGATTGGCTCCCGGTGCCTTGATTTTTGGCAGCATTCTCCTTTCTTTCCCTACTCTCTTCTAATTCATTCAGAATCAATTCAACTGGGGTGCCTGGGTGGCTCAGTTGGTTAAGCGGCTGCCTTGGGCTCAAGTCATGATCCCAGCGTTCTGGGATCGAGCTCCTTCCTCAGTGGGGAGCCTGCTTCTCCCACTCCACCTGCTTGTGCTTTCTATCTATCTCTGTCAAATAAATAAATAATCTTTTTTAAAGAATCAATTCAACAAATATTTAGTGCCAAGTATGTGTGGGGGGGGGGGTTTCCCCAGAAACTGGGAATACAGAAATGAAAAAGATAGCCCTTGTACCTGGTCTCATAGAGCTTACAGTCTGGGGGAGTGGGGTGACACAGTTGAGAAAGGCAGAAAAAACAACAAAGAAATATAGGAAGGGAAATAAATTTCCCTGCATGACATATAAAAACCAGGGAGGCCGTTACTTTAGTTTAGCATCTGAAAATAAGCCTATCTCTCTGACATTTGAGCTGGGTTCTACAAGACAAAAAGGAGGCAAACAAATTAAGAGGTGGGGAAGGTAGAGGGAAGAGCAGGTGCAAAGATCCTTGCAACACAAACTTGCCAAGTTCCAGGGAGCTAGAGGCTGAAGCCTAGTCAGTAAGAGGGAGTATAGCACATGGGGTTAGAGAGGTACAAGGAAGCCAGATTATTTAAGACATTTTGAGATCCTGATAAGGGGAATACTAAATGGTTGGTATGATGTGTGGTTAGATGCAACGGATTTTTAAGTGGAGTGACAGCTGATTTACCTCTGCAAAGGATCACTCTGGTTGCTCTGGGGATCATCATGGCAGAGCAAGAGTGGAAGAAGGGAGATCAATCATGAGGCTACTTTAAGAATCCAGGAAAGAAATCTTAGTTCTTTGGACTAAGGTGGAGTCAGAAGAGGATGGTTTTGGTATTTGTTTTAGAGGCAGAACTGGTAAGACTTGCTTGGAATGGAGTAAAAGCAAGGAATGAGAGAAAGAGAACAATGCTGCTACTCTTTTTTTTTTTTTTAAAGATTTTATTTATTTATTTGACAGAGATAGAGACAGCCAGCGAGAGAGGGAACACAAGCAGGGGGAGTGGGAGAGGAAGAAGCAGGCTCACAGCAGAGGAGCCTGATGTGGGGCTCGATCCATAACGCCGGGATCTCGCCCTGAGCCGAAGGCAGACGCTTAACCGCTGTGCCACCCAGGTGCCCCAATGCTGCTACTCTTTGTTGAATACATGTTACCTGACAGGCACTGTTCTAAGTGCTTTAGAAGTATTAAGCCATTTAATTATCGTAAGAGTCCCAAAAGATAGCTCTATTTTTTTTTTAAAAGATGGTTTGTTTGTTTGTTTGTTTAACAGAGAGAGAGCACACAAGCAGGGGGAGTGGGAGAGGGAGAAGCAGACTCCCTGCTGAGCAGGGAGCCAGGTGTGGGGCTGGATCCCATGACCCTGGGATCATGACCTGAGCCGAAGGCAGATGCTTAACAGACTGAGCCACCCAGGCACCCCAAGATAGGTACTATTTTTATCCCATTAACAAATTAGGATCTGAGGCTTTAGAGGGTAAGTAATTTGCCCAAAGTTACATAGCTGGCAAGTGGTGGAGCTGGGATTTGGACCATGCAGGCAAGGCAGTCTGGCTCTACAGCTCATACTCTTTTTCCACCCCAATCATAGTCCACTCCATTGGTGTCACAAAGTGAAATTTTCAGCCATATCAAACTACTTATAATACCACTAATCCTGTCTCCTTTCTCCCTTTCTTTCCTCCTTCATCTTTCCTCCCTCTCTCTTACACGAGCGTTTACTTTTCTTTGTACATGCTGTCTACTCTGCCTAGGATGTGCTCTCCCCTTCTGTGCCTGGCTCAATCTAACAACCTTCACTGATTCTTGTAGGCTAGGTCAAACCCATCTTCTCTGTGCTTATCTCCAAAATTTTCTATGTAAAGTGCTTCATTATTATTTGTAGATCTTTCCCATTAGATTTTGAAAGCAGGTAGCTTAAAGCCTAACACATAAGGGAGACAGCAAAAGGGTCTTCCCTGGGCATCGAGATAGGCAAATGTGATAAAGCATTGTCCTTGCCTTCAAGAAGCTTGTAAACTTGTTAGAGAAACAGACACATAGAAAATCTCTCTAACACCAGGGCCAAAAGTGTCATAGAAACAACATGTTATAGGACAGGACATTGGAGGCAAGAAGCTTGGCCTAAGGGTTATTTCACTGGGAAAAAATGCAAGCAGAAATGGGAGCTTGGGGGCTTTATTCTCCACCATCATTTAATATGGCTTGGGGAGGCAGTCTTGGGACCTCATCCAGGAAGACTTGGGAGATTCTCAGTTGCTACAATTGATTCACTGGAATGTGCTACTTCCTGACTTCTCACTTTGACCTGTCCCTGTGTGAATAAGCATATTGATCTCAAGTTGGTTCGGTTCCCTACCTGGCATGGTCATAGATGTTTCTTCTTATATAAGTCCCTCCTTTTTCTCATGTATGAGGTTTCAGAGCTTGGGTTCTAGCTGTGGGACCCTGGAAAAATTACTGAGCTCCTGTGACCCACAGTGTTGGGCCCAGGGTGTAAGGCGTGAGGGTTTTGTTCTGCATGACCACAACGGGTGCCACAGAAATAGACCACACTGGGCACAGTGCACCACGGATGGGCTTCACAGTGGCCCTCCTCAACATAACCCATCATAAAATAAAAGGAAAAATAGTACCTAACCCATTGAGAATGGCTAGAGTGGGAGTCGATTCAGCTAGGATCTTAAAAATGGGGTCATCTGCATCCCTCCTCGGGTGGTTCTCTTAATTGTTGGGACCATATAGGGAATCTGGGGAGGAAAGGACTTTTCTCTTCCGAATTGAGAAACCTAGGCCCCTCAATGGCAAAATCCTTCAGGCAGCTGAAAGCTGAGTTGCTCTGATCCACCTATTCTCCCTGCTCCATCTCTTGCTCATGACCTTCCACAGGGGACATGGCACCATATCCTCCCCAAAGCCAGCCCAAGGTACTCTTTCTGGTGGGAAGATTAGACTCCCCGAGGAACTATGAATCAGCTTTTAGGGTGGTATTTCTCAAAGTACAGGCTAGAACCATCATTGTCAGCATCACCTGGAACATCTGTTAAAATAGATTGCTGGGTTGTATCTCGGACTTACAGAATCATCATCTGTGAGGTTGGGGTCCTGGAGTCTAGTTTTTAACAAACCCTCCAGGTAATTCATATTACACTTTTAAGAACTACAGCTTAAGTGCTTCAGCCATTATGGTAATATCTCAAATTCTAGAAGTTTTCTTCTACAGGATCTCTCATTGGGCTCTTTAGGAAGGAGGGTATCTCATTCCTCTTCATGGGACCCATCCAGTTACCTACAGTCTGGTTCATTGTCCTGCCCACCCATTATCAGACGTGATATCTCCTTTAACCTTCTCTTGGTGGAGACTGCATCCTCAGGCCACTATAACCCATTGCTTATTCCAGTCTTTCTTAATTACCTTCCCTATTTGTTTGATTCATAAGTTAGCCTACCCTGAGTTGGTCACCTGGGCTAGAAATCCTCAGAGCCCCCTAAAACTAGAGCTGGTTAGACTTACTGCATGTTGGGTGGGGTGAGTTTGGCTGACTAGGTCTACAGTGGTGGGTTGCACTGGAAGCAGGATGTCAGTGGGTGATGAGCAAGGACTTAAAATGACCATATGTCCCAGTTTGCTCAGAAAAATCTTGGCTTATACCTGTTGTGGGGGCTTAATTATTGATGGTACCCCTTTCACTCTCAAAGGATCCTGGGTTAGACACATTATATCATTAGCCTGGTAAGGAGCCTCACGTCAAAACCAACAGTTGCAACCCTTTAGCACTTGGATTGTGTCTCACCCACCCCCTTCCTACCCTTCTGGTCTCCAATTCCATGCCATGACTCCTTCCTCTCAGATTTCCTTAATGAAATTACTTTGGTGTAATACTTTGGACTTACATTAAGGGATTTATAAGAAAGCACCATGAAAACTGTTGCTATATTTATTCTCTCTGACTGTATCTGGAGAATGTTTTTCTTTGACTTTAGCACCTGGTATAGTTGTGTTTCCCTTTTCCCCTTGTTTATTATCCCCATTTGTTTTGTCTTCTGGATACCTAATTGTGGAACTGACAGTATTTCTCTTGGCTATGAGGAAGTTTAGAACTGTATTATGTGGCCTCCTTCTGGCCTGCAGATAAGACTGAACAGGATGCACATTACCTACTTAAGTCAAGAGTGACTATTTCCATTTCTTCACTAACTTCAGATTTAATTTCTTGGGTGCTATGTTGTATGTATCTCTAACTCACCTTTTATCCTTGTTGAAACAAGGCAGGTATAAAAAAATGTGTATGAACACATGTCGACAAACAAACTGGTACTGATTGTTAGTTATATAACTGAAAGGGATTATTTAAAAATGTACACAACGAATAATTTCCTCACTTCAAAATATAGTATTAGCAAAATGAATAGCATTTTAAGTAATGCTGGATTTAGCATTCTTCAACTACCTCATTATCTAGAAAGTGAAAAGATTCAAACGAAAGAAGATGAACAAAAGATTAATTTTCAAGCTGCAGTATTTTTAGATATGACCCAGAACCTTATACCAAATAATGCAATGAGGAACACTCCCTACAGAAACTGCATAGCCTGATTAGATAGCATTCAGGGTGTTTACCTTCATAATGAAATCCTGGCTGTCGGACATGAAGAAAGGGAGAGGAGGGGGACAGGTCAGGGAATCAGATTTGAGAATGTGCAGTCCAGATAATAATGATGACCCATGAGAAGGAGTTTTTGGCCTGAAGTATGTGGCCTATAAGAGTCTCCAGACAATTATTCTTACTGCTGGCCTTAATAATATTGCAGGAGTCGGGGGAGGGAGAGGCTGGCTCCCTGTGGTTTGCGGATAACGTAAAACCACATAAAGAAATTCACTGTGATGGAATTACTGAGAAACACATTTTACAACTAGCTTATTTCGGAGGTTGCGCTGAATTTATAAGACTCGACGTTAGATATTCTATGTTACTTTATGGATAAGTCGGGCATCTACTTAAATCTGTTTCAAAAAATTTTCACCCTAAATTTATGGAGATCATGCTGAATACAGTGATTTCTGCCCCTTATCAGGGTGAATGTACCCATTTATCTTTCTTAAAATACAAAACTTTCAGAGAAAAAGGGAACAAACCCGAAGAGCGCCTGAAAGAACAAATGTTAACATTTTTTTCTTACTTGTATTATTTTTTAAAGTAAAAGAAATAAAACATTATAGAGTTGAAACCTCCTTTGTACCTCTCCCCACCCCAGTCCCATTTCTCTCCTCCAGTGGTAACTTCTATCCTAAAAATTTTAACCTTCTCGTTCACATTCTTTTATGACATTAAGTGCATATTCCCAAATAACATATTCTGTTGTTTTATTTCTAAACATAGTTTTTACTAAACAACATTTTTACATGAATGATATTGTATCAATTGTATCATTCTACAGCAGCCTCCTTTTTTTTTCCTGCTTAACATTGTTTCGAGATCTACCCATGCTGATACATGGAAATCTAGTTTATTTATTTTAAGTTCTATATAAGTGTGCTTTCTTATACATGTCTTTTTTGCAAATACGGGAGAATTTCTCTAGAATATATACGGAGAAGCAGAATTCCTGAAGACACTCTTTTAAAACTTGAAAAATATTAGAACCTGTCTTATGGCTATCCTTTACTCTGATTATACCCATAAGTGTTAATATTCAGTGGGTGAAAAAAATACATGTGTGTATTTGGATTCTCAGAGCTATTCCAGTAAAAGGTCTAAAATTGTTAATACAAGGAGATGAATATTCATAAACCAAGGTCCCTAAATTCCTGTTTCCTCATCTTTATAATGAAGGTAATAAAAGTACCTCCTTAGAGTTTCTGTGAGAATTAGATGAAGTAATAAATATAAAAGTATTTAGCACATGGTGCTTAGTAATAGCTCAGTAAAAATGAGCTATTATCAATAGAGTTATTTTAAGATGAGTGGATATTGGATTCAGTGGCTTTCAAGTGTGTCAAATTGTGTTTAATATTTTTGGCAGAATCTAGCACTGAAACAGCAAGAAGATACAAAACATTTAAGCTGGGAGAAAACAGTAGGAAAAGCAACTAAGCACAAACTAACCCCTGCTGTCAGTGGGCAGCCTATTTTTGCAGGTGCCATCCTCCCCCTGCCCCGCCCATTTTTTGCCCTCCATTCTGTTCAATGGTGTTGTCACTTTAGCTCCATGTATGCTAGCCAGGAAACTCATCAGCGATTACCAAACACAATTCTGTTTCTAGTATGGATCCAATTTTAAAAATCCCATCTACCTTTGCCAGGGGAATCCCATCAGAAATGTGTTAGAAGACATATTTAAACAGTTATTTCCTGGCAAATGTGGTCCAAATCCAAAATGACTAATCAGAAGCCTGTGTGATGTAAAAAGGTGGACAAGAGATGGCATGTAGTACCTTGAATACATCATCTAATGTTTGGGGCTAGAGGGAAGAACTTGTTACCTTGCCGAAATTCATACTTTGGAGTTAAAAAGAAAACAAAAACCAAACATCACAAGTTTGGAGCTAAAATGACTGTGCCAAGCCAATATTCCTATCAGTGATCAAAGAGACTAAGATTTTAAAATAGTTGAATAACTAAGCAAGGGAGAAAAATAATCTGAAGTCTCAGGGAGAAAAACATCTGACGTCTCAGGGTTAGTCATCTGTGTTCAATTTTAATTTGTTTCTAGGGGTTTTATATCCTGTGATAAAATCAAAACTTTAAAACAATATATCTCAAGGATATGAGGGGAAAACTGAATAATTATTACAATGCTGTCATTTTGAGAAGGTTTTTCTTCAAATAAAGATCCCCATACACTAAAGTTGTATTATAATTTATTTTTACCAAGAAGAGGAGGGTGCCCAGTCCAGATTTTATACAATGCTGATTCCATACTTCACAGGAGCTCTTTTAAATGATCTCTGCGTTTCAGTTTTGAATAGAAGAGAAATAATTTGGGATCAAGCAAAAGAGGATTTAGAAACAATACTCGAGACATTCTATTTTCAGAAGTACAAATCTGCAGCACAAATTCAAGAACAGATGACTAAAGTAGATAGTCAATCACCAAGAGGTATTTCTTTTGTTTCCACCTTAATATTTTACTGATTTACAGACCCAATAGGAAAACAAGTACAGAGTTTTTTCTTTAAAGTGAACAATGGATTCTCCTGAAATACTACATTTAGAAGACTTAAGTAGGAAGTCTGAAGGAGAGAGGAAGTTCCTTTCATTCTCTTCTTCCAAAGCCCACTCCCATCTCACTCCAATCTAACAATGAGTGCTTTTTCTCTTAATTCAGCTTCTAATGTACCTTTGCACTGATTTTTCACAAGTGAAGAATTTCCAGCCTGAGAAACTAAATATATGAATATATGTATTTGCATAATGTCATAAAAAATTTAAAACAAATGAAATAGAAAGACCCGTATAAGTAAGAGGTGATAAGAAAATTAATAAAAAGATTCATCTTTTAAATAGAAAATCCTAGAAAAGAAAATATGTTTGCTATTGAAGACAGAGAACTTAAAACTAAAGGCTCTGAGCAGAGGGTTTGATTTTTGGGTCTTCCAAAGAAGAAAACACACAGTCATTCTGGATTTGGACTTCCTATGTAGTGTCTGCTTATTTGTCCCTCTGTTTGACCTGACCAGTTCCATGGTCTTTGATTCTGGTCAAACTGTGTCATTCTAGGCCCTTTCCTTTCAGTAACTGCCCTCTGGACAAGATGCCTGTACCCAGGAATTTGGTTCTACTTTTCAGTCCTCAGCAGCTCCAAATCTTCAGTCTGTCTCCTGGGTCTCCAAGCTCAGTATTTACCAGATCTTGGCTCCATCCTACAGCACAGAAGATAGAACATAACTAACTGACGGATTTTCCAATCTTTGTTATCAACCCCAATATTGCAGAAAATATGTGGATGTTTATGATGGTGCATTTGTGAGTATTATACACACATATCCAAATGTTTAGATACATTGATACACAGAGAAAAATTAGGATACTTCATAATTTAAAATTTTTTTATTTTATTTTATTTTATTTTATTTTATTTTATTTTATTTTATTTTATTTTATTTTTTTCTGAGTACCCTGGTTTTCCAAAGGGGTTTCTTTGGGCAGACCTGGGGACTTCTGCATCTAACAGAAGGTGTCGGGCCTCTTGGTGGTGAAGCCTGGCTTGCCCTGGCCATGCAGGACCCAGGGAGGCAGCAGGAACTTGATCTTGGAGTCCTGGAACTGCTTGACGGTTGGTCGGTGGCACTTGGGGGCTGCAGTCTCCTTCACCTTCATGACCTGGCTTGAGCGGGCCCAGTGCGGTGCCAGTGCCCACATCTCAAAGCAAAGGGTGAGAGCGCCTGCAGCGGTCAGCTCCTGGCCTGTGCTGTGGAAGCCCCTGTGGGAGTCACAGCACAGCTGGATGCCGACATTCTTTACCCGCAAGGGAGATTTCTCCAACACCTGTCTGCAGTCAACAATTTCCCCTGAAGACTTCATCTTTTTTAGAAAGTGCCAGAAGAGGGACTTGGTGACCACATGATCAGGCGCAAATCTCCTCATGCGAGAGAAGGGTGGAGTGTGGCATTTGGGGTGGGCAGGCAGCTCCCCACCACCTTGTATTCTTGCAGTGTGCCCGAGGCCTTCAGGGTGCTCTCTCTGCTCTCCCAGCCACCCAAGAAAGGACTAGAATAGCTCATAATTTTAATAGACATGACACATGTCAATCATGTCTTTAATTTCTTCTTTCCTCCCTTTTTTATCCATTTGATTAACATACTGGGTGACAGATGTCCATTGACAGATGAGTGGATAAAGAAGATGTGGCATATATACACAATGGGATATGACTCGGCCACGCAAAAGAATGAAATCTTGCCATTTGCAATGACGTGTGGATGGAACGAGAGTGTATTATGCTAAGTGAAATAAGTCAGAGAAAGACAAATATCATATGATTTCACTCATATGTGGAATTTAAGAAACAAAACTGATTAACATAAGGAAAGGGAAGGAAAAATAAAATTAAGACAGTGAGGGAGACAAACCGTAAGAGACTCTTAACTCTAGGAAACAAACTGAAGGCTGCTAGAGGGGAGGTGGGTGGGGGCATGAGGTAACTGGGTGATGGACATTAAGGAGGGCACTTGATGGGATGAGCACTGGGTTTTATATGCAACTGATGGATCTCTAAATTCTACCTCTGAAACTAATAATATACCATATGTTAATTAAATTGAATTTAATTTAAAAAATTAAAAAAAAAAACATACTGGGTGACAAGAGAAATCAGACACAGTCCAAGTCTGAACAGTCACAGAAGTGAGAGTAAAAATTTGAGTTGGATGCTTACTTAGTCTGTGACAAAAATATGTCCTACACCGGTGTTTTAAAGGGGCTCGTTGCCTAAAGCCCTCATAAGTGCTTGTAATCACATGACCTTGACAGTCAATTGCTGCTTCCAATAGGTCTTCATCTTTGACCCCATTTCCAGCCTGGCTTCTGTCACCCTTGCATGCATACTGAACCCTCTAAGTCCTTTTGCATCCCATTCTCTCGGTCACACCAATTCCAATGTGCTTGCTCTTTCATTCTAGCTTCCTAACTTTGCATACCAGCTAACCTCAAATTTGCAACCCCATTATTCATTTCTTACTGATTTCTAACATAGCTATTCCCAGCATTTCCTGTTCTTCCAAGTTCCCAACTTCCACATTCTTTCATTCATTTTATTCAACAAATACAAATTGCGAATCGACAATATGCCACCTGTTACGCTCGGTGATGGGTATTACAGTAGGGAACAAAACAGACCCAATCCCTGCCCTGACAGATCTTACCGTCTAGCGAGGGAACCAAAGATAGCTTCCCACCCATTCTCCTTTGCTGGAAACATCCAGGCCTTTGGCGAACATCAACCTCTTCGTCTTCCCTATCTCTGTGTCATCTCTCTCTGGTTCTTCTTTGTCTCTACCTTTCCTCCTGTCTCAGAGGAACAGCCAATCTTATTTATTTTCCCATATGAGCTCTTGAATTCATTCACTTCTTCCCTCTTCGAATTCCTTACTCCTTATGGTTCTTCATACTTTTTATTCTGAAATAAATGATATTATTTTAAACCCTTTACACAGTCTGTATTAAATACAAAGCGGCATTTTGACTTTCTTCGATGAAAGAAATGCTGAGTACATTTGTTAACATCTTCAAATTCAGAATTGGCAGTGTCTTTGAGTGCTATCTTTTTTTTTTTTTTTTGAAATCTGTGTTCTGTCCCAAAATAATCAGCATAGGAGCCAGTGGATTAACATTCTTGGATCTGGTCTAAACATTCTAATGAATAGTTCCTTAGCAGATATGGCAGGATCCCTTCTTTTTAGATGATTTTATTTGGATTGCCTTCCAGGTACTTTCTATTTTGCTATAAAAAAGTCCCACACATATAGGCTTGGTTTTTCAGTTTAATCTTAGATTGGCCAGCAAATACAAGAAAAATTATTTTCCCTTTCTGATCTACTAATTTTGGATTGGTAAGGAGGAGTATTTCAGTATCTAGGAATTCTTATAGAATTTCCTGTTAGATTTAGTAATTATTTCTCATACACAATTTACTATGTCAATTAATGAAAACTTCTCTCCCATAGGTGATGTCACCCACTATTTTACTGTGATCACAACCTGGAAAATCCTGAGTGTATGGTCTTTCAATTCCAGTGCCTTATTTTTTGGAGAGAGGGTGTCAGAAATTTCCCCTTAGGAAAATATCTGGTTCCTCTTTTTAAAGTACTACTTTTAAAAAAGGGCATCGCATGAAACAAGGTTGGAAAGGTGAAGAGAATATCACTGCTGGTTTTATTCACTGTTGCTCTTCAAGCCAGCATTTCTTCTTCAGGGACACAGAATATGGGAGCAAGAAGCACTAATATATTATCTTTTTATTGCTGTTGACACAACCTGACAATGAGCTATTGTAGAGTTTTGTGGGGAAACTGAGAAATAAATCCTGCCAAACAGGTAGGCCCTTCAAATATTTGAGGTATGGGTCCTACACTATAGTGAGAGTCTCAGACCTTGGTCCTTCTTTCAGGGTGCCTTCAATGAATGTATTACGAGAGACAGGACGCAAGGGCAGTTGGTAAATACCCCTGGCACAATGTGCCTTCCTTCTTTGGGTTAGGGAAGAGGCTCCACTTTTGACCACATCCTCAGGTCTCAGTCGCACATTTTCTTTAATGATCATGATTGGCGCTATCCCAGAGCCTCTAGTACCTAGGACCTCTTGGTACAGAAGCAGGTTCAAGCTAATAGGAGAGTAGCACTGGGGGCCAAGAAAGCAGTGGAGATGAACTGAAGCAAAGGAGCTAGCTTCAATCAGGGAGAGGTCAGCAGTTAAAATCATCGAGTCAAAGCGACAAGGTGAATTTCAGTTCACTTTTTAGTGTGTCTATATGCAAAGGGTCTAGTCCAAGGGACCTGGGGCAATGTGTAGGAGAAGCTTCTAGTGATGAGCATCTTAAGGCAGTAAGTGGGTATGCAAATCTTAGATCAGAGAGGCCCTTCCAAATTCTGGAAGCAGATGTATAGCCCCATGAAAAGGGTCTTCTGTGAACCAGATGAGGGAGTCATAAGGAAGTCAAGGTCCTAGATGACACAGCTGAAGTACGGAGGTCTTTAGTTCCGATAAGGAGGTAGAGTGGGGGACATCTAGAATCTGGGACTTGGGTCAAAGACTCATCAGACCATCTGGCTACATGGTAATGAGTTAGAGGTTTGACAACTCTGCTGAAAAGCATAGCTCAAATGTGACCAATTCCAAATGCCTCTGGAGCTATCCTGGCTGATACCGTTTCATTGGCCATGGGAGAGGGGTGGAAGAGCTTTCTGGCACCAGTGTCTGCTCATCTGGAACAGCAAGCATGAAGCTCAAGTGGGGGCAAAGGTTGGCAGTAACTTACCTGAAACCACAGGTCAAAGCTTATCATCTGATACACACATGTGCACACATGCACAACAGCCATGGGCTAGAAAGGCTGCCCAATTATTATGACCAAGGCATTAGCAAGGAGCAGAAGCCAGATTATTCAGGAATAGGCATGAGCACTGGCCCATGCATAAGCCAAAAAGCAGTTGAGTAAATGGAATACCAGACAGTTTCCTTCTTTTGCAGCAAGGTCTACGGGCCTTATACCACCTAGTTCTAAAGGGTCACGTTTTGGCAGAACAAGTAACAGGATGCAGCCTGAAAGAAACGAGGAAAGATTTAAAAGAAAAAAACTAGGAAGTTTCATTCTGTTGGCTCAAAAAAGTACCACTTGCATAATTACGAAAAGCCTGACTTGGCAACCATTCATGAGAAAAGAGACCTGGGGATTTTGCTGGTAACAAGCTCAATATGACTGAGTTGTGATACGGTTGTTGAAAAAAAAAAAAAAAGCCAATGAAATCTTCAATTGCATCAGCAAAATATAGGGTCCAGATAAAGGGAGGCAATGGTCCCATTGAACTCAGCAGTGGTAAGGCCTCATCTGGAGGCTTATATCTAAGCACCTTTTAAAGACAGACACATATAAACCAGCATGAATCCAGAGAAAGACAATTAGGCCATAAAAAAAATCTGGAAACCATGTCACCTGATATATGGTTAAAGGAACTGGTTGTGCTTGGCCAAAAGAGGAAAGACTGGGACAGGACTGTGTCTTCCAACACGTCAAGGATCATCTGATGAGAGGAGTAGCCTGAAGGTTTGTTAATCCAGAGGACAGACTGAGAACTCGGTTTCAGCTCACTGACAAGCAGACATTTTAAAGAAGCAAACCAGGATGACGATAAAACTACTTTCCAAAATCATGAACTATCCGTTACTGAATGCATTCAGGTCGAATTCGAATGGTCCTATAAGGGATCCTAATTTTGTGTATGTGGAGTGGGCAGGGGAGGCCCACGTAAGAGGAGTAAGGGGGCTGGATTAGCCCTAGGAATCCATAGTTACTCTCCACCACCAGTCTTTTCATCTGAACCCCATTCCTTCCTACCTCTTCCAGAGTTTGCTCCCATGACTCCCCCCACCTTGTCTAGTATTTTCTCTTTCCAAAAATCCCAACCAATTTTTATTTTTAAAGAAAGGAACAATCTTCACTTGATCTTTCATTTTTGCTTAGAGTGGGGTGCTAGTGTTGCTTTTACCTGTTCAGCATCTTTGTATTTGGAAACAGCATCCCAGTTTCTTTGGGTGCCTACCCTCTCCCCCCTACTCTTGGGTCATAAGGTTAGAATGGCGTTAACTACCACCACTCCTAGGGATGGTCATATGACCTTTGCCCGGCCTACTAGTGTTTCAGACAGTGATTAATTCAGGGATGGTCATGTGGCATAAGCTGTCCAGTAAGAATCAGTTCAAAGGTTTTTACTGGAATTATTAGGAACTGCTGGGATCACTTGTTTTTTCATTGTAAAGCTGGAGTTGCCAGAAGCCAGCATGTGGAAAGAGTCTGCACGAGAATGAAGCCAGCACAGAAAAGTGGGTGTGGAGGTGGAGAAAGAGAAAGAATATCCTGATGATATTGTTGCATCTCTGGACTGTCCAGTTACTCGAGCCAATATACTCCCTCTTTGGTTTAGATCTCTCTCTTGAAGCCGAAATAGTCTGAACAATACGTTTGGGCTTTCCGTTTCTAACTTCTCTCGTTCTTCTCATTTCTTTGCGTCGTGTCGGGGGTCCATGGCAACTTGCCCGCCCGCCTCTCCAGCTGCATTTCCCCCAGCCGGCTGTGACACCACGGTAGCCGCTCAGTGCTGGTGCGGAAGGAGCAGGCTGGCTCTGTGCCAGTCCTTCTGAAGCCTGATTCCCTTGCAACATTTTTGCAAAGAACCTTCTTTTCACTCCTACATGCTTTTGTCTCTGAGTCTTTCCTTTCACATTAATCTGTTTCTCTCTGTGGCTCTTCCATTTTTCTGTTAAGTTAGAATCCTGGTAGTCATCTGAGACATGTTTGTTAAGCACCGCCCATCCGGGCTAGATGCTGGTGATTCAACAGGGAGGTCAACGCATACAGCCCCTGTCATCTTGGACTGACAGTCCAGGGGAGAACACTAGCTGATGCAGCTGTGTCCAAATCGCAACTGGGAGAGGATCCAAGCAGCTGCCCTTTTGAACCTTGAGTTCACATAATGTAGGAAAGCTGTCATCATATTCTTAAGAGTTACATTTTCCCATTGCAGCAGTATGATACAAAATTCAAAAGGAACAAAAGGATAGAGAGAAAATTTTCTAGAGGTAAAAACCTCTGTCCCACCCCTTCAGCACCCCTCCCCCAGGCAACTATTATTACTGCCTTATGTATAAATCCAAAACAAGTCTGTGCACATGTAAGCAAATATATATATGTATGTTCCCCACCCCACCCCTTTTACAGAGAGTCTTTGCACCTTGCTTTTTTACTCAATATATCTTGGAGCAATGCACTGTATCAGTACCTACAAGGGTACACTGTTCTTTTTTAACAGATGCATAATATTCAACAGTACAGAGGCACCCTACATCACTGAAATGACCTCCTATTGATATACCTTAGGTTGTTTCCAGTATTATGCTCCTACAAACAAATTTGCAATGATTAAGTTATATATTATTATATATTATATATATTATCTGAGTTATATATTATTTCATATGTATTGTGAATTATCTGTAGGATAAACTCCTAAAAGTGGAATTGTTGAGTCAAAGAATATGTCTAATTTTCCATATTGATATCTGTTGTCCCCTTCTCCCCCAAAGTGATCACATAAATTAACAGTCTATCAACAATGGATGAATGCCTGTTTTCCAGCATCCTCTTTGAAAAAGTCTATCATTAGACATTTTGGTCTTTGTAAATCTGTTAAGTGAAACGCGATCTCATTTTCATTTAACTTACATATTTTATTATGAGGTTGTTTGTGTTTAATACTCACTTGTATTTCCTTTCTTAGAACTATTTGTTCATGTTCATTGCCCATTTTTCTGTTAGGTTGTTGTCCTATTGATTGGTATATACACTTCATATTTTATGGAAACTACTTCTTTTCTTCCATATGTATTGCAACTTTTTTCTAGAGTGCTATTTAACCTTTCATTTCATTTATATGTTTCTTTTTTTGCTTTGTCGTGTTCATTTTTGCCAAGAACATGACAACTTTTAATCTTCTCTCTTTTTCATCTTCTGTATATTGCTAAGTCTTAAAATTTGTTCCTTTTTTACTATTGTGTGATGGGGGAAAATGATCAGGCCATTTATAAGCGAGGAAGTACAAGTGGCTAATAATAAGCACATAAAAATTTCATCCTCATAAACAACAAAAAAATACAAATTGATTTCATTTTTTATTCTAGCAAATTAGCAAAGATAATTAGAGTGAAACCAGCATTGCTATACTCTGTTGGCAGGAGTGCAAATTAGTTTAATACTTTTGGAAAGCAAATTCTCAGTAAGTAGCAAAAACGTTAAATTTTTGAAAACTCTTTATTCAGTATTGGCACACCTAGAAATTTATCCTATGGACGTACCATCGAGATGGACAAAGATTAATGCCTGAGATGTACTTCTAGCCCGCACTGCTTTAACCGGGGAAGAACTGAAAGCAATTCATAAGTAACAACTGCATTAAAATAAATGAAAAAATGAGAAGAAATGTCAAAGCAGTGGTTACTTGTGTTTAGAAAGATTATGCATGAGAATTTTCTCCTTTTTACTCTCCCATGATTTCTCAAATTTTATAATGTGCATGTATTATATAGTCTGATAAAAATCAAAATCAAAATAAACACACAGAAAAGGAATGTAAACCTATTTCTAGGATTTATTCTTCTTCTTTGTGCTTCCACAGTGACCACATAGGCCTTTATTTATTTATCTTTCACATTGGGATTGTGGTATTACCCGGTCTTGCTGCCTCTGGTCTCCTCCAATGCTCTATTAGATTCCTGGAAAATACTATCATTACTCAAGACCCCACAATGCCTTCCCACTCCCTACCGCATGGTGTTTACATTACTCAGGCTAGGACATCAGCCCTCCATAATTTGGCCCCATTCTACTTAAATCATCCAAGTGGATTTCCTGCTACTCTCCAGGGACATCCTGCACCCTAGAGTGGTCTTGTCACTGTGCCACCCCAGGCCTTTTCCGTGACTCTGCTCATTCTGTGGTTGGTTCTCCTATCTGCCTTCCTCGTGCTCCCTTTGTGCCCATCTCTTCCACATCCTTAGAAGGATCCATCTTCTCCTGGTCGACCTTTGCCTCCCCCTTGGTGGAACTCTCAGAGCATGGCCTTTTAATCTCGGCTGTAGCCTAATGCCTCACGGTTCTGTCCCCATTTCTCATGTGCTAATATGGACTCCCCAGCTGTTTTGAGAGCTCTGTGAGGCCAGGCAACGTGAATCATAATCTTCTTTTCCCTTCCCACTTGGCTTCTGCAAAGTGCTGAGCAGAGGGCAAGCCCTGACCAACTCCTGAGGGGACTGCTTTGGTGAGCAGGCTCCTGGGAAACGTCCACTGCTTTCCCGTTCTTCCCCGGAAACCTCTCTTCTGAGGAGGCCCGGCCCAGTGGCAGAAACAAATTAGAGGAAGCCCTGGAATGGTGCGGTTCTCAACCCTGGCTACCTGTTATAAGCATTTGGGGAGCTTTAAAAAAAATATAACTGCTTGCTCTCTTCCTCCCCACCCCCCTCAGAGGTTTAGAATTTAATTGGTCTAAGGCGGGATAGCACTGATGTGCTTTCTAAAGCTCCCTAGCTGACTCTAATGGTTTCACTAACTGAGCCCTACTGCTTTCAGGCCCCAGCCCTTTTGGCATGCACCCCTTCCAGCACTTTCCTGTCTCGTTTCCAGGCAGGAAGTCATCCTAGCACTGGCCAGAGACTCCAAAGAGACTGTCTTTAGATAAATGCTCTGGCATCAGCTATAGCCTTTGTTGTTTTTCAAAGGTGTTTACTTTCAAATTGACAACTGTCTGCATTGGAGCCTGCTCTGAGGATTGCCTTGTAGGGGTTGCCTTTCAGTCTAGGCACCAAGGGAAGTGAATGAACAGACAAACCAGCACTAGGATTAAAATAAGCTCAGATACCCCCAAAGAAAACACTATTGTTATATGGTACAGCAATTTGATCTGATCAAAGCAGTTTGTTTCATATGGAAATGCAATACATAATTTGTGTGATATAGCTAGAATAAAATATCAAAGAAAAGAGGAAAATCTCAATCATTATCAACTATTATAAAAATCTGACTCATGTATTAGTGTACAACCTGCTTATTTATATAATAACAAAAGCAACAATAACATTTTTTAGCACTCTCTATGCGCCAAGAACATGTTCTAAGGTTTGGTGGGGTTTTTTTTGGTGTGTGGTTGTTTTTTGTTTTGTTTTGTTTTGTTTGGATTGTTTCATTAATCTGACAACCCTGTGAGATTGGTATTATTATTACCCTTATTTTATAGATGAGGAAATTGAGGCACTGAATTACTAAAGAATTTGCTAGCTGGTAAATATCAGAGTCAGGATTAGAAAACTTTCATGGCTTCTGTTCTTAACAACTTTCTAAGACTAATTCCTATTTCAAAGGAAAATGAGATTTTCTTTTTGATATCCAAAGTTTCTCAAATATCTGAGTATGTATTAAATACCTTCCATTATTTTTCTTTTATAATTCTCAATGAAAATTCTTCCAAAGTATACTGTACACATCACTGATTCTTAAAAAGAGGAAAGCAAACACAATTTAACCTTTTCTTAAAGACTCCATCCTAGACTTTAATTACTGGGGGGAGGCTAGATGGAGCCTGGTTCTCTCAGGTTTTTTAAAGCTTGCAAAGTCAGGTCATTTTGACCCACTGCACTGGACAAGTGTGGTGGCCACCTTTTCCTTCAGTCCCTTCTCAGGGTGACTGGTTATACCACTCACAGGCCTGGCTGAGGCATTAGCCCCAGACAGCTGGGCTCTGTTCAGCGCAGGCCTTGGAGCTCCTCAGCCACAGCTGATGACACGGAGTGGACACCTGCCCTAAAGCGGCCATGCTCCAGGCTGGCCAGACTTCTACAATATGAACCCGTGGAAGAAGTTGAGCCCAAAATGGGCAATGTGGTCCAGATTCTCCCTTTGGGGAATCTGAACTGGGAATTGCTAGTTAGCAGTGGGAGTTAACAGGGTATATGTAGAGAGAGCCAATGGGGGAGAAAAAGCAAAAGTTATGAGGAACCGGATACAATGGTACGTGGAAGCTGGGCAGTAGAAGAGAGAGAGAGAGAAAGAGAGAGAGAGAGAGAGCGAGCAAGGGAGTGGGAGTCACAAGTCAAGTACCTTCAGGCTATGTGGCTGAGAGAAGAGGGCGTGGCGAAGGTAGTGGGGCCTAGTAAAGATTCCAGAGACTCCCAAGTTCAAGTCCCACCCAAAGACTGGAATNTAGTCCGGCAGGCTATGTGGCTGAGAGAAGAGGGTGTGGCGAAGGTAGTGGGGCCTAGTAAAGATTCCAGAGACTCCCAAGTTCAAGTCCCACCCAAAGACTGGAATTCACAGCAATGTGGAGGCACCATGCTGGCCAAACAAAATGAGTCTGCAGATTGGAATAGGTCAAGAACTGGCCGTTTACACATTCCAAAGAGAGGATGAGGAAGCCGGTGAGACACGGCCAGCTGCTGCCGGAGGGGACAGCTAAGTCAAATAAATAACTAATCACCGAGATGATGAGGTGCGAGCTCCTGATGCTGAAGTCCTGGGGTAACCTTGGATTCTTGATGGTGTCCTGGTTCCAGTCTTCCTGAGGTTTGGCTCTGTGACAGCGCCTGTTCTTCCAGAGGCTTGGTGATCTGGCCTTCAGTGGTTCCCAGGAGGCCCTGTGGGGCTGAGATCCCTGTTTTCTTCATTCCTTGTAACTCCTTCCCCTAATATTAGATGTAACTTGAGCTGTTCCTCGGAACTAAAAGAACCTAAGGAAAACACTCTAGATGGCCCCAGATTGCTCTCTTTTTCCCCCTTGGAATTATTGTTCTCCTATTTATAGTTTTTCTGCTTCTCCTTTGCTGCTAGGTTGTCAACTGTCACTTTCTATTGCCATAGTGTGTTTGCTTGTACTAGCCATTCTGTCTTTGTTATTAAGGCTACTTGTAGACTTGGACACTAGACCTGGAAGCTTGATGGAATTGAAAAAAATTTTAAGTAAATGGGCAATTAGAGAAGGGTGAGTTTTATAGTATGTCAATTATATCTCAATAAAGCTTTTACGCAAAATTAAATAAGCAATGAAAGACTTTTAGTGTCACGTGAGCTTTAGTGTATGTTTTGGAAATGCAATTTGTTCAGATGTCTTTCTTGTTTACTTTTATACTTTTGGCTCTAATCCAATCAGTGAATGTCTTACTAAAATATCCCTCGGTTCTAAGGAATCAAACACACTGGAGCCAGCACAAGTAAAGGAAAGGTGATTTATTTTAAGACATTATACAGAACCCAGCTGAAGAAAGTATGCATGGTCAGACAGATTCTCGCTCATTCTGTCTCTTTCTCTCTCCCTTTCTCCAACTAGCTGCTTGGTTTCCTAATCTCTCTTTGTCCTTGTTTCACATCTGTTCCATTTTCCTCTTTGCCGACTGGTTATTCTGCTTCTCTGTAAGGATTATAGTGTCTTTTCCCTCCTAACACTGGCAGATGACTTTGAGTTGCCATACTGCCAGTTTTGGCAATGACTTTTCATGACCTTGCATCTTCATTGCCAACAACATCCAATTCTGCCTCCATGTCTCTGAGAATGTGATTGACCCAGTTTGAGCCTGGTGTCTCCGCTCCTGGTCAAATTAGCTGGTCAGAGAGCTAGTGAGTAGGGCAGGGTCCCTATTCCTGAAAGGATGCCCTCACAGTCTGCAGGCAGCAGGCTCTCTGAAGAGATTTCGACAGGGAGGAAATGACTGGCATTTCCACCTGAGTGAAATTTCTAAATTTCTGAGCTCTATTTTGTTATTACATATTTACTTTTCCTCTTCCTCATTTTTCTCCATTCAGTGCTTAGAGTCCTGCTAACAATAACCAGTTGTTGGTGGTATTACCTATCATCACCTGGAATTAGTCAATAATCACTATCTTGATTTTCATTCATGTACAAATATGAAAAATATTGAGGGCAACAAGATAATTCCCTTCACTTCTTTTTTTTAAAGGTTTTATTTATTTATTTTTGCTAATGAGAGAGAAAGAGAGAGCAAGAGAGTGCAAGCACAAGCAGGGGGGAGGGACAGAGAGAGAAGCAGGCTCTACATTGAGCGGGGAGCTGGATGATATGATGATCTGGGGCTCAATGTGGGGCTTGGTGTGGGGCTTGATGTGGTGCTCGATCCCAGGACCCTGGGATCATGACCGAGCTGATGGTGGACGCTTAACCAACTGAGCCACCCAGGTGCCCTTCTTCAGTTCTTTCTTATCACATCTTTGGATCCTACTACTAAACTATCTTTGTAAAACTTTAGTTCATGTTCAACTAAATATAATGCGCATTTCATTTTAAACAATATAGCTACGAGCTGTTGTTGATGTTTCAGTGAAAAACTGCTCTAAAACTCCACATTGCATCTACATGGGGAATGCTTTCCTGACCAAAAAGTTGTCACTATTGTAAGGATGTTTTGACAGTTTGTCTAAAATCACTACTTTGTATCATGTTTCCTTCCCTTCACAAATGTATGAAATAATTACGAGTCAACTACTGGTGGAAGAGTTTATTATTAGCTTTTCAAAAGATGCCAAGTGTTAGAGGAAATTTTTCTCCCAGGCCAAGACAGGAACAGTTCTAATTCAAAAACAATAAAATGCAAATTAAATGTTTTTCCATTTTTAATCAAGCATGGAACGGTTTACAAAACATTTTTCTCACATGTGATTGAACTTAATACTCAAAATAACGTGCTGAGGTTAGTCCTGTAGTGTCACTTTGTAGCTGGGAAACAGGGTCAGAGAGGTTACAGGACGTGTCCAAAGTCATATGTGCACCAGATAAACACTAAAGTCTTTTTACTCTAAATCTTGTGGGTTTTGCATGGCACTGTGCTTTTCCTTTACTTTATCCCTAATAGTTTCTGGCGGAGGGGGCACCAGTTAACTATTTCAAAATCTGCAAATTCTTGATATAAACTCCTCTGCATAATCTCAATTGGTTTCTTTAACTCCAAAGCCCATACACTTTATGATATAACAAAACTACTGCTGCATTATTTATGCTAAATTAAGAGTGATGGATTGAGGGTTGCCACAGCCTAAAATAATGTTAGACTGGTCCCTCGCAGTTGAAATCACACATGCTATTTTATTTTATTTTTTTAAGTTTTCTTTTTTAAGAATGTATTTATTTATTTGAGAGAGAGATAGCGAGAGAGCGCAGTGGGGAGAGGGAGAAGTAGGCTTCTTGCTGAGCAGGAAGCCGGACGTGGGGCTTGATCCCAGGACCCTGAAATCATGACCTGACCAGAAGGCAGATACTTAACCGACTGAACCACCCAGGCACCCTCACACAACGATTTTAATTGTAATATCTGTGTATCCCTTTCTAACTCTTTCTAACTTTGTCAGGGATATAACACTAATTGTGGAGATTAAAATAAAATGTAAATCTCTAATGAAATCATTCTTGCAAAGAGTAACTGTCAGTGCTATCAAAAAGGAGTCCCCTAGATGAGACTGTGATTGTGTGTTTGTGGCGGTTAGGATGTTAGGATGTTAGTCTACTTAAAAGAAGAAATGTTTTTTAAGGAGATAAGTGCATTTGCTATTTATATGTAAATAGATCCTATTAACTACCCAAAAGGTTATTATCACTAAAGTAGGCAAATAGGGTTTCTAACTTAGAAAACCCTCCTTAGCCTTAGCCGTTCAAATTATTCTTGGTATACAAAAGTAGTATAACAATGCAGCTTTTTAAAAGTCTCTAATTCAGACTTTCCATGAATTTAGATTTGTTTTCCTCTCTATTGCTCACAAGATTTTGCTATGTTTATTATTATACAAAGGGCACACATGAGATTGGAATTTAGGTCCTCTGTATTCACAATTCCCTAAATTTTGTTTGTTAATATCACATTTGCTGCTTATAACAGGATTCTCAGGACTGTGCCAAGCAAAGGAATTTTAATAGTTCTCATGGTTTACAGAGTATAAGCAAGAAATAACCCACAGGTAATAAAATACTAAGAAACGCAGGGGCACCTGCCAACACATGAGTTGTTATATATTTATTTATTTATTTATTTTTCAAATCACTCCTTCTTTGTGTGACTATATTCCTAATCTCTTTGCTTGGAAACATTTAGGATCACTCGAGGAAGAAAAATAATCTAGACACTTAGGCAGCACTTTAAGAGAGAAGAAAGCAGGGGTAGCTAAGGGAAAGAGCTGAAGGGCTAAGGGCTGCAGTGCAGAACAGAGAGGAAAAGTGAGAGAAAAACGTAGAGAAACAGCAGCATTAGATTTCTGTTTAGACCGAAAGAATTAAGGTAGATGTTAGGAAGAAGTGAGAGGTTATTTAAATAAGACCACAGCATTGGAAAACTTTGAATGTAAAGAGAGGTAAATAGTCTCCCTTTCACACATGAGTTTGTGGAAACGTGAATTGAAATTAGATGTGTAAAAGCTAAACAATAGAATTACATGTTTGAAGGGAGGATTTTATCCCAGAGTATAAATAGAAATCGTGTGTATCTCTATCTATAACTATATCTGTGTCTCTATCTATAGAGAGACATAAAATTTATATTCATAGTTATATATAGAACTTCTTAGATATAATCTTTGATAATGTGGTTCTAGCATTTTACTCATATTCTTGATTTTGTATTTTTGTATTTTTCCATCACAACCGAATAAAAATTAACCAGTTGAAGTCTAAAAAGCATTTGGGGAACCTGTAGATTTGTTCCTTTCTGACAGTCACAGTTCTCTTAAGTTTGTAAGACCAATGCTTTTTATTCCTATTAGTAACTCTTTAATTTTATAGTTTACACTTTAAATAAAATAAATGCAAAATGTAATAAATGATTCAAATAATTGTCCAAACACTGTGAGGCAGAGAAAAATGGCAGTATGTTTGAAACTGACCTGTAGTCTACCAGCCAACTCCCTCCACTGACCACAAATAATCATTGAAACAGTGAATCTGTGCAAAGGATCCAGGTTTGGCATGTGGAGGCAATTTAGGGGCATCGTCTAATATATGACTGGAATGAAGTCAAGGAAATCAAGGGAAAGGTCTAATGCTGAAATTATTTATTCAGGAGTATTTGCAATGTATTTGGATGTATATTAATTTAAAAAAACCCAAGAGATTAGGTAGAAGGAGGATATTTTTTAAGTAAGGGAAAAGATAGTAGAAATTTAAGTATTCTGAAAAAGGCAAATGTCTTAGTAAAGGTTCAAAGGATTTGGGTTATTTTTATCTTAATCTCCATCAGGCTAAGTGCCTTGGACTTGGGAAGTCTTGAGAGACACCCGGCAATTTATTTCCCTTCAATGGGCTTCATTTTCCACACCTGACAAATGAGAAAATTATTCCTTATTGGATTGATGTAAATATCTGCAGGAAAAATACATGAAACACTAGTGCAGTGACTGACACATAGTAGGCACTTAATAAATGGTAGTTAATAGATGGATATTTTAAGAAATAGTGACTTCTGATGATCATGGACTGCTGTGACCATAGTTAGCAAAGGCTACTCTGATTGGCATTGGGAAAGTCATACCAATAGCAGGAGGAATTACTCTGTGGCTTATGTCTGCAAGGCTGCTTTATGGGTAATGTTTTGCAAAGACAGCAATCTTATGGTAGTAATGTTTTCAGGACACTTTCCCTTCACTGCCCTGTGAAATGACTCTTGTGTTCATCCTCTTCTTTCCCTTCCTACTGCCACTGCCCATATTGATGTTCATACTCTTCAGCCATCACCATGGCAAAATCTTCTAACTAATGCCTGTCTCTAAACTCTTCCCTCGACACATGGTCTCTGGTCAAATCCTCTCAAAACTGATTTATTATTTAGTTGCCTCTTCAGAACCTGCGATAGCTCCCTGGTGTATACAGAACAAAGTGTCCATCTTCCTTATCGTTTGATTCAGCCTTCCACAATGAGCCCCTCCGCCCACCTCTGCAGCCCTATTGCCTCACACCCCTGCCTCTAAAACCCTATTCTACTGCCACATGAAAACAGAGATGTTTCAAGAATAAATCCTGTACTTGATGACTTCTGAATCTTGACTTTTTCTGCTTCCTGTTTTCTTAGTCTAGAATGTCCTTTCTCTGGGTGAAATTCCAATCACCTGCCAAGGGTCAACTCAAACCCTATATCCTCTGATGAATAGTATGTCAAGCTGGAATCAGTTGCTTTTTTCACTGTTCCTATATATAACTTTAGGTCCTATAATATGCTGTATATTGTGATAAGGAATTTGTTTCCTTTCTAGACCGTAAGCTCCTTAAAAGCAGGCAGTTTTCTTATCCACCTTTGAAAACTTTTCCTCCTGGAAACCACTGAAAGATAACTGGAGTTATGTACATAGTAAGCGACTAAGCTATAGCCTCTCCTGAGGGCTAGGAACTGTATCTGAGGTCCTTTTCATGACTGTAGGTTTTTGTCCTGTTAAAGTACTTTTCTAGAAGCATGATAGGACAGACACTACCAGAATGGTTCAAAAATATGCAAGCCAATAAATATGATATACCACCACATTAGTAGAATGAAAGATAAAAATATGATCATCTCAGCAGTTGCAGATAAAACATTTGACAAAATACAACATCCTTTCATAATAAAAACTCTCAACAGATTGGTGTGGAAGGAACATACCTCAACATAATAAAGGCCATATATGACAAGCCCACAGTTAACATGATACTCAACAGGGAAAGATTGGAAGCTCTTCCTTTAAGCTCAGCAACAAGACAAAGGGTGCCCACTTTTGTCACCACTCCTATTTAACATAGTATTAACCAGAGCAATCAGGCAAGAAAAAGAAATAAAAGGCATCCAAATTAGAAAGGAAAAAGTACAACTGTCTTGTTTGTAGATGATATCTTATATATAGAAAATTCTAAGGACTCCACCAAAAAAACTGTTATAACTAATCAATGAATTCAGTAAAGTTGCAGGATACAAAATGAACATACAAAAATCAGTTGCACTTCTATATACTAACAATGAAATATCTGAAAAGAAATAAAGAAAACAATCCCATTTACAATTGCATCAAAACAATGAAACACTTGGAAATAAATTTAACCATAGTGGTGAAAGATATATATATACTGAAAACTGTAAGACTTTGATGAAAGAAATGGAAGAAGCCACAAATAAATGGAAAGTTTTCTAATGTCCATGGGTGTGAAGAATTAATATTGCTAAAATGTCCATACTACCCAAAACCATCTGTAGATGCAATGCAATCCTTATCAAAATTCAAATGGCATATTCCACAGAAATACTAAAAACAATCCTAAAATTTGTATGAAACCGCAAAAGACCCTGAATCCCAAGGCAATCTTGAGAAAGAAAAATAAAGCTGAAGGCATTATACTTCCTGATTTCAAAGTGTATTATAAACCTGTAGTAATCAAAAGAGTACTGGCAGAAGAATAGACTCATAGATCAATGGAACAGAACCGAGAGCCCAGAAATAAACCTGTGCATATTCAGTCAACTAATATTTAACAAGGGAGTCAAAAATACTCAATGGGAAAAGGATAGTCTTTTCAATAAATTGTGTTGGAAAACTGAATAATCATATTCAGAGAAATGAAATTTCTTTCTTACACAACTCACAAAAATTAACTCAAAATGGATTAAAGACTAAAACATAAAACCCGAAACCATAAAACTTCTAGAAGAAAACATAGGGGAACAGCTCCTTGACATTGGTCCTGGCAATGATTTTTTGGATAGGACACCAAAATTTGCACAAGTAACAGAAGCAAAAATTAAGAAATGACACTACATCAAACTAAAAATCTTCTGCACAGCAAAAGAAATAATTAACAAAATGAAAAGGCAACCTACTGAATGGGAAAAATATTTTCAAATCATATATCTGATATGGGGTTAATATTACCAATATATATAAGGAACTCGTACAACTCAATAACAAACAACACAAACAACAAGAAAAACAACAACAAACCAAAATATAAAACAAAACAATCCAATTAAAAAATGGGCAGAGGAACCAGATAGATGATTTTCCAAAGAGGATGCACAAATGGCCAGTGGGTACATGAAAAGGTGCTCTACATTACTGTTCATCAGGAAAAGGTAAATCAAAACCACAATGATATGTTAGACTGGAAATCATCAAAAAGATAAGAGATAACCAGTGTTGGTGAGAATGTGGGAAATAAACTACTAATACATGCAAAAACATAGATGAATCTCAAAAGCATTATACTAAATGAAATAATCCAGACACAAAAGGCTCCTGTTTGATTCCATTACATCATATTCTGAAAAAGTCAGTTGAGGAGATAGAAATTAGATTAGTGGTTGCCAAAAACTGGCAAGAAGAGAAAAGAGACGCAAGGGAACTTTTAAAATTTATTGTGGTTAATATGACTGACTGTGTATGTTTGTCAAAACTCATAGAGCTGTATGCCTAATACAATAAACCTGAAAACACGTGTATCCTAAAAAAAAAACAACAACAACAACAAAAAACCCTTCACCATGCATCCTACTCTCAGTGATCTCTGAGGGAAGAGACTTTTTCTGTGTAGTTTGCACTCAGCTAATATTTATTTACTGCTTATTACGTGCCAAGTGCGCATGAACTGCTGGGGACCAGGGCGATCAAGACGATTTGCCTTTGTCTTCAGGGTATTAGTGTGAGGGCTAGTTACAGTCTGGTCCTATTCCTTTTCTTTTCTAGCAAGCTTTACAGAAGAGTCAACTAAACGTAATGTCCATATTTCATCTTCCTACAGTCTAGGTTTCCCCCCTCCATTTTTTTTTTAAAGATTTTATTTATTTATTCGACAGAGATAGAGACAGGCAGCAAGAGAGGGGAACACAAGCAGGGGGAGTGGGAGAGGAAGAAGCAGGCTCATAGCAGAGGAGCCTGATGTGGGGCTCGATCCCATACCGCGGGATCACGCCCTGAGCCGAAGGCAGACGCTTAACCGCTGTGCCACCCAGGCGCCCCTCCCCCCTCCATTTTAATAAAATTCCTTTTGGTAGGTGACCAGAGACTTCCTATGGCCAGTTCAATGGAGGCTCTTCAGTTCTTATTTTATTTGATGTTCTTACGATATTTGAACTGTTCATTCCACTCTCCCTGCAAACTCTTTCTTTCCTTGATTTTGGAGGCACCCCTCTGTCCTGATGTTTGATTTTTCATAGACTTCTACAATGGCTACTCTCCTACCCAGTAATTTTCAGTATTCCTCAAGGCCCTAATCTCTTAGGGTCTTCTCTCTTCTTCCCTTTCTTCTTTTTTTAGTAGGTTCCATGTGGGGCCTGAACTCAGGACCCTGAGATCAAGACCGAGCTGAGATCAAGAGTCAGACGCTTGGGGCGCCTGGGTGGCACAGCGGTTAAGCGTCTGCCTTCGGCTCAGGGCGTGATCCCGGNAACCGACTGAGCCACCCAGGTGCCCCTGGGGTCTTCTCTCTTCTTACATCATGTTCTTCTTAGGAAGCTGCCCATACTTTCTTAAGGATTCAACTACTATGTATGTATCTAGCTAGAAATTTTTGTTCATCTATAACAGAGACCCCCAAAATAGTGACTTAAACAAGGTGCAAGTCTGAACATAGGCAGTCTAAGGCTGGTGCAGAAGCTTCATGGTGTCAACAGGGACACAAGTTTCTATCTTTCTGCTCTGGTATCCTTTATTTGAGGATTTCATTTCCAGGGTCCAAGGTGGTCTAAACTGACAGACAGACCTTTAACCTAGAGGCTGCAGGAAGTGGGGGTGAAGATGAGCACCTGCCCCTCACCCCTGTGCTTTTAAGGACACTTCTTGGAAATCCCACAGAATGCTACAATGAGAATTTAGTCACAAAATTACAACTAGACAGGAATAGAGGGCCCCTTATTTCTGGCAGTAATATGTCCAGCTAAAAATGGAAGTACTGGAAAAATCACCACTTTATAATCTGGACAAGCATCATCAGGGAATGTTCAGTCTGGGGAGGAAAGTTCGCTGAAGGGCAGAACATTTTTTTTTAAAGATTTTATTTATTTATTTGACAGAAAGAGAGAGACAGCCAGAGAGAGAGAGACAGCCAGTGAGAGAGGGAACACAAGCAGGGGGAGTGGGAGAGGAAGAAGCAGGCTTCCAACAGGGAGCCCGATGTGGGGCTTGATCCCAGGACCCTGGGATCACGCCCGGAGCTGAAGGCAGATGCTTAACGACTGAGCCACCCAGGCGCCCCTGAAGAGCAGAACATTCATATGGTCTTGCAGTATTTCCCCACAGATTGCTTATTGGCCACAAAGGGGGAAATAGTAACTACACAGTGGAGAAACCAGACCGGGTGATCAAGATGAACATAAGCAATGAGGAGCAGCCAGACATCATGTGGCCTCCAGATGTGACCCTGTGAAGGACGTGACATTGCTTATGTGGTATTCCAGCTGGAAATGCATAACCTGAATCTAATCATGAGAAAACATCAGACAAACCCAAATTAAGAAACAGTCTATAAAAGAACTGACCTGTACTTTTAAAATAATGTCAATGTCATGAAAGACAATGAAAAGCTGATGAACTGTTCCAGATTAAAAGTGACTAAAGAGACATAACAACCCAATACAATTTGTGATCCTGAACTGCATCTCCTACTGCAAGAGAACAAAATGCTATAAAGGATATTACTGGGACATTTTATTAAATTGGTGGAGAGATTTCAGAGAGAAAATGAACAGGACCTGATGACTAAGTGTGCTGATTTGTTTTTTTCTCTCTATCCCCAGGGCCTCTGTCTCAATTCAGGTTCTCAGCATTTCTCCCCTCAGCCCTTCTACAGAATTTTCCAAGTGATACAACAAAGTCCATCATCTTTCTCTTCCAATCTGTCCTCCATATCGTCACCAGAGGGATTTTTTGGAAGCACAGATCTGATTATGCCATATTCCTTGTCTTTGTCCATTTGGGCTGCTATCACAAAAATACTATAAACTGGATGGCGTATGAACAACAGACACTTACTTCTCAAAGTTTTGGAGGCTGGAAGTCCAAGATCAGAGTGCCAGCAGATTGAGTGCCCGCTGAGAGCCTGTTTCCTCACTGAGGACTGTCTTTTCCCCATAACCACATATGGAGCTTTCTTGGCTTCCTTTATAAGGGCACTAATCCCATTCATGAGGACCTGGACCACATGACCTAATCACTTTCTAAAGGCTCCACCTTCTGACATCATGAGTTGGGGGTTAGAATTTTAACATACGAAATTGCGGGGAGGGGCACAAAAATTCAGTCTATAGCACTCCTAATTAGAAGCATGTGTGGCTTGTATGTCTTACCCTTAGCCTGCTGTACGAGACCCTTCTCTACGTGGAGAGGGAGCTCTTGTGCGCTGTTTCTCTCCTGCACTCCCATCTCAAATGGCTCAGTATGACCAGTCTCTGCACCTTCAGTAGTCACGACATAACACCCAGGATGACATAATGAGGCCAACGATGAGATGGAATAAGCCAGCAAGATAGAAAGTTATTTTGAAGCTTTTATCTGGTTTGAAATACAGGCTGGACTATCATGTGAAAGGACTCCATTACGTTTTTTTAAAAGGAATTAATTTTTCAGAGAAATAAATAAGTGTCTACTGTTTGTGCCAACTCAAAGGAAAGGGCAAATGAAGATGGGCTTGTTGGCTGATTTCCATCCTGAAATTTCCTGTGAGGCTATTAGATGCAGCCAGCTAAGGATCTCATTATCTTAGTCAGAATTATTCTATCAACAGCTCTTTTTTTTCTGTCACAGCGGGTGCTGAGAGCCATATGTCATAAAACACCCTGTATTCTCAAAGTTTAGATCCCTTGCTGAATGGAAAATAAATCACTGTTGTTGAATCAAGTGACCCATGGGGTTCCCCAAAGAATTTTCCTTCGTATTTTATAGTTATGTGGTGAAAACTCATGATTTTTCTTACCCGTGTGGCTTTTTGCCTATTTCCCATCTGCTTACTCCTATAATTTTCCCAAAATGTTACTCCATCAATCTGTTCAATAAACAAAGATTGCTTACCTCACTTGCTCTCAGGAATAAGGAAGCTTCCCAGGAATTGCATTTAGTGATGAGTTGACACATTTGCTTTCCTCTGGACTTACCAAATAGGATTACCAGCGAACAAATACTTGCCTAGAATTGAAGACAGATGATCCAGCTATTACATATTAATATCTAGTCCATATATCCACTAATATAGTCAAACATACATTTTTAAGGCATCAGCTTTAATTATTGTTAAGCATTCTCTTCAAAGTCAAGGGTATATTAATTTAATGAACAGTGAGAGAGGACTGGGACTACAATTGTGAACTGCTGGGTGAAGATTATTCTTTCTGCACCATGTATTCTGTCAAGTCAAATACGATTGTCGTTTGTGACCAAACACCATGCTCATCTCCACATGGGAGAGATGGTCTATGGAGCTCCTGATAGCTTTGTATTTCAGAGGGATTCTACTACGTTATTCTGTAACTAATCTATGTGGTTGGTATGCTTCTATTTCTACTTTGCTCTGTGAATTACAAAAGTCACTTACCTTATATTCTTGGAGTAAGTGAAGTAATATATTATCTGTGACAGCGGCAATTTCTAAGCTATAGATCCATTTAATATAAGTTATTATCCTTAGACTCTTACATCATCCACAATTTCCAATTAGATTCCAGGAAATTGATGAAGAAAATCTGAGTTACTCTCTCACTTTCCCAGAGACTACTACCAGTTCATCAATATTTATGTGAGTTTCCAAAGAACTGCCCAAAATCGTATGTGTTAGATGCTCCCAGATACAGCAAATTAGTGATTACTCTTTTAATGGGACAGATAATATCTCCCTACCTACCTCACTTGGGGCTTGTGAGAATCTTATGCAGTAATTTACAGGAAAATGTATGAAGTGTTATTCTAACATTAAATACTGTTATTAAAAATAACCATTTCTTAAGTTTCACATATGATAGGAGAATTATAAACCTTGAGAAACCATGTAATATTATTTTCTGATAACAAGTAGACATCTATTCTGTTCACAGACCAGGAGGAGTGGTTCCAAAGCTTGGTCATTCATTGCCAAAGTGAAATCAATCGAGCTTGGAAACCCGTCTTATGGTGAGCCTTCTCAGGACTGGACTTCAACTATCTGAACTGTGCCACTCCCAAGGCCTTATATAAAGTTTCTAGGAAGGGGGCATCTTTTATTAAGCCCTTATGTGATCTCTTCTCAAAAATAACAGTCAATGGCTGCAACACTGGAAGGTGACGGGGGTGGGGGAGGCAGCCTGTGCTCAGTATAGCCATGCAGGTTGTTTAAGACTGGATCCGTTCTGAGTGGCCAGAGCCTGTGTTAGACATACCAGGAAGTAGAATCATTGTTACTATCATCCCTATTTTAAAATTAGGGAATCCAGAGGTTGACTAACATTCTCAAAGTCACACAGCTAGTTAGTGCTAGGGCCAGTGTTTGAACTCAGTCTGTCTCCAGGCTCTATGTCTTAACCTTGACACTATTGACAAGTAGTTGAGGGCAAGGGTCTGTGGAAAAGTCACAGTCAGGATATGTGGGGGAATCAGATGAATGGAGAGGGTACAAAGGGGACAGGGCAGATCCCCAGAGGCAACTCTGTCTGCCCTACCCCTGGAAAAGGCTGGGCAGAATATTGGTAACTGAATATGTATTTATAAGGAGCTTTTGAACCAGGTGGGACCTTGAGAAATAGCCTGATGTCTTCCTTTTACAGACGAAGAAAATGCAATACCAGAGAGGTTATATGAATTGGCTAGGCACACGCTTGTTCATTAATTTAATCATTCATTTAGTCAAGTATTGTACTAGGTGCTAGGGAAACAAGTAAAATTATGAAACCACTAAAAAACTATAGAAGACATATGAGCAAAATGTGTGAGAATTCAAAGATTCTCTGGGGGGAGTCTGTGAAGGCTTCCCAGAGGAGCTGGCGTTTGGGCTGAGTCTCGAAAGATGAGCAGGGGTTTGCCAGGGGAGAGTGAGAGGAAGATCATTCCAGGCAGGTCCAGCTGGTTGGTGGCCGAATGCAGTCTAAACCCCTGTATCTGACCCAGTCCAGCGCTCATCTATCCATACTGCAGGGAAAGAAATCCCTGGTCTTGGGAAGATTTTTTTTTTTTTTATCAATAGACTTTCTTTCTTTTTTTTTTTTTTTAAGATTTTTTTTATTTATTTGACAGAGAGAGCCAGCGAGAGAGGGAACACAAGCAGGGGGAGTGGGAGAGGAAGAAGCAGGCTCATAGTGGAGGAGCCTGACGTGGGGCTCGATCCCATAACGCCAGGATCACGCCCTGAGCCAAAGGCAGATGCTTAACGACTGCGCCACCCAGGTGCCCCTTGGGAAGATTCTTGACAGGAACCTGGAGAATGTATCAGGAAAATATATACGATTGGTGGTACTTGTGAAAATTTTAAATCGTTTCTGCTTTCCAAATGCAAAGATTTCACATCTCTTACTACTGATTTAATTATAACTTGCATCTAAATTGTAAATTGTATCAAATTACATATAGGAGATATTTTAATATGTCTATTTTTTCCATTTTAAAACCACAGAGATAATTTACTGTACAACTGTCTCAAATTACTTTTATGGGGTTTTTTTTTTTTGCTTAAAGATTTCATGTGAAAATTGTTATTTTACTATTCTTTTAAACTTCATATATGATTGGTAAGAGTGACCACTATCTTTCAATTCCAATCTCTGTTTGGCAGAGCATTTCTTAACATTTCCTTCTAAGAACGATAATATATTTTGTTTTCTGCTAGGATTCTAACTCTCTTAAGAAAGTATGACTGGCCAGAGCCTCCAGGATTCAGTCTCCTTGGTCTTGACTAGTTGCAAAAATATATGTAAAATTCATGGACTTTGTTATTTTTTAGTTAAATGACGATTTTCTTCCAAGTTGTTGTTTTCTTTAACCNTTTTTTTTTTTTTTTTGCTTAAAGATTTCATGTGAAAATTGTTATTTTACTATTCTTTTAAACTTCATATATGATTGGTAAGAGTGACCACTATCTTTCAATTCCAATCTCTGTTTGGCAGAGCATTTCTTAACATTTCCTTCTAAGAACGATAATATATTTTGTTTTCTGCTAGGATTCTAACTCTCTTAAGAAAGTATGACTGGCCAGAGCCTCCAGGATTCAGTCTCCTTGGTCTTGACTAGTTGCAAAAATATATGTAAAATTCATGGACTTTGTTATTTTTTAGTTAAATGACGATTTTCTTCCAAGTTGTTGTTTTCTTTAACCTAAAATAGTAACTGATTTGGTTAACTGTGTTTTGAATATATGTGTTAAGCTTAAACCCTGACAAGGGTTCCTGGCAAAGGGGGTGAATTGGAAGTCAAGTCCAGCCTGAGCCTTGCGATTCGCACATAGTGGCCAGTTGGGCCAGTAGTCGTTTTGGTTACCCAAACACAGGATTTGTCTTCTGTGAGAACGTAGAAAAACTTATAATACCAATTCCAGTTCAACGTTTGCCTTGTAGAGGAAGGCTTATCACTCAGGGCTGGGTTCTTTTTTTTTTTTTAATTTTATTTATTTATTTGTCAGAGAGAGAGAGAGAGAGAGGGTACAAGCAGGGGGAGTGATAGGCAGAGGGAGAAGCAGGCTCCCCGCTGAGTAAGGAGCCTGATGCAGGGATTCAATCCTAGGACCCTGAGATCATGACCTGAGCTGAAGGCAGATGCTTAACCAATTGAGCCACCCACGTGTCCCAAGGGCTGGGTTCTAGGTACACCACTAAATTAGCTTTGAACCCACGGGTGAGCCAGGACTTGAACCCAGACAGTCTGACCCCAGGACCCCTGCTCATAACTATCAAGGTATGTGGACTCCCACCATGCCCCTCTGCTTCCAGCCTCAATTTACAAGTCAAATCACACGAGAGCACTGGTGCCCTGAATTTCCGTCCTTGTTGTCTGCCTTCTCCCCTCCCCATGACGTAAAGAACTCTTCTTCCCTGGTTGTTTCCAGCAATTGCTAAGGTAAGGGATGGGGGGACAAAAGTGCTCACATACTTGCTTGTTGGTAGCCTCGAGCCTGTTTCTCCTCTTCTGTTCCTATTCCCATCATCAATGTTTACTGTCCGGGAAGGTGCTTAAAGGTGCCTCATGGTTATCTCAGACCATGGTGTCTTCCAAAGAGCGTTTTAAGAAGCAGCAAATACTTGCATAGCATTTACTCTGTTCTACACACTATTCTAAGTGCTTGGCACATATAATTCATTTGAGCCTCTCAACAGCCTGGTGAGGTAGATACTATACTATCCCTCCCTTTTATAGATGAGCACACTGAGGCATGGAAAGGCTAAGTAACTTGTTCAAGGTCCAGGAGCAGAGAATAATGAAGCTAGTCTGACTCTGGTGCCCTTGGTCTTAAGCACATAGTTTATTACTAATATTCCAAGACATGCACCCAGTGCATCCAATAGTTGAGGTGAATGAATGGCTCTGGGCTCCTTTCATTAGTGACAGGAAGGGCTTGCTCCCAGCTGGGGCTACACTCGGTTTTCTCAACCCCAGGTACCATCTGTGCTCAGATTCTCTCAAACACTTTGATGGAAATCACTCCTAAGTTTTCTTGAGTGAATGTTTCCTAAGGAATATTCATGTTTCTAGAAGCACAGGCAATGGTTTACCTGCACTTACAGGTCAGTTTCCTACACAGAAAACATGGAAGCAAACAGAAGTAAAGTCTGTAATGATGCAGTTGTCTGTTGCGTACAAAGCATTTCATGTTCATTTATTCATTTGCTCACCAACAAATATTGATTGAGCACTTGCTCCGCCCTCTGGTGACATGGTGGTAACCGAACAGCCCACATTCCTGCCTTCGTGAAAGTCATATTCTTCAACTTCAGCTCCTTGGAGTCATGCCTCAGTCATGTCCACATTCGAAGAGGGTCTGTGCTCCACATATGAATGGTTAAATGGCCCCATAGCCACTCTCATGGACCTGCAACCTGTGTAGCTCCTTGGGGTCCCATGCTTAGAAGGGGTGTTTGTCTCAATGCTCTACTGGTATCATTTTGGATTCCTCATGACTTTATGAACAATGGTCCTGCATTTTCATTTTGCACTGGGCTCTACAAATTATGTAGCTGGTCCTGACTGGTCCTTTAGCTCTCCTTGCTTATGAAATTGAAAACTGCTTGCATTCTTGAAATGGGATTGTTTCTCTATTCACATGTCAGTGATCCCTGGTTTAAGATTACATCACAACACAAACTCAAGGTCCAAGATGATGGCCGCGGGGTTACTTCCTCCTTTCCCATGTCCCTCCAGAAGTTACTATGTTTTGTTGTGCATCAGCTGGTTCCGGTAACTCCAACAAAGATCAGTTGAAGACATGAACTGGCATTGGTTATTGACTAATAATAAAATAAGGCCAAACTCAAGGAATAGCATCTTGCCCCAAACCATTGGCTTGATCTCCTATGGCATGTGTTATCTTCCCACTTGCAATCCATTTATACTTTCTTCCTCTCATTTCTTAGATAGTGATGGAGGTGCAGAGTTGTCTCTTCAATATCACATGGGACTGAAGGGATATGACAGAACTGAAAAGAGAGATACCCATGACCCTGCTTTTAGCCAGATTGTGATATAGGCAACTGGACTCTATATTTTTCCATGACCTTTATACCTCCTCAGTGTCCACAACCCATTTGCTCTTTTTCCTTTCTTAAAACTTGCTCTGTGGAAAGTGGGAAAGAGATACAATCAACTAAGTTTCAACAAAATGCAAATGACTGGTAAGACTTAACAGCGTACTTCCTCTCATGCTATTTCACTTTTAATTTCGTACAAACCCCATTTAATAATGTCTGAGGATGAAGAGCTGATAGGAGGATTCTATGCCAGTGAGTGGGTGCTGGAGGCTGTGTGGGGAGTGATGGGGAAAAGATGAAAGAGGAAGAGAGAAGAAATCTTTCCACTGACTCTGAGGAGTGGTCCTGAAAGACCTTTCTGCCTCAAATAAAATGGAATTGCTCTGCCCTTTTGAATGTGTAGGTTGTATGCCAGGTGGAAAAGGTAAACTGAAAACTAGGTCATAGACCTCAATGCCCAAAGAAATAAATGAATGTTTCAAATGGTGACGGGGGCATAAACATCTCTGTGAATTAGCATGGAAGAAGACTGGTCCTGTCAATGCCCTAGTTAACACTCTTGGGATGGTCTGTTCTGACTCAGGCTTTTCTTGAAGTGGGGGCAGGTCTATCCATAGGCCTCTCGTTTTCCTTCCCTATGAGCCCCTTTGTTGCTGGCTGGTAAATTACATCTCAATGTTGCTGTTGGTCTTCTGGCAGCTCTGCCTGCAAGTTTTAATACAAGACTAGCACAAAGTTGTTGACTATGATGGACCGATAGTCTAAGAATACACATCACAGAGAGACAGGCATGTTCAGTTAATTCAATGGAGTCAGCTCCCGAGAATGAATGCATTGGAGTACCATGACATTTTTTGCCACGATTTTTTGTGTAAGTTTAGGTGAAGTGTGACTATAATGAGAGACTGAAACAGAGGGTCAACGTCATCGGGCTGAATTTGTCCTTTGAGCTTTGGAAAGACCCTCTGGGGGGAAAAGAGGAAGCAGCTGGAAGGAGAGAAGGGAGCAGCAGATGGTAGAGTACTGGAGTTGATTTGGGGGGCCAAATCAACCCCTTCAAGAGAAGTGAAGTAGGATGCACAGGACCAGATACGTGATTGTGAGAAGCCTCACCTCAATTCAGGCAGGGTGGTGGGGAGGCCTGGACTTCCCATGAAGAATGGGGTGGCATCCTGAGATTCAGGGATGGGGGGCATAGAGGTGGCATTACATCATCTATTGGACACAGTATTTAGTAATAAAAAGATGCTGAAAGTCATATGATTTACCTTTTAGGGCTAATAGAGAGAGGCAAATGTTAAAATATGGACAAGCATCAAAAGACAGATGCAAAATGACAGTATCAAAACCTCATGGACTCTTTGGGGGTGTCCTAAGTTCTACTAGGAGCTACAGGCATATTTCTTCTCACTGGGGCAGAAAGCAAAGGTTTGGTGGCAGAACACCAGGAAGGTGGTCTGTCAATGAGCAGAGAAGACCAGCAGTTTGTGCATGGCAGGAAGAAAAGGAAAGCTTCACTGGGGCTGGCATGTTCGCTGGACAGGAATATAGGGGTGTGTGGGGGAGGGTAGGGGGCTGGGTATGAACTGTTGGGAAGGTACAGGGTCCCTATACACTTAAGAGTTAAACAGACCTCACCTTTAAGACCTGGATGTGTGGAGACTCACTTTGAGGCACGAGTCAGTTTGAATTGAGCAGAGGTTTACAAAATTGGAAAACCTATTCCACTAATATTTTGGGGAGAAATCATCTTGTCCCCAGTCTGTTGATCTGAGAAACACCTATTATGTAATATTTTCCTATATCTTTTTACTGCCAAACAAGAATGATAAACTCAAACATTCCTCCTAAGATAATGTATAAAAAATGCTTAGCAGAAATTTGTTGCCTAGAAACAATTTTCACATATTTAAAAGCTCTTGTGTAATTAAGCTACAAATCAAAACTCCCCATTTTGTCAAAAAGGAGAGCCCCCTAGGCATGCAAGATGGAAAGAGGTCTAGTGCCATCACTCTCCATGAAATGACTAGGACTTGGACAAGGTATTTTGAAGGAAGAACTACCAGAACTGGGTGATTAACCACATATGGCGGGTGAGGGAGAGAGAAAGCAGAAAGAAGAACCAGTTTAGGGGAGAAATAATGAATTTTGTTGGAGACATGACATGGTCAAGCTTTTGTCATGTGGGAGCAACCAGCAAGCCTGAAGGAGAGATGGGGTTGAAGCTACAAATGAGGGTCCTTTGCTTAGAAAATGGTCGCTAAAGTCCTGAGGGTGGGTGGATCCATGAGGCAAGAGTAGGGAGCCAAAGAGAAGGATGGAGGTCAGGATGTTAGATATGGCAGCCATTAGGAGGTAGAAGGAAAGAGAAATGCAGACAAAGAGTGCTGGAAAGAGGTGAGAGAAAAACCACACTGCTGCTTTGCCTCAGGAGTGGAGGGAAAAAAATGATCAAGAGCGTCAAGTGACCAGTCGACTGATAAGGAAAAACGTTCTTAGACTTGGCAAATTGAGTTCATAGGTGAACTTTAGGGTTACAGCTTCACTATATTCCTGAGAACAGAAGCCAGATTACAAGGGGGTTGAGGCAGGACTGATTTCGGAGAAAGTCTGTGAGGATTTTCTTTTGTTAAGTTTGATTTGAAATTCTAGTGCCAAAAGGCAAAGATTAAAGGTCTGAGTCATTGAGGCAAAATTGGGTTTATTAGGAAGGCACTGGGGGTCTTTGGAAGGCAGTAAGTGAGCCAGAGAAAGGCAAGAGAGGCTTGATAATGATTTTTTTTTTTTTTTTTTTTTTTGCAAGCCCATGCAGTTTTCACAGCCTCCTCTCATACAGTTCCTATTTCCTCCTTCCCAGAAGCCTCGGAAGGCAGGCACCAACATTTCGATCTTACACACGAGGACACTGAACGTCCACGAAGCTATGGCTTGCCCGGGGATGTCACAGCTGATCTGTGGGATTCACATCCCGTGTCTTTGTTCTCTGTATTCTGACATGTTTCAATTTACAGGTAATGAGAGTCTTTTAGGCAAAGGGCTCAGATTCTGGGCTTCAGGGTTCCTGTTTTGGCCAAAGTTGATTGGGATATGTGGTTACTTCTTGGGGATAATTATTCCACGTTTGTTTTGGTGAGGAGGGTGGGGGATGGGTCAAAAGTCAGTTGGATTAGTGTGGCTCAGACATGTGTGGTAAAGTGCATTCACTTTCTCTTACCGCGAGGCATAGTGAGAATAGCTGCTCTGGGCAGTCTCTTGGGAGACTAAGTAGGAAGTACAGAGTCCAGTAAGTACCAATAATGCTGGAGTCCAGAGTGCTTAAGGGTACAAAGAATAGGCAGGTCCTCATCAAGCAACAGGACAGAGTTACCATATAAATAGACACAATCACTATCATAATTGCAAAATTGCCCCGAATAAATAGTCATTTAAGGGTTGTTTTGGCAGTGTTTGGCCCATAGTTTTGGTTCTAAATGAGTAGATGTTAGTTGAATAAAATTACTGAATGAATGAATGCATGATAGCTAATGAAAATATTCTCAAATGAAATGACTTCAGTGGAGAGTTCAAGAAGAAAAAGTGTAGAATGTGTATGTCTGTGTATGTTGGGGAGATTTTCTCCAGGGTCCTGGGCAGCTGAGACCAAGACTCAGGGTGGTGGAGCGTAGAACACACGTAGGAAGGCGGTTTGGTGGAGATAAAGCCTGATGTTTTGGTAAGTGAGCCATGGTAAGTGAGCGATCTGAAAGATCAGTAACCAGCTAGTTGCCACATTTTCTTCTTTTTCACATCTTTGAGGGAAGCTTATGAGTACACCCCTTGCTCAGGGCTAAAACTGTAACTACTGGTGTTTGCAGTTAGAATTTTAATCCCAGCACACCTCCAAGCCAATTTGCCTGGCTCTTCCTTTTCTTCTCCTTTTTTTTTTTTCAAGATTTGTATTTATTTATTTGAGAGAGGAAGGGAGAGAGAGAGCGCAAGAGAGCACAAGCAGGAGGGAGGGGCAGAGGGAGGGGGAGAAGCAGGCCCTCCACTGAGCAGGGAGCCTGACGGGGAGCTAGATCCCGGGACCTTGAGATCATGACCTGAACCGAGAGCAGACGCTTAACTGACTGAGCCACCCAGGAGCCCTCGCCTGGCTCTTCTGATGCCGGTTTTACCCCACTTCCCAGTTCTGGTATCCTACAAAAACCCTGGCATATAGTGAGACAGATGAGGCTCTGACCTTACATACAGGAAACTTTCAGAGTAAGTGGAACCATCGTTTTCTGAAAAGATTATGCAGTTAATAAGGCACAAAATACTTGTTTTTGAATGTCAGTCAAACAAAACCCCCAAGAGCCTAATTTTAAAACAAAAAAGCAAAGAAATTCCAGCTCATTACAAAGCATGGACTGTTACTCCCTTACCCTTTGTGTCCTATTTAACAGATAGATATTGCCTTTTGTTGGTGGAGACAAAAATAAATGCCATTGAATCTTTCCTAACTTCTCATAAATATTTCAATTTTCCACACCAGATTAGCTTAGTGGAAACAGAAACAAAGGAAAAAGGTACATTTTTTTTTCATGACACAGGAATTCTAATGGCAATTACATATCAAAGTGGATATTGAAGATATTTATATTTCATCTTGATGTCAAGTTTCTTTGTTTATACTACTCAAGAAAGTGTTTGTGGGATGTATAATATATGGTGTTCTCTGCATTGTTTTTCTTATTGATAAAATTCCAGAGCATACAACAGGATAACAAATGCCTGTTGAACTTGGGTGGGAGGGGGTGTTAATCTATGATGACTTGTTCTATTTTTTTTTAAAGATTTTATTCATCTATTCAACAGAGAGATAGAGACAGCCAGCGAGAGAGGGAACACAAGCAGGGAGAGTGGGAGAGGAAGAAGCAGGCTCATAGCGGAAGAGCCTGATGTGGGGCTCAATCCCAGAACGCCGGGATCACGCCCTGAGCCGAAGGCAGAGGCTTAACCGCTGTGCCACCCAGGCGCCCCGACTTGTTCTATTTTATAACCTCTCATATTTTGTCAAACTAGGCTTTGAAAGTAGGCTAATTATATTGTTTAGTTCTGCCAAAACATACAGCTACTTAGAGTGAAATATTAAGCTACTTTCCCATCATAGTTCTTTGCTTAGAATATCTAGTAGTACGTAAATTGGGTTTCTAGATAAATGGACTCCCATGTATTCAAGGACGCAGTAGGGCATAGTGCAGTGGTTAAGGGAATGAATAGTGTGGGGTAGAAAGAGCAGTTCTGGAGTTAGATGACTTGAGTTCAGATCCCAACTCTGCTGTTCACTATTGGGGTTCACTATTGGGGTTCTTGGATGAATCAGTGTATTTGTGCAGATAAGAGTAGTTGCCTTAGAGGGTGATTGTGGGGATCAAATGAGTTAATACATATGAAATACTTAGAAAAAGTCTGGTCCTTAGTAAATATTCAATTATTGTAAATTATTATTGAAGGGCTTTGTTTTATTTAATTGTGACAGATCCACCATGTATGATTCTCTGAACTTTATTTTTTAGTAACATTTTTAGTGAGATATAACTCAATACCACATTTCACAAAACATAAAATTCACCCTTTTCCCCTCATTTCATGATATATCTGCAGGAAACTCTATCACCATTATCTACCTATTTGGGTAGCTTTAAGCCTAAGCATTGCCTTCAAGGAAGGAGGGGATAATCTCAGGAGTACTGTGAAGAAAGCTTCCCTGTTAGTTAAGGAAAGGATAATCTTGTACTAATTTTAATATGCTTTACAAGAATTTTTGCCCTTTGGGGGCACCTGGGTGGCTCAGTTGGTTAAGAAACTGCCTTTGGCTCAGCTCATGATCTCAGCATCCTGGGATCGAGCCCCACATCAGGACCCCTGCTCAGAGGGGAGTCTGCTTCTCTCGCTCCCTTTGCCCCTCCCCCTGCTTATGCTCTCTCTCAAATAAATAAATAAAATCTTAAAAAAAAAAAAGAATTTTTGCCCTCTGGTTTTGTGTTGTGAATATGGAATACATCAGTTCTATGGGATTTTTTTGTGGTAATACTGTATATGATTTGTACCGTTGCTGGGAGGATAAAATACAAATTAAGCAATGTGAAAAATTTCCTGAATGATTCAAAAATAGCTAGTTTGAACAATGTTCACCCAACTCTTTTCATGAAATTTCTTTCCTCTAAGTTAGGGGTTAGCCTACAGAGAGACTTACCTTTCCATGTCCGTGCAAACTGTCCTCTGAGCATTTGAAATATTTAAACTTTAGACATTGCTTTATACATTGGAGTACCTAATATCATTGATATTCAGTATTTCAAATGCCAACTGTCCTTCTGGCAACTCAGGAGAAAACATTGTTTTCAGGTCTTAATTTGTACAGTAGGCAGAATCATGCCTCCTCCAATATGTCCACTTCCTGACCCTTGGGAACCTGGAACATGGCATTTTACCTGGCAAAGGGGGGGTAGATTGCAGAGTAAAGGAATTAAGGTTGCTAATCTGTCAACCTCAACACAGAAAAATTCTTCTGGATTATCCATGTGGACCCAATGTAATCACAAGTGTCCTTAAAAGTGGAAGAGGGAGGCACGAGAGGGGAGGGTCAGAGAGAGAAATGTGACAACAGAAGTGAGTCAGTGTGATGGGATGTGAGAAAGGAGGGCCTACCAATACTGGCTTTGTAGATGGAGGAAGGGGACCAGAGCCAAGGAATGTGGGCAGCCTCTAGAAACCGGAAAGGGCAGGGAAAGGGATTCTCCCTCTAGAACTTCTACAAGGGAACCCAGCCCAGCCAACACCTTGATTTTAGCCCAGGGAGACCCATTTTGGATGGCTGAGCTTCAGGGCTGTAAGATAATACATTTGCATTGTTGAAGCCAGCAAGTCTGTGTGAGCCTTTAATATGTTCATCCATTATAACTCTCCAGAGATAGCATTCAGTATTTCTCAGTTTTTTAGCAGCAAATAGAAAACTAATATAATTTGCAAATGTTCCATACATTTGCACTGGTGCTGAACATTCTAGTTTTTCCTGCTGGGTACCGTTCTACCATTCTAGCCTTTTGAATATGAAGAAGAGTATGGGTTTTTTTTAATATCTGGCAGGGTTTATGAATCTACCTTCTGCCCCAGGGCCACTGCTGGCCATCCCTTTGATATTTGTTTCTTCACCTGTCCCAATCTTGTCAATTAATAGCCCCTTTCCAGTGTCTGATGCTGTTTTTCACATTGGCAAATCAGTATAAACTGCACAAGTACACCGAATGTTAAATTCTTCTAAATTTATTTGCCAAGTGTCACTTATTCTCCAAGGATGTTTTTGGTCTCTTCTTTTAACATGCGGGACATTTTGTCATGTATTGGTGAAAGAGAAACTTCCTTTGTCCTCTTTCTGGGCAAAGCTCCTTCCCCTACTACCACAATGCGGTACCAGGGGATGCCTGTTCTCCTCACGGTTACTGGCCCTGGCACCACTGTGTGGCACGGGGTGGGCAGGGATCCAGGGCTGCCCCGTACTTTCGAATCTGGGGACCAAGAGCAAGGGTTTCAGTCTCGGTGGTGAAGTAGTGAGATATGAGGTGCAGAGGGCGGCCATCTGAGAGGCCAAGACTGAAGAGAGAAGCAGGGAAGCGAGTGAGCAAGAGAGCACACGCAGAGGAGAGCCTCCCAGAGTTCGACTTCTTGGTACCACTTATACGTAAGGCACAGCTGACTCACAGACCTTCCCCAAGTTTATTTATGTGAGCAAATGAGGTTTTTTGGGTCTTGTTTTGTTTTGCTGAACTTCGTTTGAGTTGGGTGGGTTTCGGTCAGTTAGGTTTCCCATCTGTAAGACTTTTCTACTTGGTGGAAAAGTGATAGAGTCCAGGGAACTCAAGTTTGACTGATCTTCCTTCTAACTATGAGCCTATGTGCTAAAAAGGCCATCAAATAATTGATAAGTCACTGTTACACATTCCTTAGAATGTTTACAAAATTCTTTCACAAGTCAATGTTATCCTGGTGTCTCATGTTTTGGGATTCTCAAAGAATGTTTCACAAAACCATATTTGCTGAAAATGATCTACAAAGGAAATACAGCAATGAGGATATGAAACTGGGAAATGCTAAAAGTTATCTCTTGAAGACTCATAATAATATAGAAGAACATATGAAAGGCTCTAAGAAGTCTGGCGTTAGGTAAAACTTCAGTCAGATAGTTTACAAAAATAATTAATGGAATTTAGATGTATGAAAAAAAGCTCAACTTCACTTATAATAAGTAAGCACAAATTTAAACACACTATTTTAACCAATTAGATTGGCAGATATAAACAATTATGTGACTACCCTGATTTAGATAGGATATGAGGAAACAGGAATTTGCATGTGTGGGTGATGGTGGTATGAACTGCGTTATCATCTTTGGAGGACAACTGACAATATTTATGATAAAAATGCACACACAGGGGCGCCTGGCTGGCTCAGTCGGTGCAGCAAGAAACTCTTGATCTCGGGGTTGAGATTTCAAGCCCCACATTGGGTGTAGATATTACTTAAAGAAATAGAATAAAATATTTAAAAAAATACACACTTTGACCCTTCCATTCTGTTTATAGAATGTTATTTTATAGATATGCTTCCACATTTGTACAAGACTATTCCTTTAAGCTTTCTTTCTTTTCCTAGTAAAAGACTTGAAATAACCTGAATGACCCCCAACATTGCACAGGTTACCTAAATTATGATTCATCCGTACAGTAGAAGAGTATGTGGCCATTAAAAAAATGAGATAGATCTAAACCAATGTCTCAATGGTGGCACCGTTGCTGTCTGGGGCTAGATAACCCATCATTGTGGGAGGCTGTCCTGTGCGTGCACGAAGTTCAGCAGCCTCCCGGAACTCTAGTTGCCAGGAGCACCCAGAGCAAAATGTCTCCAGATATCACCCCTGGTTGACCACTACTGATCTGAATGAACTAATATTTCCCCTAAGTTGTATTTAAGTGAACAAAGGATGACGCAGAAGTGGGCGTAATTTGCTACCATTCATGTAAGTTATTTACCCACAGCTACCTATATCTTGATTAAATAAGAGACATGGGGTGCCTGGGTGGTGCAGTTGGTTAAGCGTTCGACCCTTGGTTTTGGCTCAGGTTGTGACCACAGAGTCCCGGGATTGAGCCCTGAGTCGGACTCCCTGCTCAGGAGGGAGTCTGCTTCTCCCTCTCCCTCTATCCCTCTGTCTTGCTCGCTCTCTCTAAAATAAACAAATTAATCTTTAAATAAAAGAGGCTTATAAATGTATACAATGACTCTAGAAAGATACATAAGAAACTAGTACCAATTCTTGATTCTGTGAAGAATTGGGGAACGGAAGGTGAAATGAGAAGAAATCTTACTTTGCATTCTGTGCTCTTTTCTACTGTCCAAATTTTTATCCATGTATATGCTTTACTTTTTTAAAGAAGCCTAGAAATTGGTTTAACGTTAACCTAACAGTTCCTAAAATATGTAACTTCACAATTTCTTTTCCTCTGAGTAACATCCAGAATGTACTTTGGTAAACATTTCCTTGGTTCACTTTCATTGTATCATTTTTGAGAATCTAATAGTTTTCCTGTTTGAGTTCAGGACATTTAGTTTTAGAAGACTTTGATCTGAGCAGTACAGGGTAGTCCATTTTATGAACTTGACTTAAGCAGAATGACTGTAATTGAGTTCAGTTATGCCAACAGGCTAGAAGTTTATTAGTCTTGCCTGCCGTCCAAAAAACTCTGCTGATGCAAATAAAGTTGTTCTTTCCATACAACATTCACTTTTAGTTGGCCTAACATTTTTTTCCTTCCTCCATCTCCTATAAACCTGGCTTCCAGTGGTTTTGTATTGATATTCCCTCACTTGCTTGCATCCTTGCTAAACTCTTCACTGTTGGAGATTAATGATGGCACTTTCTTATTAGAATAATCATTTGCTGAGAGTATAGTGTCTAGTGCTGCAAAAGACAATTTGTGAGCCCTATTTTTGTGATACCACCTTGCAAAGGTGATATTCTTGTTCATGTTTTACTGATGAGGAAGCTAAGATTCTCAAAGTGACTTGCCCAAGGTTACTCAACTTTGAAGGGATTTTTCTAGGATTCAAACCCACATCTGTTACCCTTCAAAAAGCCTGTGCTCTTTCTACTTAAGTCTGATTCCTTAGTCTATTCTGCTGTCTCAGGTCTTCTCTTTCCTCAACAATTCTTTTTCTGCTACTTTAAATGCATCTCAAGCAAGATTTTTCCAATTCCTCAAGGATTGTGCTGAAAACAGTCAGAGGTTGATAAAAATGCTACTAATGTATGCCATAACAAAGCTGTGTTGTCAAGATTCAAGTCTTATCCCTTATCCTCTGCTACATTTTGAAACAAATTTGCAAGAAAACCCTGAATAGTTTGAGCCTGTTATTATTTTAATCTCCGTTGATGAGATACAACAGCCCAAACTGATTAAATTAGAATGCAATTTGGACTTGACAAACTTGCCCATCTAAAGGGATAAAATGTACAATGTTTCACATACGAGTTTTAAATCTTCCAGCTGTCCAAGATACATTTGGGAGCTGCAGTTATTTGCAAACTGAATTGTCTTTGTTCCCCAGAATAGGGAGGATTTATTCATCTTGCATTAACTAATCTCGACCACATATTCATTGTTCACGCAAATCTGTGTAACTCTTCAAAGGGCTGAGATACAAACGCCTTTTGTTTAGCAACAAAGGAAATCAACTGAGCCTAATGTTAATAGTTTCCTCATCCAGTTACTTTTAACAAGATACACAGTCCATCAAGCTCTTGTTTAAGGCCTTGGGCATAAAATGAGAATTTTCAGCAATTAGTTTGGCAGAATTTCTTTTTTTTTTTTATAAATATTTTTTATTTATTTATTTGACAAGAGATAGAGACAGCCAGCGAGAGAGGGAACACAAGCAGGGGGAGTGGGAGAGGAAGAAGCAGGCTCGTAGCAGAGGAGCCTGACGTGGGGCTCAATCCCATAACGCCGGGATCACGCCCTGAGCCGAAGGCAGACGCTTAACCGCTGTGCCACCCAGGCTCCCCTGGCAGAATTTCTTGCTTTTGAGATCCCTGAAGCAACCAGTTAAAAATCAGCAATGGCTAATTGGATAGCTTCTATTGTGTTTCTTCTCACTTGACTTTATCAGGCCCTTCCTTTAGCCGTTGTCAGCTATTTTAGTCCTCTTTTTAGGTTGCACAAATTAATGTTTTCCAAAGTACCTTCAGGAGGAAGCTAATCCCAAGAGGTGTTCTATAATAAAAGAGTTTCATAGTCAACTGAGTTTGGGAAATGCTGCATTCTACATCTTCTTTCTGGATAGTTGCACTGTGCATGAGCAAAAGAAAGGCTCTGCAAGGCCCCACAGTAGAGAAATGTGAATAATCCAGTTTTTCTGAAATTTGTTTAACCAAAGGCCACCCTCTCTTTTTTTCTCTCCCTCTCCTTTTATTTTTGTTTAAATGTGTGCCATTTCTTTCTTTCTCTTTCTTTCTTTCTTTCTTTTCTTTCTTTCTTTCAGATTTTATTTATGTATTTGTCAGAAGAGAGAGAGAGTACAAGCAGAGGGAGCGGCAGGTAGAGGGAGAAGCAGGCAGAGGGAGAAGCAGGCTCCCCACTAAGCAAGGAGCCCAATGTGGGGCTCAATCCTGGGACCCTGGGATCATGACCTGAGCCAAAAACAGACACTGAACTGACGGAACCACCCATGCATTCCTCTCCCCCTCTTTTTAAATAACACCTATTGAATCTCACAGAGAATTTCCCTTTGGAAAACACTGACTTAGGCCATTGCAGGGTCAAGAGGGTAGTTTACTCCCTAAGCACTTCTTGTAGTGAGACCACTGAGAATTTTGGGAGATGCAAAAGTATTGTGCATTTTTCACAGTTAATAAGTCAATACTGGCATATTACTATTAATCCAAGTCCATACTCTTCAAGTTTCTATATTTTTTAACTAATATCCTTTTTCTGTTCCAGGATCCCATCCAGGTACCACATTACATTTTTTAAAAATTTAAATTCAATTAGCCAACATATAGTACATCATTAGTTTCAGATGTAGAGTTCAGTAATTCATCAGTTCCATGGAACACCCAGTGCTCCTCACATCACGTGCCCTCCTTAATGCCCGTCACCCAATTACCCCATCCAGCCACCCCCTTCCCCTCCAGCAGCCCTAGGTTTGTTTCCTAGACTTAAGAGTCTCTCCAGGTTTGTCTCCCTCTCTGATGACTTCCCATTCAATGTCCCCCCCCTTCTGCTATGATCCTCTGTGCTGTTACCTTTAGTCATTGCATCTTCTTAGGCTCCTCTTGACTGTGACAGTTTCTCAAACCAGTCTTACTTTTCATGACCTTGACTGTTTTGAGGTGCACTGATTGGAATTACTTAATTTTTCCCTTATCCCTCTTGCTATTTAATTTATGGCAATGAATCAGGGGGGTTCCTTTTACAGTTTGGCACAAACTTGTGCACGAACTCCCCCAAATTGGGAACGTGGACCGCCGGAGTCGGGCGAGCCAGGAGCACAGGCCAATGCTTAAAAGCACCAGAGCCCAGACAGCATGGCCAGGGTTTTCCTATTCTTTTTGCTCATACCGCTTTGCTCTTTGCTTTTCTGCTTTCTCTTTTTTATCTTCTTTTGTTACTACTAAATGCCTTGGAGGTGAGGAAATGAGATTTTTCAGCTTTTCACATCCCTCTGTGAGTCCTGTTCAGATTCAATCTCTCCCTCTGTATCAAGTGCACACTCAGAAAAAACAAAGCCCTGTGGGACTTGACTTTGGCAAACACTTGTGCTCTTGTGGTCCTCATCTCTGGTCTTTGTGTTAAAGTGGAGAAATGCTCTGCTAGGCTTATTCTGGTATTTTAACAATCCCTATTCCTGAGCTCAGAAATCTTGCTCTGAGCTCCCCAGGCACCAAGGATAAAACCAGGTCTTCTCTGGTATTTACTGTCACCAGGGCTTTTCTTTCTATCAATAAAATAAGACTTATGTGAATCAAGTGAATGTGCTAGCTTTTTAATTTTTAAAAATAATGCCCATGTCTTTTTTCTCCCCAGCACTTTCCGTGTTAACTATTACAGTCTTCCAATGTTAAGATTTCAGTGCTAAAAGTGCTGTTTCTTTCTTTTCCAGAGACCCGGTGACTTCTTCTAGATAGTTCTGGCTCCTCAGCTTGTTTGCTACCGCCAAATTCTGCCAAGAGTTTTGAGTTCATCTCTGTCAACTGGTCAGTTTCTAAGCTGAGTAAATACTAAATTGTGTCAACAACAGTTGCCTGGTTAACAGTCATCTTCTCTAACTAGTGTCATCAGCTCTCATTGCCATCTTGTCAGAACTGTTATGCTTTCTTGAAGCAGACATGGTATGATTGTGTCATTTGTGGAGAAAACAGGGAAACATATACATTTCCATTGAATCTTTTCCTGACTTTTAATGGATTTGTTTGTTTGGGACAAATCTATTTACGACTTTGTGTATCCTTCTCACTGCCTCCTTTCTTCTCTTCTCTTGCTCTTCTTTTTTTCTCCTCCTCATCCACTTCCACCTTCTCCTTCCTCCCTCCTCTGTGCTAAGGTGTGATTGAATCAAATAAAATAAAAGTGTGAAGCATGGTGTGCACTTGTCAAGTTCTCAGGGAATAGTTGCCATTTCTGAATCCAATAGAACTTCTGGCCTGAGACTCTATCTGGGGATGGGCAACGGAAGTGGCAGGGGAAGAGGTTTGCTTGGGTATTTCTGAGTGAGGAATCTTCTGCCGTATTTGCTTCTACCAGGGATTGGCGAACTTTTCCTGTAAAGGGCCAGATAGGAAATATTTTAGGCTGTGGAGACCATATAGCCTTTGTTGTGACTCCTCAGCTCTGTCTTGTCACAGGAAAGCAGCTGTAGATAATATGTAAATGAGTGAGCAGGACCGTCTTCCTTTTTTTTTTTTTTTTTTGGCTGTCCTCCAATAAAACTATTTATGGTCAACAAAGTTTGAATTTTATATGATTTTCATTTGTCATGAAATAGCAACCTTTAAAAAAATTTTTTTTTTCAACCATTTAACAATGTAAAAACCAGACTTATTTTGTGGGCCATATAGAAACAGGGAGAGACAAATTTAGCCTACAGGTTCCAGTTTGTTGACCCTTGGCCATGCCAAGAGTTCAAGATGACCCTAATCCCTGCCTACCAACCAACAACTGATAACAAACAGCAACAAGCCATACGGCAGGGTGAAAGGAGAGAAGGCAAGGTGTGATGGGGAGGATTGTGTCATCTGGATGGTGAAGGGGACAGTGCTCCTGGTAGAGGGACAGAGCTTTGTCTGCTGCCCTGTGTCTGTTAAAGCTAGAGGGTGGGGTTGGGCAGGGCCGCCCCTCTTGGGCATCTTCACATGAGAAACAGTCGCCCTTTATAAAGTACTCCCTGTGTACTTGAAATTTCTGGCTTAGTCTTCTCTCTCCCATGCAGTAGGGGTGATTGTCCCTCTATAAGAGATACAGAGCTGATGAACACCTTGTCAGAATCCCGTAGCTGGAATGTGACAAAACCAGGATTTGAACTGCGGCCTAGCCAACCCATGGCTTCCTTCCTCCCCCCACTCTATGCTGGTGGGAAAGATGCACAACACGGGGGCAATTATTTTCCCATAACCTCACCCTGCTGGAGCGGCCCCAAAGCAAGCCTTACCAGGCCAACTAAGAGACGGCGCTTAAAAACTGGCCAGTACCTGTAAGGATCAACAAGCCCTCTGAGCTGCAGACTTCTTCTACCTGCCACTTTAAGGAAAAAGGCAAAGAGGAAAACGGGAAAGAACACTTGATATAGACTCCTGGCTCAGTTGTTTACTACCTGTGTGGTGTACTTAGCCCCCTAGCCCGAGTTTCCTTATCTGAAAGATGGGGAATAAGAGAGTCACTGCCTATCAGGCTTCTAAGAATGTAATGAGATGATACATAGAAACTACTGACATAGAGCTTATCACAAAGTAGGTACTCAGTTGGTGCTGATATCATTGTTCGCTCATTCAGTCTGTAAACCTCAACTGAATGGCCAGCACGTACCAAGCACCATGTGAGTAAGCATGGGGATGGACGGATGAGTCAGACAGTTCCTGCCTCCAAGGAGCTGATGGTCTAGCGGAGTAACGGCCATATAAGCAAAGGAGCTTGCCAAAGAGAAGAACGTGGGGCCAAAGTGAGACTACAAAGGAAGGAGTGGATATTTCTAGGTGAGTGGGAGGAGGGGCACTGAACAGACTCCAGACAGGAGGCAGCAGAGTCTATATCCAGGCGACTTAAGCCAATCCTGTGCGATTCTGGGGCTAATCACTCACTGATACAAATCTTGTCTCATGGAAAAGATTTTAAAAAACACACTTTTCCTAAAAGCATTAAAAAAGAATCTATGCAAATTATGGAAAGCAAAACAGGAAACCAAATTACAGGCAAGGGAAAACACTCCTTTCTTCTCAAGTCTCTTGTGTTTGCTGCAGGCAGCATTGGAAGTTTCCTGCCAGGATGTTGACCAGAGAGAGGAACAGCCTGACCAAGAGTCATTTGTTCCTCATGAGTTTCTTTAAAAAGAAGCTGATTTCATTTTTCACATTCTCTGTGGCCTTGGGAAACACCTCCTACAAAAATAGAAATATCCAAAAGAGATTTGGGGAGAAATGATTCCTCCTGGGTCTTAAGTGTCCATATGTGACAGTGGCAGGCTGCCTTTGAGTCTGCACAGAATTTTTATATAAAGCACATTTATAGCATGAGGGGGCTGGGGCAGGCTGCCTGAATTTGTGTTCTGGCTCGCCTATTTAATAATTATGTGACCTTGTGGCAATTGGGAGAAATAAATGGCATGATGCATGGAAAGTGATGACCATAGCATCTGGCCCAAGAGATGTTAACACTTTATTATTCATTTTGTCTCCCTTAGAATTAATCTGCTGCAGCCCGTGAGGCTGAGCACAGTCTGTTCCACCTTCCCCACGTGGCTTTGCACTCCCTATCACCCTCCCCTTTTTTTGTTATTATTGTTCAACATGCTACCTTCTTCCCTCCTCAGTCTTTCTCCTGCTGTTCCTTTATCATGGTCAGCTCTCACTTTCCCACATCGTTATTCTAACTTCTACTCATCCTTTGTATCTCAGCTCAAGTGTGGCCTGATCAAGGAAGCCTTCCCTGAGCTTCTGGTCTGGGTTAGGTACCTGGTGAACATGCCCGTAAGTCTGGGTGCTTTTCCACTGTGACACCATCACACCTATAGTTACTTGTTCACAACCAATTTCAAAGTAGAACGTAAGCTACAAGAGAGCAGGGACCATATTTGTCTCACTCACTGGCTTCCCACATCTAGCTTGGTACCTGGGGTGTAAAGACATGTGTCAGGTATCTGCTGACTGAGAGGTAGGCAGGTGGTATCATTATCCCTCTCACAGATGAAGAAACCAAGAACGCAGAGAGTATAAGAGACGGGATTCATGATCACACAGCCAGCGGTTGCAGGAGCCAGCACTTGAATCTTGGACTTCTGGCATGGAACAAAGCGGTGCTCCCAGGAAGAAGCCCCAAAGTCTTGAAGTCTTTGTTTAGAGTGCCTGGACTCTCATTCATTTCATCTACAAATGTACAGAAATGTCAAAGACCAGCTACCAAGCCACAGAAATATTGAGTAGCTGGGCCTTTCTTCAGGTAAAAACCCCCACTTCTCAGTCCCAGGCAGGGTCCATTCTCAGCTTTTCCATTCTTACTGATGACACAAGTCCCAAGGATTTCTCCTGCTTATCTCTTCTTTCCAGGCTCCCGGTGACTGTCACCTTGAGCCCTCTCTTGGCCCAGACAGATTTTGAGGTAGCACAGAAGCTCTGAATCCCATCCCTGTTTCAGCCCCTACTGTTCCTGAGACAAGTACACATCTACCTTGGGTTTTTAAGGACTTTTTTTTTACTGCTCAGTGGAAACAGAGTCACACACACACACACGGGAGGTAACAAAACTTCAAATCTCCAGAGTAATTTTTCCTGACTTTCACCCGTTCCTGTCAGTTTTTATTTGAGGGGGTTATCCTGGATGCTCCCATCCCCACCCACATGCTTATGTAGTTGATCAGGGGAGGCCAGGAAGAAGGGATCAGTCATGGTGCCACTCAAGGTTAAGTTCATAGAAGAAGGTTTTGTGATGTAACTCAAAATCAGAAAGAAGAGACACATTTTTATAGCATAATAAAGTCCAAAATTTAAGTTAACAGGAAGACATATGACCTAGTGGGTGCTAATGACAGAAGATTAACCAGAAAGATGATCCCTTTAGTGAGAGCCTCCAGGGGAGGGGGGACCTCATGTGGAGATGGCCTGGCTAGAGAAATAGTAACACAGACTCCTGGGTGGAATTCCCCCTCTCCAGAGAAGAATTACAGACACTTCCTCCAGGTCAAAGATAAGGAGCAAAGCCCATCAGGGAAGGGGAGAGGGGAGGAATTAAAGCAAAGGAAACACAACCTTTCATAGATTTGCATTTTCATAGTTTCTTTGCCATCCTCCCGTCTCGGATTTCCTTGGGATGGCTGGCATACTTTACCCTACCACTCTTCATTCCTGATGGTGGAACTTCTTTACTTACCAGATTTTCACGCAAGATACCTAGACCATCCTGTTAGGGTACAATAATAGGAGTCAACCAGTAAGTGGTTCAACTACCCCAGATCCAAGTTTCATTTTGTTTCAAAGCAACGAGTGTCCCTCTCTCCCAAATCTCTCCTGCAGGCTACAGGAAAAGTCAAATTAGGCCATTTCTGACACAAGATTGTCAGAGTAAGGAAAGGGGGGATGACAGAAATATTTTCTATTCCCTGATGAACATTCATCTGAATGTCCTTTGCCTGCTTGACTTCTAGGGCCATGAGGTATAGCTCCCATCCCTGAAAACTGTGGCAATTCCCAGAAAACATTCTATTCATGTGGACTGATGGTTGGAGGAGTGTAAAATACATGAAATGTGATCAATAAGCCCCTCCTCTGCAGAGCAGGAACCATGCCTTAATCTTTATATCCCCACAGCCTAGCATAAAGCTTGGCATGAGATAGGTTTTCAATAAAGATCTGTTAAACTAAACAGACCTTTGGAAATGAGGAGAGCTGACAGCACTGTGATTTGATGCAGGTTGAATGACTTCGGGTAGTGGTCTTTAGGACCTGTCTAAACAGAAGAGGAAACATAGATTAGAGCTGCTGACTAGAAGCCTGTATTCACAAAAGGGGCAAGTGAGTTTTGGGAAATTTATGGAGCAGGATACCAGGGAAGGATCACTACTTAAAATACCCAAGATCATACAGAGTGAAGTTTGGCTTGAATGTGTGGACTTAACCCACACGCCCAGATAGTAAGACCATAATGTCTTCCGTGACAGAATCCATGAGCCAAAGGACTTTTGGTTGATCTGGAAGAATGGGATTAAGAAGTAAATCTAGTATTGGCTATAAAATTTAAACTGTACAAAGTAGTTTAAGTAATGAGATTATGTACTTCTGGGGATGCTTACCCACTGAGTATGTGTTAATCATAGAGGACACCATCCAAGAGAGATCCCAGGGAGAGTAGATGGAGAAAGCTGTTAGAAAACAGTGTGGCCTTTAGGAAAGAAATCCTTCTACTTGTGAGTACCCATAGGGACTCCATCGGCGATAGACCTTTCTGTTGATGGTGCTGTCCTGGGCATAATTCCCAACCCCGTGTTCCCTGGGGATATCCTGCAAGCCTCAAATCAGAAAATGAACAGATCTTAATCTACTTTAATTCCAATTTGGAAAGCAGTAGGATGTACTCATACAAAACCAAACAAGAACAGATCTTGATTGGCTGTGAAAACATTATTTATCTTGGAGTGTTGACCATATAGCATCATACTTGTTGGCCGATTGCAGTTTTTTATTTAAACATATCTACGTAGATGTCTCAAAACCTTGTCTAAGTTATGATCATGGCCTTTAAAAAATTTTGGCACTTTGAGCCCTTTGGAACTGCATAAAAAATTTTGGCACTTTGAGCCCTTTGGTACTGCACCACCTTTTCGTTATATGGAGACTAAAGAGAGGCTATATTATTTCCTCTCTTTGGTTAGCTGACGTCTGGGAGCTCTGGGAAGAGCTGGAATGATCCCTGAAGAATAACGCTTGGGCAACTGAGAAGAAAGTTAGGAATGTCAGAGAGAGTGGCAGGCCCTGAAAATGGAAAAGAGAAAATCAGGTTGGGGAAAAGAAAATGTGATCAATGTCAAGGAAGAAGCAACTTGACTCCATTTATTCATTAATTCAACAAATATCTTAAATTATTCAGTGAGTGTGACACTGAGCTCAGAGCTATTAGGTGGGGTGGGGGAGGTGATAAGAAAGGAAATAGAAAATACATTCAAAACATGGTTCTTGATACCAGAGGGCTACAATTTATTAGGTGATAACAACAAATTACTCAAGACTGCATCTAATTATTCTCCCCACTGCAAAGGGCTCTGTTTCAAGAAGAACTAGAAGATAGGAGAGACTGAACAATAAAACCTAAAGCAAATGGATCAGCAATGAATCGTATTGGTTTCTCTCTAGGCCAAGAAGCCTTGGCCATTCAATTTCACAAATAACTATTAAGCATCTGCCTTACACAAGAGTTATGCTAAGGGCAATAGAGATCACCCAGATGAATGAACACGGTTTCTGTTTTCACAATACTTGCTGTCTAGGATGGGGATAAAAGGACACAATAAGGAAAAGGCATCACAGAGTATAATTGTCAGGGGAGAGAGCTGCACAGTGCTCTGGACGCAGCATAGAGGGAGGGATCCCGTCCTGTTGAAGGGAAGGAGGAAGATCTGCTTGGGAAAGGTGATATCTGAGATGGTCCTTGAACGATACAGGGAATGGAGACAGGCAGAGATGGGGATAAACATTTCAGGAGAGCAGGGGCCATTCAAGCCAAGCAGAAGGAGGGGTGGAAGAGAAGGCTGGAAATTTCTTTAAGAGGACATTTATAAGTGACATGTGGGACAAATTGTAGGGAAGAAAAAATGAATGAGAGAAATTGAAAAATATGTTTAATAGGTACATGAGAGCAGAAGAGAATTTTATTTTTTATATTGCTGAGGATTAGCTTCGACCGCAAAACTCTCCAAAAAAGAGTCACACAAAATATGAGACTGTATCTGTCTCATGTGAAGGTCAGTTAGGCAGGCTGGGCTGGTATGACAGCTCCGTGAAGTCCTCAAGTCCCCAGGCCCTTTTGGCTCCCTGTTCTGCCATCCCTAGGGGTGGCTGGCCTCCTCATGGCCCAGGCTGGCCAGATCTGGGTCCTAGCAGCAGGATGGAGGAAGGGTCAAAGGAAAGAGAGGGTAAAGAGCAGACACTGGGTGTCTTTAAGGGGAAAACTCCTGATACTCCACGTGATACTTCTGTCCCCATATCCTTAGTCAGAACTTAGCAACAGGGCGACATCCAGCAAGGGAAGCTAGGAAATAAGGTGTGCTGTCTAGGAATCCATATTCCCAGCTGAAAAACCAAGGTTTCTGTTGAAGAGATAAAAAAAGGATATTGGGGCTTCACTGTCTTTCCTTGCCATAATGTTGTTAAAAAAAAAAAGGCAAGGTTAAGAGGTTGTAATTTCATAATAGCTAAAAATTATTCTCCAGATCTTAATAAAAATAATTTTTTAAATGACGATTTCATCCTAGATCTTATCGTAAAGCTGATTTCCCTAGAGACAAAATAATCACTTCACCCTTCAAATAACACTGGATTTGACCTGTTGGCCAAGGCCATCCAAAGCGGTGACAGTGCTGGTTTGTCCAGGTCTTGGTGACCCTGCCTTAGTAACCGTCTCCCAGAGTTCTTTTTAAAAGGAAAATAAACCCATGATCATCATTACAATCTTAAATTTGGCGAATTCTAAGGCAATGGCATGAGCCGTAAGGAAGCTCCAACCTCCCTCAACACAAGTACATCTTCACAGTCATTTCCACACCGCATTCCTTTGGCTCTGAGCTCCAACGGCCAACACCCTTCGTTCACTGGGCATCGTAGCCCATCGGAGGCATCTCTCCCCTCCCCTGTCTGCCTTGCCCACCAATGCCTGAAGAATCGTCTGATGCTACTGTGCTCAACATGGGACTCAGGGCTCTCTCATGCTCCAAACCTTAAAACAATGCCTTGGCTTGGCCTCCCAGGATCTGCCCAAACCAAACCCACTCCACAAACTCAACCAGATTTTCCTTTGAGATACTGCTATTGCATCCTGGTATTTGGGGGGGAAAGGTGAAAAGTGCTTTGTGCTCTCCTTTTTCCCCCAATGACTTCTGTGTCTTGTTGCTATCACTAGATGATTAGTAGTTGGCTCACCTAAGTAATATAATGGACTCTGGTTAAAACAGAAGTGGGGTTCCGATGGGAATGTTAACAATTCCAGAGACGTAACACACCTGTATTTAAATGGATTAGAAATATACTTAAAATGGTAAACACGTATTCATTATTAACATGAGGAGATAAACCAATGTGCCAACTAGAAAAACAATTTTAAATTTAAGTATAAACCATTCTTTCTCTTTCTTAAATTGTGACAAGAACAGTTAATATGAAATCTACCCTCCTCTTTTTTTTTTTTTTAAGTAGGCTTCACACCCAGCGCAGAGCCCAGCATGGGGGCTCGAGCTCACAACAGTGAGATCAACACCTGAGCCTGGATCAAGAGTCGGACGCTCAAACGACTGAGCCAACCAGGTGCCCTGAGACCTAACCATCCTAACAAACTTTGAAGTTACCACACAGGATTGTTAACTGTAGACACTATGTTGCACAAGAGATCTATAGAATTTATTCATCTAGCATAACTACAACTTTATTATAACTGTTGGAGAGCAACTCCCCTCCCCCTCTTCTGCCAACACTTACAACCATTCTACTCTCTGCTTCTGTATGACTGTGTTAGACATCTCATGTAAGTGGAATCATGCATATTTGTCCTTCTGTGACTGGTTTGTTTCACTTAGCACATGTCCTCAAGGTCCATCCTGTTGTCACATATGACAGGATTGCTTTCTTTTTTAAGGCTGAGTAATATCCCATTTTATGTATAACCATTACTTCTTTCTTTACTGGGATAACTCTCTTTTGGCTCTTTCTTCTATCAATCAGTTTTCACCTGTTTTAATCCAGGAAGGTTTTGAAATTTTATTGTCATATCGTCACTACTTTTCCATTGCTATGATACTACCTACAAGCCATTCATTCATTCAACAAATTCTTACTGGTGCCACTTGTGGGTGCTGGAGATGCAGAAGGAAAAAGTTCGTTTGCATGGCGGAGCTGACATCCTAGAGCAATGGTTCTTAGACCCAGGTGATTTTGGTCCCCGGGGGGGCATTGGGCCATGTCTGCAGACATGTTTTGTTATCACAGGGGGCATTACTGTCAGGTAGAGGTTAGAGACCCAGGATGAGGTTCATGCAGCTCCATTTCTTGCCTCTTTCTTTCCCACACCATCCACCTGCAGCTTTGCACAACACCATGCTCTCATGCCCACCCCACCCCCCCGAGCTTCACATATGCAGCTCCCTTCCTGCCTCACCTGGTTCAGGTAAGATAATTATTATACAGACGTTAAGGCATCAGGACACCAAGTGTCTATTCCATGTGTTCTTTAAGAGCCTCCACTTCCCCCACAGGCCTCTCCTACCCTTCTCCTGCCCCTTGGCTGTTGAGAGTGTTGGATATATTTAGTCTCTGCTCTGCTCTGCTCTATGTCTCAGCACCAAGTGGCCAGATATTTCCGTTACAGTTGTGGCCACTGCCACAAGACCTTCCCTTGTCCTCTTATTTGCTGCCAGAGTTACTTTGTCAACACATGGCCCTGGTGCCCATCTGGAATGCTGCTCAGACCCATTTCTTGGGGCCAGGACCTGCCCCTGCTCTCTCTTGCCCTACTCTGGTGGGAATTCCTACAGTGGCCCCTATTCTACCTGTCAATCCCACTGGCTCCCCACCGGAGCCTCAACACAGCTCAGCCTTCAATTCTCTAGACCCTCCCAGCTTCCTCCCTATTCCCCCCACCTCAGCCTCTCTAGTGCTCCCTGGGGAGGCTCAGCTGAACCACCCCCCTTTGTGGGCAAAAGGCAGCACCAGCCAGCAGGGAGGCTCAGGTCAGGTGGTCATTTGGGCAGAATCATGCCTGACTTCTCTAGAGTCAATCTGTAAGGCAACATTGCTCTTGAAAATTCCTGTCATCTTTAAGAGACCTTAGGGACTCAGACAAAATTAACTTCTTTTGTCATAACCAAGCTCACGTAGCTGACTTTGTGAAAATTTAATGTGTATATAATGTAACAACCCATTGTAACTTTTTGATTTCCAAGGTGTAGTACTGTGATGTGTAAAGATTATATTTTGGCTTTTTTTTTTTTTCTGAAGATACCATGGACTAATTTCTAGCCTCATACCACACTTTGGAAGAAATGAATTTGTTTAAGTGTTTTTGGTCCTGCATTTGATCAAATGCCTACCACTCTCTATCTCTCCTCTTCCTTACTCCTATCGGTTGAGTATTTGTGAGAGATTTGTGAGCAAAATGAACTACTTATATCTACTGTAATTAGTTAATATTCAGGTTGTTAAAGTTGGACATTTCAGTTTACCTTGTCTTCATACTTAGCCCATAAATACAATCTACAAGTTTATAAATTTATTCTATTAGTAAATATAGACATTTTTATGGAAAAACAATTGCTTTTTAGTTGATTAGTATTCAATGAACTTATAAATTTAAAAAGGTTAAGCTTCCTCAAACAATTGGCCATGTAATTAAGTTTCCTGAAATATTTTTGACTACCCTTACAAACTTAATATATTTGATTTTCTAATTCATATGCCCGAGGGCAACACAAACCTAGCAAGTAAAATCTTCCCACATCCCAATTAACTTTTATGAATCTTATAAAACTAATTTATACGTGTGGTAAATACTTTTCACAAACATATTCAGTTATTTTCCAACTTTCAAATGGACAAAAATCACAAATCGAGTACCAATTTATCATTTGAAAATAAAACCACAAGGTGAATTTGTTAGATTCTCTTAAACATCTCAAACCCCTTAAATAACAGACACAAACTGATGATTGCAATGGTCACAAAACTCACTCCTTAAACTTAACACAAGAGTAATCATACTGTGAGATTGATTGGCTTCACCATGTGTGCACTTTCTCTGCATCTTCTCAAGAGAAGCAAATTCGCTTTCACCAGCCAAAGGGAGCGGGGAGGCATCCCGGGCAGGCTGGAGTGCTTTGGACTACAGTACTGATTATCAGCAAGATACATGAAACTGGGAATCTCTTCCAGGAGAATTCTCCCTGACCAACGGGTTAACACACTGAGCTGCTTTTTATAGTTGGATTGGTTCTGTCTGCTGTGTCACCAGAGGAAGAATGTGCCCGTGTGTCCCCAGAGTGTCTTTCAAATTTCACCCTTATCTTATTTTTATCATAGCCTCTTTCACTTTTATCGCATGATTTGGGTAGATAAAATTCTACAGTCCCCCTTGGGGTGTAGCCTATCTTCTCACCAAGTGATTAGAGTTAATTGAATTTTCCATCCCTCTTCAGGTTATAAAACTCTCCGTGCCTTTGACTTTATCATCATTTTCATTGTGGCAGAGACTGGCTGGGGCTTCATCTACCCTGTTCGCTCTTCTTTCTGGCTATGTAGCTCCATCGCCTCCCGCAGCTGCCCTGGCACTTAGGTGTGGCCACAGGGCCGACTTTTGGCCAATGGAGTATGAGTGGTCTGGCCCCTCAACCTCCCTCCTCATGATCTTCCTCTTCTGCAGGCTTGATGGCTGAGCAGCAGGGCAACTGGGGAAGCTACAGAGTCAAGGCAGTGGAGTTACCAGTGGGAAGGAGACCGGGGTAGAGGAGAACTCTGCGCTGATCAGGAACGCGCATTTCGGACTCAACCCGAGTGAAAACGAGACTTCAATCATGAGGTGGAAGCAATGATACATTTTGGGAATTGTTTGTTCTCTTAATTACAATGCCTGTTAATCTCTATTTACTGTGATTATAATGAGAATCCTCAAAGTTGGTGATAGCAATAATGTGGAAATTCACATAATGTTAGTTAATGCTGCATATCCTAAGTCTGTTTGGGAAACATCCAGTGAAGGAATGGGAACATTATTGGCCGGAGTCATTCTTGGCTGTTACATGAAAATCTGACCTAATTAGCTCATTCTTTGCTAATAGGAACTAAAGCTGTGAGATTTGCATACCTTTTTGGAAAACTAGTTTGTTTTTGTTTTTAAGATTTTATTTATTTATTTGACAGAGAGAGGAGCACAGGCAGGCAGAGGCAGAGGGAGAAGCAGACCCCCTCCCCCCACAGCTGAGCAGGAAGCCCCATGTGGGGCTGGATCCCAAGGCCCTGGAATCATGAACTGTGCCGAAGGCAGATGCTTTACCAACTGAGCCACCCAGGCGCCCCTTAACTTTTATTTTAAAAGCACCCAATAAAACAAAAATCAGCAGCTCAATGACAATTAAATCAACTATAATATTCATAGGATAAAAACAAACCCATTGCTTAGCTCTAAATATTCTTGGTTCTATGATCAGACAGAAGATTTTCCCTAAGAGTCCTAATACACAGGAAACCCCATGATTCAATGCACAATATCCTTAACAGACAAAACAATATGTGAGCCACCTAGACTCTCCTAAACAGACCACAGGCAACCATGCAAGGGATGAATTTGAAAATGATTAAAAGTAGAGATTTTTTCTTCTAAAAAATATAAATGTCTTTACAATTTAAAGCCTATTACTGTAGTGAAGATCAATTGAAAGCCCCCATTTTTTTCTACACTGGTTATTTCACACTCTGCTTTTGGCATTTGAGGTTGCAAAAGGTTATGGGTTTCTAAAAGAATTGTCTTTATGCACAAATAGACCTATGGTCAGACAGCTTTGCACTTAGACCCACAGTCACAGTTTCCCTTTGTCCTTCTCCCACACCAACCAGCTCGACTGCGTGTGGGTTGCAGCTGCCCCAGAAAACACTTCTGTCTCAATGGAGCAACACACGTTAGATTGTGAAAATGAAACTCACCCATGAATATATGTCTTTCAAAATGGATTTTGTAAATCTTCCCCTTCCCCCTCCCCCAATTTAAAATTTACACCTCTGTTAAGTATCTGTGAAAATAAATGAAAGGGAATAAAATAATAAACACAGGCTTTAGACAATACTGAAATACACAGGACAGAGAAAAAGGGAAATACTCAATATTAAGGTAAAAGGAATGTTTGCTTTTAAGCATTAGTAAGGCAGAAGACAGGTATGTAATAACATTCTTTCCATAAATTGTTGATATTAGCAGTGCATTCCAGTAGGGAAAACATGCTAAAAGGGACTTCAACAAATAGGGGTTTAGAGTTCTTAATCAGTTTGAAGGCTAGAAGTAGGCAGTGTTGATTCATCAATGCACATCAATGATGTGCTATCAGGACTTACATCTCAGTGATTCTCTTGACCTTTCCTTATCAGAGCAAGATGACTGCCCAAAAAGGCTGCCCAAAAAGGCTGCTGTAGCTCCAGGCGTCACAGCACTTTCAGAGGAAGAAAGAGAGAAGCGGGTCACGGTGGCAACATTTACTCCTCTCATCGGAAAAGCAAAACTTCCTCTGTGTGTAACTATGTCACATGGCCTTTCCTAGGTGCAGAGGAGGCTGAGAAACTGAGTGGTTAACAACTGTGATAGGTAAGAGAGACTAGGAAAGGCACATTGAAGAGTCAGCCAAATATGTGCTGGCAGAGTGGCTGGCCTGGAGGACTCATGCCTTGCTGATCTCCTGACAATGAGTTCTTGGAGCCGAATAATGCCACATGACATGCCTTTCTTAGTCCAGTTCATCAAAGAAAAACCAGTAGAACTTCATGTGTCAGAGAAAGATGATGCTGAACTCTCCCTATCGTTGTGTCTGCTCTCAAGCAGTGACTACCATCTGCTCATCTGCTTCTTCCCTATCTCAGACATTCCAACCTCACCATTAAATTCTATCTAAACTCTCTAAGAAAACATGCCAAATTATCCATGAACTTGGATGAGGGAAAAAAAACCCTCCTCGTTTCTGAGCATTTAATCTATTCCAAGGAAGAACTTGGAAAATGAGCTAGCAAAGGAATTTTTAGAAAGTAACAAATATAAAAAAAGAAAACGGCAAAATGCAGACACTTGGAATGTCCAACATAACCTGTCAAAAGAGATTTGGACTTTAAAAAAGAGGTCATCATCCTCTTCTAGACTGCGATGGATAATAAATACATCTATCATGGCTCCAACGGGACCACTGCTTTCCCGGTTACAGAACCTTCACGTTTGGGAGATTATTTTATAATACAAGGAAAGCACAGCAGCTTCCTGCTACAAAAGAGCAACGGCAGCCCATCCTCTCCACCCCACCCGCCCCCTCAACCTCCTGCCGAGCTCTGAAACAGCACAGTGAATTATATTTCACTGTAGCTTAAATGGATCTGGTTTAGCTGAGCTGGGTATGTGACAGGGTGTGCTGCTCGGTGAACAAGTGAACTGTCCCTAAGAAGAGTGGGCTTAGTAATCTTGGGCTACGTTCAGTTGCCAAGAGCAGAAACGTTGAACAGAATTTCTCCTCTGCGGCGTCTTATATTTCAGCAAAGGAATTAATTACGAGACAGCCACTTGCCTGACTGCACCTCTGAGTTACATTCTTGCTCAAGACTGGACAAGGTGGTGATTAACATCCCGGCTGAGTCTGAGTATGGAGCTTCTGAAGGTGAACAGAGGAAAGAGGGTGTGTATAGAGAGGGAGAAAATCGGGTCCATTTGGTGGTGCACAACGAAATTGCCTTCTAGAAGAGAGCTGCACGTTCCCTAGGTGAGATACACCAGTGCTAACTCTAAGAAAAATCTTCAAAGGGAAAGACTTTTACTTACTTGTCTGTCTAGAACCCACTTTGTAAAGCCCATCTCTGTAGCTGAACCAAGGAACGAAGTCCTGATAGAGGCTACAATACGGATGAACCTTGAAAACACCGACCGTGCTAAGCGAAAGGAGCCAGAAGGCCGTGTATCGTATGGCTCCATTGGTGTGAAATGTCCAGAAGAGGTAAATCCATAGAGACAAGACGTGGATGAGTGGTTGCCAGAGCCTGGGGGAAAGGGAGAATGGGGAGTAATTGCAAAGTGGTACAGGGGCTCTTTTTGGGGTGATGAAAATGTTCTGGAATTAGAAAGCGCTGGTAGCTGTACAACATAGTGAATTTACTAAAAACCACTGAAGTAGGGGCACCTGGGTGGCTCAGCATCACGTTGGGCGTCTGCCTTCGGCTCAGATCATGATCCTAGGGTCCTGGGATCCAGCCCCACGTCAGGCTCCCTGCTTGGCGGGAAGCCTGCTTCTCCCTCTCCCACTCCTCTTGCTTGTGTTCCCCCTCTCGCTGTCTCTGTCAAATAAATAAAATAAAATCTTAAAAAAAAAAAAAAGAACAAAGCCCAGACTCCCTGGGGGTTGGGGGGTGACATTCAAGACTATCAAGAGTGAGGTTGCACTAACCAGTAGGGGGTCTCTGTGCAAATTAGAAAAGATAGCCCTAAGAACCATTTTAAAGACTTCTGATACACATCACAGTACTGACCTCCAGAAATTCTGTGCACTGCACTTCTATTTAGCTCAGAGGCATCCAAGGGTTTTTGTATACCTAATTAACCATTTTGTTTTAACCACTCGCATGGTGAAATAATTTATGCTCTGTAAAAGTAATAATAATCAAAATCAAAATCAAAGAAAGAAAAGACACCCTTTTCTGCAGATGGCTTCCCCATTGCTGATGAACGGGCAGAGGGCGGGATCCCATTCCCCAGCAGCCCACATGGCAGAATGCCTCAGTGCCAGGAGCAAACTGCACACCAGATATGGTGAAGATTTGGTTCCACATTCCTTTTCGGTCTTGCCTGCTGCTCTGTCCTTCTGCCTACTCTTCCCTGTACAATTTAGGACTTTCCTATCTCTGGGACTTTCCACTGACACAAAACAACTTCCTCATTCCCTATCAAATCCCTTTTCATTCTTTAAGACTCACCTCATCCTCTTCTCTGAAGCCTGATTATTCCTGCAGTCAGAGCACCCTGCCTGATATTTATCCCCCCCTCTTTTTTTTTTAATTAGAGAGAAACAGTGCGAGAGAGCACAGGGAGGGGAGGAACAGAGGGAGAGGGAGAGAGAGAATCTTAAGCAGGCTCCATGCCCAATGTGGAGCTGGGCTCGATCTCACGACTCTGAGATCGTGACCTGAGCTGAAATCAAGAGTCTGACACTTAACCGACTGAATCACCCAGATGCCTCTATCCCTCTATTTTTAAATCATCATATTCTAGTTTGTATTATTGACTAATGTTTGCATTATTGACTGACGTTTGCACGTATTTCTTTCTCACCAAATTATAAAATCAGTTGTTTCAGGATTTACATTTAATTCATATTGGTAATCTTTACATGGTCTTATAGAGGGCTAACCCATAATAGATGCTTCCTATTTGTTGGTTGAATAGAAATGAATGGACAATATTTCAAGGCAAAATATGGAAACCAAATAAAACACAGTAGAAGCTTTGTGAGACTTCTCTCCCATCCCTTCTGGGCAGGGACCTCAGCTTCTTTTGCTGAGACTACAGACACACAATTCCAACAAAGCATGGTTCTAACATGCCAGGTGTAACAATTAGGAAGACTGACTTTCACCGAGTGGTTATAAAAGAGAGCCTCCAAATGTTGGCATTGGCAGTATTGATGGAATAAGTGTGTAATAGTTATGCATTGTTCCCTGCCTCTATAGAACGAAGCCTCATGCTCTTTTAATTTTTAAGATCAAATGAAATTGGACTCATCACCCATCCACAAGGATTGGCAGCCATGGTGAACTGACCTAAGCCAGTATGGATATTCACACTCGCTGGTTCTTATTGGTAGCTATCTCAGTCTTCAATAGTTGAGGTAGGTGACAGCCATAACCACACCCTCTTTTTACAATTAATGTGAGTTTCAGGCTGGATTCTGCCACACATACATTTATTACCAAGCAGGTACAAAAACAGTCATGAAATTATTTTGCTGGATGAAATCCCAGATTTCTGATTTTTCAGATCTTTCAAAGTATCTTGTTAGAAAGTTTCACCAAAGGTGGATGTGATAGTATCATATGGCTGGAGTCAGCGAAACTTCTGCGTGCTCTCCAATAAGCATTACAGGACCAGTGCTATATTGAAGGGGATAGGTACAGACTACTGGGTTCACGTGATCCTCAGTCCTTGTTTGTGCAAGGGCAGGTGTGCCAATACAGATTTCTAGCTGGTCCATACATCCTGTTCACCATTCACTTCTCCAATGAATACTCCTTTCCAACATCCATTTTGCCCATTAACAAGCCTCTAGTGTTCTGAGACAAAGACCATGGGAGTGAGGGTTTCTAATTAGAGTCCTTCAAATGCTAACAAACTATTGTAGAGTTTATATTCTGGTTCAGATATCTTAAATGCTAGCTAACTGCCCCTAGCGTTGAGAATAAAACTAATGCATACTGTCTGTGCTAAATTGTTTTAAAGCAATTTACAGACATTATGACAGCAGGTTACATAGGAAATCCAATCTCAGTCATGTGGTGGAGGTGAGGGGTGGGGATTGCAGAGGGAGGGATCCCCACCTCTCTGTTAAGATATTACTAGAACACTGAGCCTCATGGGACCCAGTAAAGTTGAGAAAGGGTCTCTGGTCTTGAGTCCATCCTGGTCATCACTACCATCAAGCTGCTCATTAGCCAAGCTGACTTTGCCCATCTGAATGTCAGTGCTCATGGCAGCTGCACCATCTGCATCAAACTTGGCCACACAGAAGCGTCTAGTTACCAGGCATTTATATAGACAACCTGGCAGAGATCCTACTACATTTAAGATGCTATATGAGAGCATACGTTTCCAGAATCAAGGGTCAAGTACTTCTGGGAGCCAGACCATTTCCTTCCTTCTCTCATAGCTACTATCTCCTTCCTTCAGAGCAATCCAGTTCTATGCTTCTGACTGGGGTAGCATATCTGAGACCGGAAGTCAGGCACAAGATTCACATTCAAGTTTTTAAATGTTTTGAATTAATTGACAATGTGAGAAAATTTGGAAGATTTCAAAATCAAAAAGAAAATTTTTATCATGAAGAGTCTCTTATGGTTTGCTTCCCTTTCTCTTTTTTCCCCCTTCCCATATATTCATCTGTTTTGTTTCCTAAATTCCACATATGAGTGAAATAATATAGTATTTGTCTTTCTCTGATTTACTTATTTTGCTTAGCATAATACACTGTAACTCCATCCACATCATTGCAAATGGCAAGATTTCATTCTTTTTGATGGCTAATATTCCATTACACACACACACACACACACACACACACACACACACACACACCCCTCACATCTTCTTTATTCACTCATCAGTTGATGGACGCTTGGGCTCTTTCCATAGTTTGGCTGTTATTGATAGTGCTGCTATAAACATCAGGCTACATGTACCCCTTCAACTCTGTATTTTTGTACCCTTTGGATAAATGCCTAGTAGTGCAGGTGCTGGGTCATAGGGTAGTTCTATTTTCAACTTTTTGAGGAACCTCCATACTGTTTTCCAGAATGGCTAAACAAGTTTGCATTCCCACCAACAGTGTAAGAGGGTTCCCCTTTCTCTGCATCCTGGCCAACACCTGTTGTTTCCTATGATGTTAATTTTAGCCACTCTGACAGGTGTGAGGTGGTATCTCATTTTGGTTTTGATTTGCATTTCCCTGATGATGAATGATGTTGAGTATATTTTCATGCATCTGTTAGCCATCTGGAGGTCTTCTTTGGAAAAATGTCTTCTGCCCATATCTTAACTGGATTATTTGTTCAAAAAGAAAATCTTAATTTCTGGCTTTTTTCCTCCAAAATTGAAAGTTCTGGAACATTAGACCACATGCCTACATGACAGTGACCAGCTAGAGCTAAACTCTGGCTGCCTCCATTTAGATGGGGCACAAGCTCCACAGTTCACCATAGTCTTCACTAATCCCTATTGTTCCCTAGTGCTGGGGTTGACCATTCACTGGCATTATTAATCCACTTGTTTTGTTTCTTATGGTAAAGAGGAGAGTGAAATATTTCTTGTACTTATATCTGTATTGAAAATTTTTTTTTTTTACATCTGGTCCACCTCACTGAAACAAATGATCTGCCTATTCCTGGAAGCATTTGTATTTGAGATTTTTGCCCTAGACTTTGGATAGTAAAACACATATCCCCTGGAGCAAGGGAAGCCCAAACCTGTACGACACAAAGCTCTGGCTACCATCCTGGGCAGTGGTTCTCAACCAGGGGTGATTTGGTCCTCCAGAGTACATTTGGCACTGACATCTAGTGGGTGGTGGTCGAGGATGCCGCTAAACATCCCACTGTGCACACAACAGCCCTGACAACGAAGCATTACCTAGCTCCAAATGCCAACAGTGACAACGTTAAAAGACCATGTCCTAGGGAATGGATTGGGTAAGAAAGGGGGAGAAAAACATGCTTCTCAGTCATAGCTAGGAAATAATACCTTATTATCTCCTCAATCAGTTATCACATCACAAGTAGATAAGCTGCTCAGGCCAGGGACTTCTTTGTAGGGCAACTCTCATTTAAATGCACAAATTTTAACATATTAATTAAAGAAAAAATTAATTATTACTTAGTAGTAACACTTCAGTCTTGAAAAAAGAAAAGCATTATCCAGACTGATCACTGCCTTCACTGAGCTATCAGACTTGGCTCCCAATGACCTCTGATCATTTCAAGAAATCAAATTTGCATTCAAAAATGGTGATTTGTAATAATTTGCTACCACTGAGCATAAGCAAAGTAATGGGATATATATTGTAATGAAATATTCAACTTTAATGGGATTTTAAGTATGAGTGGCTAATATAAAATTACAATAACTTTAATTCACTGAGATTGGTTAGATCAGGAAAGCATTTGTATTATTATAGGAATTATATAGTTATTTCTAGCTCTTATTTACTAATCACAGAGTTTCCTGTTTTCTAAACAAGTATGTAAAGACAGATATATTTTGATATATAAATTTGGTCCTTATAAATGTAAGCTTTATGTATTAAATTTAAATAAGTGTGTTCAGTTAAGTAAAATATTAATAAGTTAAAAAAGGAGAAATGTGGACAATAACAGAAAGAGATATTTCAAGCAAATGCAGCAATGTCAGAATAAACGTATAGTTTCTCAAGACGACCAGCTTGAAAGGGCCAATAAATACTTGTTTTAATGTGTAAATTTTGAATCCCTTGTCAGTTTATAAGAACAGCTTCCAAATTCCATAAAAAATTCAATTGGAAGAATGAATTCATTACATCCTACAGAAATAGATTTAATGACACCTCTGCTTTTCACAATACTTTATAGCTTTCATAGTGCTTTCATGTAGATTGCTTCACTTCATTATTTGGCAATCTTAGGTAGGCACTATTTTTCTGTCAGTAGATGTAAGTAAGAGTCAGCTCAGAGAGGCCCAAAGCCATGCTGACTTCAAGTGGTAGAGCTTGGAGGTGGGGAAATTGCTAACCTTTTTAGTTTGCTAACTTCAAAATATATTTTTGGGATGTCTGGGTGGCTCAGTCCGTTGAACTACGGACTCTTGATTTCAGCCCAGGTCACAGTCTCAGGGTCTTCAGATTGAGCCCTGCATCAGGAGCCTAATTATTAGTGATACTGAGCATCTCTACATGTGTTTATTGGCCATTCATATATTTTCTTTGGAGAAATGTTTATTCAAGCCCTTTGCCCATTTCTGAATTGGGCTTTTTGTTGTTTTGTTGTTGAGTTTTTGTTCTTTATGTATTTTGCATATTAATCCTTTATCAGGTATGTGATTTACAAAGATTTTCTCCCATTCAGTGGATTGCCTTTTTTTTTTTTGGTGGATGGCCTTTTTATTCTGTTGACAGTGTCTTTTGATGCACAAAAATTTTAATTTTCATGAAATCCAATTTGTCTATTTTTTTGTTACCTGTGCCCTTAGTGCCATATCTAATAAACCAAATCCAATGTGGTGAAGTTTTTGTCCTATGCTTTCTTCTAAGAGTTTTATTGTTCTAGATCTTACATTTAGGTCCTTGATCCATTTTGAGTTCATTTTTGCATGTGATATAAGGTAAAGGTTCAACCTCATTCTTTTGCATGTGGATATACAGTTTTCCCAGCACTATTTGTTGAAAAGACCATTTTTTCCCCATTGAATGGTCTTGGCACCCTTGTCAAAATCATTTGACCATATATCTGAGGTTCGTTCTGGTTCTCTATTTTATTTTATTCCATTGGTCTATATGTGTGTCTTTCGGCCAATATCAGTGTTTTGATTACTGTAGTTTTATAACAAGTTTTGAAATCAGGAAGTATGTCCTTCAGTTTTGTCCTTTTTCAAGATTGTTTTGGCTATTCAGGGTCTTTTTTTTTGGGTGGGGGAGCATGAGATGGGGGGAGCGGCAGAGAGAGAATTTTAAGGAGGCTCCACACCTAGCACAGAAGCTAATGCAGGGCTCAATCTCACAACGCTGAGATCATGACCTGAGCTGAAATCAAGAGTCAGATGCTTAGCCGACTGAGCCACCCAAGTGCCCCATTCAGGGTCTTTTGAGAATCTATACGAACTTTAGGATGTGTTTTTCTATTTTTGCAGAAACATCATTGGTATTTTGATAGAAATTACATTGAATCTCTAGATTACTTTGGGTCTTATTGACATTTTAACAGTATTAAGTCTTCCAATCCATGATCATGGATGTGTCTCCATTTATTTATGTCTTTTTACATTTCTTTTAGCATTATTTTGTAGTTTTCACTGTACAAGTCTTTCACGTTCTTAGTTAAATTAATTCCTAAGATTTTATTCTTTTTGATGATATTGTAAATGAAATTATTTGTATATCCTTTTCAGATTATTCATTGTTCATATATAGAAATGCAACTGATTTTTGTGTGTTGACTTTGTATCCTGCTATCCTGCTACTTTGCTAAATTCATTTCAATTAAATTCATTATTTCTAACAGTTTTTTTGTGGAATATTTAGGGTTTTACACATGATATCTTCTGTGAATAGAGATATTTTACTTCTTCTTTTCCAGTTTGGATGCCTTTTATGATTTCTTCTTGTCTAATTGCTCTGGCTAAAATTTTTAGTACTGTGTTGAATAGAAGTGGTGAAAGGAGACATCCTCGCCTTTTCCTGATTTTACAGGAAAAGCTTTCAGTCTTTCACCAATGAGTATGAAGTTTATTGTGGGTTTTCATATGTGATTTTTATTATGTTGAGGTATTTTCCTTGTTCCCTAGTTTTTTGGAATGCAAGGATGGTTCAACATATAGAAATCAATCAATGTAATATGCTCTATCAACAGAATGAAGAAAAAACTCCATACGATCATCTCAATTGATGCAGAAAAGGCATTTGGCAAAATTCAACACCCTTTATGATGAATGCACTCAAGAAACTAGAAATAGTTTGTAACTGCTCTAGAACTCTGGAGTCTATTAAATTTTCACAAGTAAGAACATTAAAACAAACTCTGCTGTATATTATTATCATTATTTTATAAATGAGCATTTTAGCATAAGAGTCATTTGGGATGGACAAATTCTTATTCATTCATTCAATAGATATTTAATCAATAGATAGCACCTCCTGTGTGCCAGGAACTGTGCTAGATGCTGAGAATACAATGGTGAATGAATAAGATGGATGTGTTTCCTGCTCTCTTGGATCATTAATTTGATTGGAAATATGGGCCTGTCTAAAAAAAAAATCACATAGAGAAAACAAATTCATGAGACAATCTCAAACCATTTAAGTGCAATGATGGAAATAAATCAAGAACAGAGTTAGTTGACTTACCAATACACCACTGTTGGGGAAGCAAGTCAATGAAATGAATGAAAAATGGAGTTGGTGGACACACAAGTGTCTCTTATTATGTTTTATACTCTTCCATATGTTTCAAATACTTCATGATTTGGTAAATCTTTTTTAAAAATTAAAGTAAAACGAAGAAGGATTCTACAGCTTATCTATTTGCCTTATTCTTTTTAGCCCCAAACTCAGATTGTGCAACATTTTAGAAATCTGTTGTGTGAGAGGTGGTTTCCAACTCTACCTGCACATCCGAATCACCTGGAGCACTTGTTAAAAATACAGAATCCCCAGCCCCATGTCCAGAGATTCTGATTCAGTAGGTTAGGGAAAGGCTCAGGAATCTGTTTTTAATAAACACTCAGATGATTCTCATGAAGCCATGTAGAATTCTCATTTGAGAGTCACTGGGGCAAAGCAAGGAGCATTGGTAGTTGTGTACCTAGATAGATGCACATATTTTTTTTTAAAGAGCTTGCTATTTAAGAGAGGACAAGAAGATAATTTTTGTGAAAAGGAGAAATCTTTGTAACATGAAAAATTAGCTAATCAGTTCTATGCATCCATATATGTATGCACTGTATTTGCTTCAAAGAGGGCACATGTAAACAGAAATTTTCTGGGAGCATTTCTCCAACAGTGTAAGTTAGTCCCTGTAATGGATAGCCTATCCATTATTTTCATCTTAAAACCAGTTGGGATGTGTTAAAGTAATGCTTTAGTTAGTATCTTTGGTTAGGTCACAGATGCCTATGAGTAATGTCACAAGCTCCTCTCTGGATGCACCAATGAGCTATGTTGTTTCTCTGGCCATGCCCAGTCCAAGTGTCCTACAGACACCAAGGCCTTGCAAGCCTCTCTCTGACCGTGGCATCATGGTGTCCTGTCTGCTGGGTTTTCTAGATACTACCTTTCTGGGCTCCAGCAGTATCCATACTCTTTTCCCACACCCCCAAATCTGTTGTACCCCCAACCCCCACACCTTGATAACCATAAGGAACCTAGAGAAGCTTCCAAAGGACTTTGCCAATATTTGGCAAATCAAAAGGGTAAATGTCAACCAGTATTACAACATTCCTTATAAGCTCAAATTTTAAATGATTGTGCTATTTTAACACTGGCACTTATTGTTTTGTTTTGTTTCTAATTAGTGTTTTTCTGTTGCCTTTTCTTCCCTCTCGCTCTATACCAGGAAGCTGAGCAGGGCAGCCTGTCAGGAAGGGCTGCTTCCTGCTTGAGTGCTCTTGATGAGGAAAGCCCTGTCCCCAAATTTCTGAGTGCTTTTGGGCCCCCCAAAGGATAGCCCATATGAAAGTGACTGCCTGGTAAGTGAGCTAGCAGATGGTCTCCAGCTCAGGAAAAAAGGCTGCCCCGGGCTTTGTCACTTTGTTGAGAGGCAGCTGTATGTTTGTTCACCCTTCCTGTCTGGTGAAGGAGGGAAGGAAGGAGCAACTGTTCATTTTTCCTTCCAATTGCACCCAAAGCTATAACACTCAGGGCTTTCTCCCAGAGTGACTCAATTTCAGGTGTCAAACACATTTATCTAATGCTGTCTATTAATTTTAATGAGTTAGACAAACGATGATGGAGAGACACATAATTCTCTAATCAACAAAACTGATTAAAAATTTAATAGTCTAGACTATTAAGTAGGTGTTTGTCACATAGCAGCTAAAGTGAGCTGGGGGCACCAATGCTGTTTGATATAATGCTGGAGCAGAAATACCTGGTTTTGATGCCTTTTAGTTGGGCCACTTAGCTGTGTAGACTTGAGTGATTTTCTTGACTTCTCCGAGCCTTGATGTCTGTATCTGCAAAATGGAAATAATATTACTTGCCTTTTAAGCTTGTTATAAAGATTAAATAAAACATTATACAAAAGCATCTAACACAGTATCTGGCACCTATTAGGTATTCAGTAAATAATAACTCATGCATAATTCCACCTACAGACAGCACTTTGCATATCTCAATTTAATCTTTACAAGAACTCCATGAGGCAGGTAGTGTTAAGATCTGCATTTTACAGATGAGGAAACTAAGGCAAAAAGAAGTTAAAGAAGCTTGTCCAAGGTGCGGGGGTGGGGAGGGGCAGAGAGAGAGAGAGAGAATCTTAAGCAGGCTCCACACCCAGCATGGAGCCTGATGCAGGGCTCAATCCCAAGACCCCAAGATCATGACCTGAGCCGAAATCAAGAGTTGGACACTTAACCAACTGAGTCCCCCACATGCCCCCCCTTTGCACTTTTAAAACATGTTTTCTTTCTAACCACCCTGCCCACGACTACAAAATGCAAATTTTCAGGCCTTTTCAGGACACGAAAAAGCAGATGCTTGTCACAGGGGCATCAAGGACTTGGGTTACTCTGGCTACCTCTTTCCCCTCCTCCATCTCAGTTTCAGGCAGCCACCTTGCAAAACAACTATTAGTCACAAAAAATACAGGATCAGAATGTGTGGATGGATCCATTCAGACTCTTCACTGCTAGAGACATCTTTATAGATACAGAATACATTATAGTAAAAAGTGGGACCCCTTCCTGACCCCCACCTCTGCTTATAAAAGGGTCAGAAAAATCTACTCTGCTCACATCGTCTTTTGGTTCCCTTGGGGTTTTTTTTGTTTTTGTGCCTGCCCTTCTATCATAACTTTTGTTTAGGGGATTTGGCATTTGTCTTTGATTTATGAAACACTGAAGAAAACTCTGGCACTTATTTCAGGGTTACTTAATAACTATTAGAATCAAGTGGAGTTAAAACAGCATTTAGGAACTCAAAAGGTAAAGCACAACATCTGGCTATCCCTGCCTATTTCCAAAATAATATCTCATGAAAACTTGCTCTCTCATAAAATGTCATTATAGCAAATTATCCCAATAAAGATCCACTCTGGGGAGGGAGCTGAAACAAGGCATGCCAAATTTTGGCATGGTTGGATCTTTATCAGGCAACTATACACTTCTAACATTTTATTGTGAAAATAATCCCACAGCCCCCAATTTAATGGTATAAAATAATAACAAACACACAGTCCTCATAACAACTGGTTAATGTCTAAGCATGTTGAGTGTTGCATAGAAAAGAAAGTGGATCTAATGGAAAATTCTGATTAATGCCAACTTTGAGTCTAATAAGGTTCCTTTGCTAGCTGCCTAAGTTATTAAAACTTAAACTTAACCTATGAACCTTTGGCTTTGGAAAAAACACTCCTATGAGGACATTTTAAAAATACTGACTCTCTGTTGCTGCTTTTTGAAGTCTTTTACTTCCCCAAAGTCTTGGTTTTCTAGCCTGTGCTGTGGTGGCCATTTGTCCTAACTCCCTGTTGGCTCTTGAAGCTGTTATATGGTATGCCTTCTCTTCACCATTATGATGAGACTGGATTTTACTTTTTCTTTTTCGAGACTGGATTTTCTAAGGTCTCAAACCCATCTGCTCTGAAATGGCCTAATGGATGATATGGGGAATGACTCCATTGCTTCAAAATGCTTTAAAAAGTATCACCCTTGTAGGATCCAGCAGAACTCTTAAGGATCATATCTTACTGTTGGCCAATAACTATGAAGTAAACAAGAGAAACACAAAGCTCTGTGAAAGTAAAGAAAGAAGTTAAAGTAAGCACAGATTTAAATTTTTAAAATCCGTATGTGTCATTGATCTCATACCAAAATGAATTGCCATAAATTCTTTTAGGAATGGAAGAGAATATACTTTTACTTTTAAATCATGTTCGTGGATGTTTCAAAGAACTTCTTCCCAGTTGGGAATCAAGAAGAACCTTTTCTCTTGTATCCTTAGAGCACAAAAACTATCCTCTCTCTGTATAAGATCCTAACTTTCAATGACATGGTGGGGTGGGGTGTGGGGGAGACCACGACAAAATAAGATCTAAGTGGTCCAACGGGCATGTCTGAACTGAACCCTTCTTATTAGGGAGCATCACTGGGAGTCAACAAGATTTACTTACATCTTGGAAGAAACTCAATATTTCTCCTGCTCTATGCAGGAAAATAAATCCTCTGAGCAAGGTCCTGGGCGATTGCCTACGAATAAAATATACTCTTCACTACACGAAGTCAATGCCGTGTACTTTAGGTGCCTTTTAAAGGACTCCCTGGTTCTTGGCACTGCTCTGGATCACTCAGACTACAGTGTAAGTGTTGGGAAAACAGTCTTTGGTGTTAGTTAGATAAGGGTTCAGCCCCATTTCAGACATTGCTAACGGTGTGGGTTGGGCAAGTCTCTTCCTATCAGCAAGCTCAGTGTCCCCCTCTGTATGGTCGGGGTGATAGTATTACACCTACAAACCTCACAGGATGCCTGTGTCAGCTCCATGAGAAACTGTATGAGGGTGTCTCACACAGTGTCCAGAGGAAACACACAAAAAAACCCAATTCTCCTCCCGATACTCTTTCATCTGAACAAGTGAGGTGATAGTGTGTTTGGAGAACTGGTGAAATGATATTAGTTAACAAAAGGGTTAAATTGGCATTATTAATGCCCATGCCAATATTTGCTAAGCCACTCAACAGCAGTATTACCTTTTCTTGCCAAATTTACAACAGAGGCAAACGCCAGGCCGAGGCTGAGTGCCTGTTCCTGAACCCACTATAGGCTAGACATGTTCAAAACCATGTTCCCATCTGCCTCTGCTTCTGTCTCCCACCCTGTCTGAGCAGAGTTGGGGAAACAGGTTCGAGTTCTATGATCCATCTGCTTCGTCTTTCAGCTAACCTGCTTGGGGGCCGTGCTGAGTCGCCAGAGCCTTCCTCTTCACTTCCAAGTTCTCATCCCTGGGGACTGGAGGGAGTGTCAGTTTGGGATCCATGAGGAGGAACCTGGTGGGACAGAGCTGCAGGAACTGGAGACTGGTGGTCCTGCCTCAGAACCTCTGGCGTGCTCGTCGTGTGCCGCATACTGGGCACAAGGCTTTACTGACATATCTCAAGTCATCCCCCTACAAACCCTATGAGGAAGATGGGATCAGTCCCTCCTGGCTCAGAAAGCTAGAGCAAAAAAAAATTTTTTTTACTGTCACATAGCAAGTAAATGGCAAAACTGGGCTCAAATCTACATTGGCCAATTCTAGGAGTCAGCACTCTTATGAACGCAACAACTGGAGAAATCTAGAAGTACCATGTGAAAGATTTTCTTAGGTTTTCCCTCGCTATGCTCTTGGCTGCAGTCTCAGTGTATATCTATCAAAGCATGAACGCAACAACTGGAGAAATCTAGAAGTACCATGTGAAAGATTTTCTTAGGTTTTCCCTTGCTATGCTCTTGGCTGCAGTCTCAGTGTATATCTATCAAAGTACTCTGCATTCTGTATTTTTATTATTTGTTCATACTTTGTCTCAAAAAACCGTCTTTTTGATCTTTGTACAACCAGAATCTAGGCACAATACCAGAGTTCTTTGGACAGCTTTATACAAATAATGTCTTTTCTATGGGTTGAAGAGAAGCAAACTGGAAGACAAAATCATGCAGCCCCATTGCTGTCCCCCTGATGTTCTGAGAGAGTAACATTCAAAGATACTGTCTAGAAAAGACAACTGGAAAAGAAATCTCCCAGGGCCTGAATTCCTGGGTTATGTTCTGGGCAACTTTTAGCATCAGCTCAGTGGAAGAAGAGAAATATACCAAAGTGTCAGCCATGGTCATCTCTTTGATAATAAGTGTGTTTCATGACCAATGAAGATAAGCATATATAAAAGTAAAAATTTTAAAATTAAGTTATTGATTAGGGCTCCCATCATTTTCTGCTCATTCCATCCTAATTAGTGGAAGAGCTTGAAAATTCCATCAACATTTCCTAAGTTGTCTCCACAATTGATATGAAGTGGGAATTTGATAAAGTTTTCTGAGTAACTGGAAGATAGAGGCAAATTATGTCTTCTAGGAAATAAATAGTCTAGGTTTGGGAGCCTGAGCTGTCTAGAGAGCAAAGTCTATGTCGGTTATGGCCTCATAGCCACATCACACTCAACACTCGCACACACACACACCCTTTTTTCCTATGAGCAATACTGTATAACATAGTATGTATATATAGTAATTACTATTATTTATAGTAATATCACTATAAGAGTAATACAGTAATATATGGTAACATAGCAATAGTGCTATAGAGTAACATCTGTTCATGGTAGAAGTTTTGAAAAATACAGGAGATAAAGGGAAAAAACTATCTAGATTTTCACTCTCCCGAGGAAGACACTGTATCAATTGGGGAATTTCCTTCCAGTTTTAGCATATATATATATTACAACCAAATATGGATTGTACTGTAGACGTTGCCTACAGACAGACTACACAATGTTTAAAGATTTTATTCATTCATTTATCAGAGAGAGAGAGAGAGAGGAAGCAAGCCCAAGCAGAGGGAGAAGCAGGCAGAGGGGGAAGTAGGCTCCCTGCTGAGCAAGGAGCTCGATGCGGGACTCGATCCCAGGACTCTGGGATTGTGACCCGAACTGAAGGCAGATGCTTAACCAAGTGAGCTACCCAGGCATCTCAAGACTACACAATAGTTAAAGGGTGCCGCCCTGGGTGTCCAGAGCTCTTTAGTAGACATGATACAGATGGGGTGCAGTACTCACTGGCAAGCTCCAACTTCGGGAGTTTGGACAAAGGGAAGGGAAAGCTCAAGTGATCCAGTCAAGGGCCTTAATTCCAGCCTGAACAAGAACTTTCCCAGGTGACTTCACAGCAGTGGTGTAACTCCAGCTCCCTGACAATGATCTCTGGCAGCTGCCAGAAAGGACAAGAGCTGACCCAACAAAGTATAGAGATTCCAGGGAATATATAATGACAAACATTTTAGCTAATACCAGTCCACTGGAAAATCAGATTCCTTCCTGACAGATACTCAAATGAAGCCTACAGTGCTCTTCAGAGAGACACAGTCTCTCAGCACAGAGGGCTGTATTGAGGAAGATGAAATGTCGTGGGGTTTGGAACTTACCTATAAAATGCACACTGTTGACAATGGTTTCTCCCCTCACTTTAAAGAAGTAAATTTGTACAAAGAAGGGGCCGGACTAGTTTATTAAGTGCAAGATTGAGAGCCAGAAGCTCAGATCAGACCTCTACTGCTGACTTAGTATGCCCTCCTCATACGGTCATTTTTCAATCTCTTTTCCAGAAAAGCTGTCAGGGCTGACAAAGTGATCACTTGTGGGTGGCTTTTCTCCGGGAGAGTAAAGTTTTGGGGTTCAGTCTCTTATTGCTTGAGTTCCTCAAGGCTATTTCCAGATAGTATGTGGTTTTGCACTAACACAAGATGAAGTTCGTGGCTGAGCGCTATGGAGGTGGTTTTGGCCAAGGCATCAGTCATAAGACTGTTAAGGCTCAGCTTGGCAATGCTCAGCTTTCTAGAACCTTTCTCTGAGAAATGTGTACTTAGTGCTATCTCAGGGAAGCTTGTGTAAACAAAAAGGCCTTTGTAGCACCGGCCCCAAAGCAGTTCCTATAAGTAAAGGAGAGGAAGACTCTGCAGTCCCACCATCTCCTGGACACTCGCCAGCGGAGACCTCAGACCCTCCTTTCCCAAGTAAGGCTTAAAGCAATGTCCACAAAGGAGCAAAGGAAAACATCTGCTCTGAGCCAGCATTCAGTCTGTTACAGATGATGAAAAATGTGCTTGAGGTTTGGAGTTGGGGAAATGTGTTTCTGTTCACTCAGCTCCCATTATAACCACATCTGTTATCAGTAGGGCAGGCTGTGTCCGTATTAATAGGCACCACTCTCTGAAGCCTGCAGTTCTCCTCTGTCGTGTTATGGCTGAAAGAATTAAACAGGGAGGGCTGAGAAAACCCAACTTGCCAAATGCTGGTGATATTGCCCCTTGGATTCTTCTGGAAGGCCTTAAGTCGGGGCCTAGCTTGATTTATATGCTCATCATTGAAGAACCTAATCTAAAAGTGAATCGGAATAAAAAGCTGTCCAGTCTTTTGTTCCTGGCTTCTCAGACATGCCACCAGGTTTGATCAGTTCAAAACGACCCACTTTTCCACCTTCTTTCTCCACAGATGGGCTTATATTTCCTTGGACATTCCCTCAACTAGCATTCTATGGCTAAATGGTTTACAATAATAGGATTGTCCAGTGCTAGAGTGGGACATGACCTCGGGGATCCCCCAGACTAGAGGCTCTCTGAAACTCCACTCATGGCAGGAGGTGACTCCGAGATCACCAGGGGAGGAACATGAGAAGAAACCAAGAATACACCTCTGACATACAACACACACACACATACACACAACGCACACACACACACACACGCACCTGCATGCACGCACACACACACACCTCCACTTAAAGCCATCCCTCAACACTTCACTGGAACAAAGGGTGATGTGGCTAAATAAAGTTTGAAACCCTCAGTACATTTTACCCCCTAATTTTACTGGTTGAGAAATAAATTCCCAGAGAGGTTAGTTGACCTACCTAGAATGCTTGGTTACTTTGTGACAAAGCCAAGATTAGAACCAAGCCTTATTACAAGCTTTCACCCATCCATCCATCCATTCATTCATTCGCAAATGTTTCCTGTCCCAATAATTATACTCATTGCTATATCCAAAAAGACTTATTTAACAATTTAAATCTATAATATTTATTTGAAAAAGTTTTCTGTGAATTTGAGCATCAGGTTACATAATAACTTATCTTGCAGTGACTTCGTTAAAGGCCTTTCCTCATTAAATATCACATTTCTTCTGATTGCACTGAGGAATTTGTGGTAAAGTCATATTACCATTTAAAGTATGTGGAATATATTAACATTTGCAAATTCCATTAAAAGCATCTTTATAGTTTGTGTTAGTGGGGTCATAGTTGGAACATACTTAACTGTATAATACCGCTCTGTATTAAGTTTCTTTCAATGATGGCAACATTTTCAAAGTGAAGCATTTTTTATGAATATGCTTTGTATAGTCATGACAGGCTGTGTATAGCTCTTTCAGTACACTAACCACGTTATTTTATAACCATCTACTCATGTATCTGCTTCTCCCAACAGACGATGAGCTGCTTGAGGGCCATGATGGTCTCACTTACCTCTGTATCCCCAGAACTCAGAACAGGTTCTCAATAAATGTTGGGGGTGGGGGTTGAATCATGTACAACACCTCTCTACACATTTTTTCTTTTTTTAAAAAAAGATTTTATTTATTTTTTGGACAGAGAGAGAGAGACACAGTGAGAGAGGGAACACAAGCAGGGGGAGTGGGAGAAGGAGAAGCAGGCCTCCCACTGAGCAGGGAGCCCGATGCAGGGATTGATTCCAGGACCCTGGGATCGTGACCTGAGCTGAAGGCAGATGCTTAACGACTGAGCCACCCAGGTGCCCCTGACAAGGAAAACTATGAAAGTTGAAACCAATCCTCTTAAAGTAACAGTACAGTATCACTGGTCTTGAACAGAAGAGTCTTATGATTAGCTTTTTTAGGCTGAGACCAACCTGGGGCGCCTGGGTGGCTCAGTTGGTTAAGCATCTAACCCTTGTTTTCGGCTCAGGTCATGATCTCAGAGTCCTGGGATTAAGCCCCTCACTGGGTGCTCAGTGTGGAGTCTGCTTGTCCCTCTCCCTCTGCTCCTCCCCTTACTCTCTCTCTCCAATAAAAATAAATAAATCTTAAAAAATAAAAACAAAAATAGATTACGACCAATCTTCTGAATGAAATTTGTTTAAGTTTTGAGGGGAGATAGAAGAAAATGCAAGGGGGTTCTCCACTATCTTTTCTCTTTCCTCTAAGTATTTTGACTGCAAAAAAGAAAATCTAGCAGTCTATTCTCTTCTTTCAATGCTTGTCTTCTCTAGGGAAACTATGATACATACGGAAACTTAGAATGGACATTTTCAAGGATGCATAGAAGTTGAGATAACAGAATAATGGACCTTCTGTACCATCAAGCAAATTCAATATCAACATTTTACAACTCTCATTTCAACTATCCCATATCCACTATTTATTTTATTTTTATTTTTATTTTTTTAAGATTTTATTTATTTATCTGACAGAGAGACAGCCAGCGAGAGAGAGGGAACACAGCAGGCGGAGTGGGAGAGAAAGAAGCAGGCTTGCAGCAGAGAAGCCTGATGTGGGGCTCGATCCCAGAACACTGGGATCACGCCCTGAGCTGAAGGCAGACGCTTAACGACTGAGCCACCCAGGCGCCCCCACATCCACTATTTAAAACTTTGTTAAATTAACATGATAGGATATTAAAACTACAACTATGTGAATTATGACCATATTGCAATGTTTATATGAAATAACATTTAATTATAACCACCCAAGTAACAAGTAGACATTGACCATAACTATATAAAATGATAAATTTAACAAAGGTAGGAAGAAATCCTGGAATGTTACAGATTGTTCATGTTTGGTATCTTTGTTCAAAGTCTTACTTTAAAATGTCTCTTGTAAAAGCATTCTAATGTTTCATCCTCATTATAATATGAAAAGTTTTCCAATTGTCTGTGGCTCCAAGATTTCTATTTGCCCCTAATGGCCATTCTCTCTTTCTTACTAATAGAACTGCCAATCTTCACCTGGGGAAAAGGCCACCTGGAATAAGGACTGCATTTCCCTGCTCCTTTATTGATAGATGTGGACATGTGATTAAGTTCTGGCCAATGGGATGTAAGTGAAGGTGTCATATATAAATTTAAGATGTCCTTAAATGCTCTTTGTCCCTTCTACCTACCTGTTGGCCGTAATGCAGATATGATGGCTGGCACTTAAGCAGCCATCTTGGATCATGAGGTACACTTACCAAGAATAGAAGGGCAGTGAGAGGGCTTGATCCCTGATGCCTTTATGAAGATATCAGTACTGGGCTACCTCCTCCAGACTTCTTTCATATGAAAGAGAAATAAACTTCTATTTTATTTCTTAGGCTTTTAGTCTTTAAACTTTTTTATTTAAAGAAAAATACTGGTTAATACACTTATTGGTGGTTAATTTCCTCATTTAGTTCTGCACATAGAACCTTTGTTGTAGGAATTCCTAGTCTCCCATATTTGATTTTCAAAAGAAACAATCCTTTAAACCGTACCATTAAAAAATACTTAACAAATCTGAGGCAGTCTCTTAAAAAGTAAACTTAGGTTAAGGATTAACAGCATCCTAAAGCATTTGTTCTTGCAAACAGATACACAGAAAAGCCTTCTGTAGATCATGTCTTTCTGGGTCATTTGACATCCTGAAAAACCTTTTCTGTTAGTAGCATTATGTGAAAATATAGTTGCCCTTCCAAGATTCAGCCAGAGTCCTTGGATTAATCTGCTTGGGCTGCCACAAAAACATACCACAGTCAGGGTGGCTTAAAGAGCAGACGTTCCCCCCCACCCACACACACAGTTGTAAAGTCTAGAAGTCCATGATCAAGGTGTCAGAAAATTTAGTTTCTGGAGAGAGCTCTCTTCCTGGCTTTATAAACAGTCGCCTTTTTGCTGTATGCTGGGGGCAGAGGGAGTGTGGGTGGGAGGAAGCTCTCTGGTGTCTCTTCTTAAAAGGACAGTAATCCTATCAGATTAGGGCCCCATCCTATGATCTCATTTAAGATTCATTACTTCTTCAGAGGCCCATCTCCAAATACAGCCACATGGGGGTCGGATTTTAACATACGAATTTGGGGTGGGGGAGAGAAGGATACAAACATTCTGTCCAGAATACTGTTTTTCTTTTAGGTTTATTTGAGAGAGAGCGAGAGAACAAGCGAGCGTGGGTGCAAGAGTGGAGCAGAGGGAAAGAGAGAATCTCAAGCTGACTTTGCACCCAGCACAGAGCCCAATGCAGGGCTCCATCCCATGATCACGACCTAAGCTGAAATCAAGAGTTTAATCAGCTGTGCCGCCCAGGAGCCCCTGTCCAGAACATTCTTTTTTTTTTTTTTTTAAGATTTTATTTATTTATTTGACAGAGATAGAGACAGCCAGCAAGAGAGGGAACGCAAGCAGGGGGAGTGGGGAGAGGAAGAAGCAGGCTCATAGCAGAGGAGCCTGATGTGGGGCTCGATTCCAGAACGCCGGGATCACGCCCTGAGCCGAAGGCAGATGCTTAACCGCTGTGCCACCCAGGTGCCCCTGTCCAGAACATTTTTAAACTGTCTCAGGTGTTGCCTCAATCAAGGCAAACTGGGGAACAGCTAGAAGCCAGGAAGAGGAGCGAGAGAGTGAAGCCACACAGATCTCGAAGCGGATGGGGCAGCAGCTTGCTGGCACTGCCCTGGGCTTGCCCACATTCCCTCCTTCCAGGCCTTCACAGGCTGCTGCAGAAGATGAAGACCACCACCCAGTGCTCGCTCTGATTTCACGTGGGGGTGGGTGTGCATCATCTGCCTTCCAGGGTCCTTTTCCCCTTCACCAGCCACAGCTCGCTCTCTGCCTGTGCCCTCTGCGTGGATGTGCTCCTCCCAGTCCAGCGGGAGAACTGGCCCCAGCCCGCACCCATCAGCGTATCTCATTTCCTTGACCACAAAGATGGGCTTCGTAGTGGACACGTGACCTAATCTGACCTCATTGGAATGAATCTTAGTCATCTAGGGGGAGCCTTTGGAAAAACAACGTTTCTCTTTTTGTCAACTCAGAATAAGAATATGAGGCTGGAAGACAGCAGCTGTCTTGTCAGCACAAGGACATACACTTACCTGAGAATACAGGCACGGTCTTGGGGACTTCCGGCCCCAGCTTGTGCTGAAGGCAGGCCAGCCTCTAGACTTCTCAGCTAGCTAAGCCAATACGTTCCAGTTTGCCGCTCTTGCTGGAAGACTTGTGGCGAGGGCTGCCAGATAAAGTACAGGACATCCACTTCACCTTGGAAGTCAAATAAACAAGACAATTTTTTATTATAAACAGATTCTGAATGTTGCAAAGGACATATTTATACTAAAAAATTATTTGTTGCTTATCTAAAACTGACATTTAATTAGATGCTCTGGGTTTTTTTTTTTTTTTAATTTGCTAAATCCGGTAACCCTACTTATAACCAAAATCTATTAGTGATGAATGGTCACACACAGTGTTTGTGAGGGGATCTGAAACTTGTTTTGGTGAACGGAGGATAGGCGTCCCTTCCTGGGTCTAGATGTTACAGAATGACGAAGTGGGAGGATGTTGTTACCAGCATTGTTTTCAAAATAAACTATCCTGCGTTGGTGTTAACAGTGCTGACATGCGTGGGTTAGTGGGAAGCAGACAGGGTCTGACGTGAGCCAAGGATTAGCAGCCAACAGGAAAGCCCAGGCCTGGACGTACACAGGAATAAAGATCAAGGTGAAATGCAGTCGAGACACATTAGAACCATATTTCATTCACTTTGTATCCAACAGTATAGGCAAGAAAGAGAAAGAGAAGCACAATGAGAGAAGGAAAATAGCAGTTAAATGATGTGGATGATGAGGGTCGTTCTGAAGATGAGAGGGGGGCAGGGTGTGAGTGACCTGCCCCTCGGCTGGCCTTCCACAGTGCCAGCACCTTCTCGGGCTGAATGTAATGACCCTTCCAGGGTCAATGCTTTGACAGGGATGATGGTCAAAGCGTTTAACAACCGGTACTCCAGACTGGTGTGCACCTGCTGAGTGTCGGCCCAGGCTCAGTTTGAGCCGTTTTCCCCTGAACCGTTGACCTAAGCCCTTAACTAGTGTGTAAGAGGTCGCACCCATTTAGAAAGTGATGAATGAGGCAAGCAAGCAGAAAGCAGGCACCTCCAGAGGCAAGATGGGAAGGTCAGTTATCAAAGTACAAGGTAAAGCACGTTCAAGGAGCTGTGCGCAGGAGCAGACCCTGTAGGCGTGCTAAGTCCGCCCCACGTAGCCTTCCCCGTCACACCCTGTGGCCCCCTCTAGGGGACTTACTAGGAGTCCAGGACCCCACCCCTTGGCCTGACTGTCCTGGCCCTCCAGAGTGGCCCCAGCCCCAGCTCTGATTCCTGACTACCTTTGTTCCTTTGTTGTTGTTTGTTTTTTAAAGATTTTATTTATTAATTTATTTGACAGAGATAGAGACAGCCAGCGAGAGAGGAAATACAAGCAGGGGGAGTGGGAGAGGAAGAAGCAGGCTCCCAGCGGATGAGCCTGATACAGGGCTCAATCCCAGAACACCGGGATCACGCCCTGAGCTGAAGGCAGACACTGAACGACCAAACCACCCAGGCGCCCCTCCGGACTACCTTTGGCTGTCACCTGGCATCAGGTGGTACCTCCTCCTTTGCTCTGGAGTCTAGCCCATAATGTGGCCAAAATGTACTATCAGGTTTGATGAGCTCTTTCATGTCAGTTGTACATTTCCCAGACCAAAAACCTTTCTAAACCCTCAGCGTTGTGCTGCCTGAAAGAAAAGATCAATTTCACTCTTCAAAAACAGAGAACTGGAAAATAAAAAACAAACAAGGGGCTCTGGCTGGCTCAGTCGGTGAAGCCTGCAACTCTTGACCTTGGGGTTATGAGTTCCAGCCCCACGTTGGTGTAGAAATTACTTAAAAAGAAAATCTTTAAAAAAACAAACAAACAAGAAGCCATGTTATTGATGCCTAAAGTACACCCGTCGTGTAGGTCTGCAGTTGCCTGCTCACCATTAAATGGCAGAAGGTGGAAAGAACTGAGCTACAATGACAACAGTGAATGTGGCCGGCTGGGCGTCGGGGCTCACAGAGCAGAGGGTCATATCACTAAACACAAGGTCTGGGGAGGAGCTCTGCACCAACAGGAGTTAGACCTGCTTCTCTTTCCTCTTCCACCTCTAGCCTCTCTCCAGTTAGGATGAATTCTGGAAAAATCCCTACTCACACAGCCTCTACCTGGTGGCAAATATATGAAAATAATGTTCTCTGCTCTCTGATTTGAGGTTTGGTCCAAGCTGTTGTCACCAGCTCCAGTTTTAGTTTCTGGCCTACAGCTGTCTCCTCCCCCAAGCCAATCTCTCACACTCTCCTCCTCCGTGCAGCCTTTCTTGCCAAGGCCACATGATTCCTCCCGAAGCTGCCAGCTGTAAACCACAGAGGTTTGGGCTCGGGACTGCACCCCTCCCCAGTCCTGACGCTCCTGCCCCGTGCAGGCCGCACAGTGCACGATGACCATCGAGGGAAACTGCACTCTTCAACGCAGTGTCTTCCCTCCTCCGTGAAACCAGATGGCAACTCCCTCCTCTTTCTTCTTCCAGTTCCTCTCCCAGAAAAGAATTCATGTGGCAGATGCAGTAATGAGCACTGCAAACTTTCTGTTTACGTCAAAGAGGAGAGGAGGAGAGAATTTAGGTCCTACAACTCCAGAGTGAAAAGCTTGAAATCCATCCTCAGTATTTCTGTGCTCCTCAGTCCTTCTCGGTGCTTCCTTCCACCTCTCCACACGAACACACACACACACACACACACACACACACACACAAATACAAGCAGTTTGATTGTGCTCCAGTTTCCATTTTTAAATGGTTCATCAACCCTCAGGGCCATGCTCCGGAAGACAGAAGGCTGCCTGTTAGATTTCAGATCCTGGGGGATGAGTGGTTGTTTCAAGGCCTAGGTCTGGACCCAGATCGCCTGAATCAAGTCCTAGCTCAGAGACTTTGGAAGGGTGTGAATTTAGGCAATTTACTCGTTTGTGTCCTCATCTGTCAAATGGGGATAATAGTATCCACCACGGAGCATTGTCATGCGGATCAAATGTGATAATACATAAATCTTAAAACAGAACCTGGCCCTCTCTACATGCCGTACATGGTAATAGAATTCTTTAAGGATTTATTCTTGAGTGGTAACTTATCAACCACCATTGTCCCTCTAGAATCTAACCTCCATCCCAAGTACACATTCCTTTTGAGGATGGCCCATGCTCGCAACCAGAGGATTTGTGGTAAATAGGAAAAATTTAACTGAAATGTCTTTAAACCAATATTCCTTCTTTCATTCATTCAGTCTCAGTGAAATTCCTCCTCACGACAGCTCAGTTTTTAGCTTACTGACTTCGAATCAGTTCACGTATTCGATTGGAGCCACCCTGAAGCTCTTCCCCCTGCATTAAACCACAGGACCTCATTCCAGATTTTTCCTACAACCCCTCTGTGTCTCTTTGGTACATGCCCCAAATCAGGCTGAGCAAGAACCCTGGCTCCTGGCTCTCATTGCGTTCCCTCCTGTCAAATGAGATGGCATCCGGACATTGCAAAACACCTTTGCAATTCTGAAAGAATCTGGGGGAGCACAGGGGCAATACAGGCCACAATACATTGTGAAGCCAAATTTTCCTGAAGACAGCTCTCCACCGATGCCTCAAAGCCCAGCTCGAGCAGTAGGATTTCATCACACTCTTTATGTTCCCATGGTAATCACTGTACGTGCAAAGCTTATAAACATATACTAAGAGAGACTGAGTGGAAAACATGCTGCACGGAGAGTGAGGAGAGCCAGGTCTAACCCCCAACCCTGCAGCTGAGCAACTCTGGGGAAGCTATTAATAGCTGTCTGAACCAGTGCTTCAGACTGCATTAGTGTTGCTCAAAGTACGTGCCTCAGGTCACCTACATCAAAATCAATGGTCACGCTTTTTTAAAGTGCATATTCTTAGGCCCCTTTGAGAACCACTGAACCAGAATCTCTGGGTCGGGGGACCAAGAATCCCACTGTCAATAAGATCCTCACATGGTTCTTAAACACCCTGAAATCTGAGACTCACAGGGCTCTAGGATCAATCCCTCTCCAGAATGTGAGACTTCCCTGCTTTTTCACGCAGGCTGGAATTTGATAGCTTTGGACCCAAAGAATCATCACAAAATGAGCAACACAGGCAGAATATGTTCCTCAGAATACTCTTTCATTAACACACACTTACCCAGCACTTTCCAAGCGCAGGAACTACTCTTGGGATATATCCGTCAAAAGAGATAAAAATGCCTTTCCTCATGGAGCCTTCATTCTAGTGCGTGAGAGCAGAGATAATAAGCTACTAGTAAATCTTCAGGTAGGTGAACTTTATAGCATGTTAGATGGTCATAAATGTGGTGGGGAAAAAAATAGAGCAAGATGTGGGGGGCAGTTTCCAGATGAAGGGACATTAAAATTTCTTCTAAATTATATGTATCTACAAAAATCAGCTTGTATATTATAAAGGCCTGACAATTAGGCCCCCTGCATCTTGGACCTGAGAAATGTAGTAGATATTGGTGCCCCATCCAGATTCCCTTTAGGGCCAATATACTTCATCTCCCCACTCCCCAAGTTCCCCTCGTCCTTACCCACCCCCTTCTACTGCCCTGTCCATGACTGACTATTGACAGCCCCTTGCCTCAATGTGGGGTCAATGTGGGTGGAATCTGTGCTCTCCAAGCTTCTCAGGGAGGCCATACCCTTCTAGTCACCCCCCTTCCCTCGCCTGCTTCCCTCACTCCCCTTGTCCTGGGAGAACTCTGTGAAGCACTTGCTCAAGAACCCTGGTCTCAAGTTCTGCTGCTCTAGGGAAGAGGGCCTCCGGCAGCCCCGTCAATAGGACGGGAGAGTCACTTGAGTGGACCAGGAGGATGGAGGGTTGTTATGGCTGACTCTCCCCCAAATCTCCATTGTTGCATTTTCATCCTCATTTTACGTGTCACATCCAGAGTCTTTTTGGGTGCCTGATATCACCCTGCAGAGAAAAGCAGGTGAGGCACGAACCACTCACTGCCTGGTGGCCCCCCTCCAGTTCTCTCATTTCTTTACTCTCAGCCACAGACATTCCCTGAGTGCCTACAGCGTGGCAGGGCCGCACTGGCCTCGGGGATCGAGCACGAGGTCCTCTACCAACACCATACGCTAGGACCCTAGTGTCCCTTTTCTGTCAAATATCCAATACTTGAAAAAGACCACAATTTCTTCATTACGGCTTAAAGATGATGTTCACGTAACTTTCTCAACAGCCACGCTTTTTAAAAAAATCCAACTTTGACACATCTCTGCTCAAATAAATAAGCATTCCCACGTTGAGCACCTCTTCGAAGCACAGAAAAGGGTGGGCCGGGACGGAAGGGCTCGGGCCGGCGGCGCCAGCGGCTTGCTAGGCACACGCGCGCTCCAGTGGTTTTTCTCACAAAAAGAAGAGCCCTACTTCTCTCTCCTTCATAGATTCCACTTTCCACATTCACATCAGAGATCGATTTTCTTAAATGCTGTTGACGGAAGCTGAAGCAGACATTCTTCACAGTCTTGACAGCACAGACATTCCCCAAATATTTGCGAGATGGAAAAAAAATCTTGGGAGGTTTTCCTCTAAAATACGTTCGGTAATATAACTTTTCTTTGCTCCTGGCATTCGGTGGGGGCAACATGGAAAAAATTAAAGGGAGCCCATCCATGGAAGCGTGCCAGGGGCCCCGGTGGTGAAGGTTGACCCCCAGCCAAGCTCAGATGGCTGAGGCTATGAGGCCTGCGCCCAGAAAGGGGGAGGTGGTGAGTGTCGGCAGAGCTCCCCCAGAGAGAGAGGCCTGAGTTCCCCTCGCTCTGATACAGTCAGAGGATCCGGTGAATGCTTTAGGAACATGGTTCCCAATGGATGAAAGAGAACACGTGGTTTGTGCATAAATAAAGGGCTCAGGTCACCGCACTCCGATACGGAGAGAGGAGGCACCCGCTAGAAGTGAGAAGGAAGAGCCTGCCTCTGACTCACTGCTGAGGTGTCATGATTTCGGCAGGGTTCCTGCAGGTAGGAAGAGCCGCTGTGTTACTCACAGGCCCCTTTCTCCTGCAAAGGAGAGTGCCTTCCCAGCTCATCTTTTCCCCTCCGCCCCCACCTGCCTCCTCACAACAGCGAGGGGGCCTGGAGGGTATTGCTCAGCTAGCACAGGGGATCTTATGAAAGCACAGGTTTTGATTCCGTAGCTCTGGGTGGGACCCAATGGTCTGCATTTCTAACCACCTGGCAAGTGGTTCTAATGCTGACGTGGTCTCTGAACCACCCTGGGGCAGCAGGGACCCAGCTGGTGCAAAACTCGGCCACACTAACAGGAGGCAAGTTGCCTCATGTGGCCACTATATGGATAAAGGGTTTTTTGGTGACAGCAGATCTTCACTCTTATCCCTGGCAACGATCCCAGTGATTGAATGCTGCTCTCAGCGTCTCTTCTTGTCTCTCTTTATCTATCACACAGGCAGGCAGGCAATAACTAATGCTCCGGCTGGCAGTCCTCCCTGCCTCCTGTGACTGCGCCCGGAGCCAGCCCCCTGGAAGAGAACATTCCCGAGACACAAAGAGTAAAGTGAAATCTTGCACTCTCCAGGTGATTTTCTGCTCCGTCTCCACCTCCAGCTGCTTCACGAGCAGTGGCTCAGCAAGGCAGCCTTTTCTCTGCTGCGTGAGGCTGTGCCACTAGCCGAGCCGGCTCCCCCTCTCCAGTGGAGTGTGCTTTGCATTAAACAGCCACTCCAGATGAAAGGGCCATTTGCTTCTAAATTGCATAAACGGCTATTTCTTTATTGCTCTCATAACAGGAGCTGCCCTAAAATAGGCATGAAGGGCTCCCAGTCTGCAGTCTCTCTTGTTTTCCAAACCTTGCTCATTTTCACAGCTCTTGAACTCTCCCTCTCAATTCCTGCTTGCCTGAGTGGGCGAGACGGCAGAGGATGGGGTGGGGGGTAGAGGGTGCTAATTAGCCCTGGCTGAGAGCAGCCCTGGCGAGAAGCCACGGATGGGAGGCCTTGTCAGGTGGAGCCGAGCCCGGGCTTGGTGTGAGTGATGACTCAGGGATCACAAGAGAACCCGAATAAGGTGCAGTTTGGGTAGCAACCAATATCTGGCTTGAGTCACTGATGGATGTTTACTATATTATTAGAAAGGAGGCTGAAGCCCTGATGACTCCTAAATGGAGAAAGACAGGTTGACGCAGACACGAAAGCTGTCAAGTCAGACTGAGGCATGCCCGTCAGCGTGGTCTCCAGATTTTGTGTTGATTCATGTCACAGAGGATGAAACAGTATATGCAGACGGCTGTTCAGAAACATCATAGCACTAATCGGAGAACACCCTCCTGGGTGGGGGGGAGTGGGCAAATGGCTTCAGGGAGGGGTAACAACAGTCTCTCTCTCAGAGGTCCCCTCAGCTCACCGAGAGGTCCTTGAGACTGTCTGCTCTGGGACTGACTCCTATGAGGCAGGGCTGGGCTGGCAGGTCCTTCAAGAAACTGGATCAAAACAACTTCCCTGCCTGGACCCCATAGGACCTTCTGGGGGTATTCTCAAGAGTACAGGTTTGGCCTGAGACCCATGCTGGGAAAAAAACGCCCTTTAGGTAGATGAGGGAATAAGTACGTTTAAAGAGCGTAGATCGGCATCCAGCCTTATGTAAGTACTAGCTATTATTACTAGGCAATCTGATTCACTCGGGAGGTACCCCCAAACCCATCTGGAACAGAATGGCATCAGCCTGTCAGATGTAACCATCTTCCCTAAACTGGAAATCAGAGTCTCCACCAGGCTGTCACCATCAGTGTAATCTATGTCATGTGAGTTCTTCAATGATCAAAGAGTAAATATTTTATACTGATTCAGGTCTTTTAAAAAATAATTGAATCAGAATGGATTTGAAGTTGCTCTCTGAATACAGTAGAGAAAGTTGGTTATAGCTAACTCTGCAGGAATTACACATAATTATGTGTATCTGCCAGCTATCCCACGGTGAAACAGAGTTATGAGCGCACACACATGGAAGCCATGCTGCCTGGGTTTAACTCCTGGCTCCTCCAGGTTACTCACTGTGTGACTTTGGGCGACTATCTTTACCTTCTTTACCTCAGTTTTCTCATCTGTGGAATGGGGGGAATGATAAGAGTGTCAATCTTAGTGGGTTGTGGTGAGGATTATATGCCTTTGTGCATGTAGAGCACTCAGCACAGTGCCCGGCACATAATTAATGCTGCCGTATTGTCACTTCTTTGGAGGTATTGGGTGTCATTGGCCATGTCTCTACCAGGAGAAAGAAGATGGGGAACCATTACACTGGATTGTCTATTGGTTATTCCATCAGTAAATTGGCCAGCATGTATCTAGGGCTTTCCTGTTTGAAAACTCTATACTTCCTTTATGGAAAACCAATTCTGTATATCTAGGTTGACAAAGCCGATACTTCAGGGATTAAGTGAATACCAAAGCATTGTGTATTTATTTTACAAAGATTCAATACAGATGTCCTTTCAAAATTCAGTTTCTTTAGTGCATTCTAAATGTAACTCAGTTAAAACACTGATTCGGGGTGCCTGGGTGGCTCAGTCATTAAGCGTCTGCCTTTGGCTCAGGTCGTGATCCCAGCATTCTGAGATCGGGCCCCACATTGGGCTCTCTGCTTAGCGGGAAGCCTGCTTCTCCCTCTCCCACCTCCCCTGCTTGTGTTCCCTCTCTTGCTGCTTCTCTCTCTGTCAAATAAATAAATAAAATCATTTAAAAAACAAACAAAAAAACCCACACTGATTTCATGGAATGTTCCAGAAAATCTCTAGAACTTGTCCTGCTGTTTCAGTACAATCCAAACTTCAGAGTAACCAAACACCTCTCATGGGTGAAGGAAAAGTTTTTCTGTATCAACATTAGAGAGACATTAAATTATGGAAGAAATGGCACAGTTAAAAAAAATTACCATTCCGTGGTGGTCATCAGTAGAGGATAGAATAGAGACTAACAAGGAACTTTATAACAGAGAGCTCAGGGTATTTCCAGCCTAGATCACTGATCCATGTTGGCAATGCTAGAAATGCAATTAGACATTATGAACCTCCAAAGATGACATACAAACAGTATCACCGGAATAGCATACTTGAAAAAAGTTGAACTTGAGTCAAATCCAGCCATTAATTCTAATTCCTCATCTATAGACAATAGAGTGGGGAGAAGGACATGTTAAATGGCAACATGAAAAGGGAATCAATGAAAGCTAGGATAGAAGACACTAGAGAATCTGATTTGGTTTCTTTTGCAAGTCAGTTACTTGTAAAGAAAAATGCAGGGAGGACTCTTCTAGATTAAAAGTGACTTAAGGAACACTTAAGAGATGTACCCACCAAACAAAATGAATGGAGTGTTTGGATTCTGACTTGAGCAAACAACTGACATGTGGCCTGGGCTCCACCAATCAGACACCATGCCCGCATGAAATTCTCTTGGAAAGTGGGTAATGTAAGGATGCCAGCACCATCCAGAATCTATTTTTTGGTAAAGTTGGTAGAGGGGATTTTTTGGTGATGACAGTAACCGAAAGGTTGTTTTTGGTGCAGAAGTGCTACTGGTGCAGCAAAAAGCCGTGGAAGTTGCAGTAAAGGAAGTTCCTGGTCTCAGTTGCAATGTTGTAAATTGCAGCACCAGTGTCTAGTGGCCACGTGACCGCGCCGTCCTGCAGCATGAGTGTGACCCCTTCCCCTCAAAACACAGAACCAAGCGTGTTTCTCCAGTCCACCTGATAATTCTGTCAGCTACCCAATACCCTTCTGGTAAACTCCTTTTCTACCTGATCGAAGAAATTTAAGTGAAAGGAGTGCGGATCTGTGAACCACAAAGCATGTTTAAAGAATACACCTGGGAAGGAGAGAATGAAAAAAAATTTTTTTTGTAGTGAAATATATAGATAACATAAAAGTTACCAAACCAGTTCTAAGTGTCCAATTACTAGCACAAAGTACATTCATCATGTTGGGCAACCACCAACACTATCCATTTCCAGAACTTAGAGAGTGAAATATGTTTAATATGGATTCCTGTCTTTGAAGATCCTAGGTTTCTAGGTCACTTTTAATTCAAGTTAACAAGCATTCACTAATTTCCACAACGTGGGCTCCACATCTCTGCTGTTTATTGCTGTGCTGCCAGGACCAAGTAGGAGCCTGAAAAATGATCAGAGAGGATATTTTTTCATCCAGCCCTGTGCAGACTGAATGATACATTGACGGGTGTTCCTTTAGTGGGAAGAAGCGGTATTACCGAAGGTGTGAATTCCCAGCAATTCCCAGCCTGAGCGCTCCTCTCCCCTTGGTGTGGGGAGCTGGAAAAGCAAATTTAAAATTTTACTTTCAACCTGAGATGAAGCTAACAAGGTCTACTGAAGACCCACGTGGCTAGCATTAAAACAAGTTAGTGAGGGTATATCAGTTTCTGATTCTTAGAAGCTCAGACAGGCTTTCGGTGTTACGATAAGAATTTCTCAGACTTCTGGAACTAAAATTAGTAATAAAACAATATTTGGTGGTGAAAAAGTTGGGGGAGTCATTCATTCAACAGTATTTATTGAGAACCTGCTTTGTGCCAGGTTCCTTTCTGGGTAAGGAGATCTCGACCACCAACAAAACAGACATCTGGCTCTTATCTAGAGCTGCTTTACTAATGAAAAGAGGCAGAAATCAAACAAATGGTAGCTATGTCTAGTGGGGCAAGTGCTAGAAAAAAAATGAGTCTGGGTAAGGTTGGAGACAGTGACTAGAGGTCTATGTTATTTTTGATACAGTCATCGCAGCGGGTCTCTGAGAAGGTGACATTTGAGCGGGCGCCCGAGGAAAGGGAGAGAAGGTGTCACATAGACATCTAGAGTGTTCCAGAAAAAGAGAACAGGAGGTGCAGAGCTCTGAAGTAGGAATGTGCTTGGCAGATCCTAGGATCCACAAGGAGGTCAGCGTGTCCAGAGTGAAGCCAGAGGAGAGTTGCAGGCAAGAGGGCTCAAGAGGCAGCAGAGAAGATATTTTGCTCTGAATGTCCTGAAAGAGTATTGCAGGACATGGCGCACACAGCTCCTGGGTCTCAAATGAGAGGTTTTCTTGAAGGAGTTTACCATTCTGTAGGGCAAGGGGGATGAAGGGACCCCGTTCTTTCCTCACAGGCTCTTTGACAGCTCCCTCTCTGCCGTCCTAGCTATAAGGGTGAAACACCATTTTTTAATTCTCTGGCTTCCTGGGCCTTACTTAGCTGGCTTTTCTGCAGCGAGATGGGAGCTATCTGTCTGGCTTCTGCAAGTCCTGGGCAGAGTCTGTCTCTATGCCTGACATGGGGCCAGCCATGTTGTTCAGTGGGTGCGATACGAGCCTTATCAATAAGGTAAAGACGCAAGTGTGAGAAGAAAAGGAAGGATCCAACAAGAAAGGACAAAGGGAGGAGAGAGAACTTCAGGGCAAAAGCTGTTGAAAGTAGGGGATGACAAGGGTGGTAGAACCATCCCCTCCCCCCCAACAGTGTTTGCTTGGGCCTCCAGAAATGATTGCTCATATGTCTGCCTCATAGTTTCCCATTAATTTTCTTGATATTAAGAGAAAAGACGAGACTGCTGAAGCTGAGCAGAGTCTAGTGAACACAGCGGGTACCGCGCTCCTCCCTGGCATGCTCACGGCTGTGGAGTGGGTCAGATTTGAAAGCAGCGCTGTGGAGCCAGCCGTTGCCATGCATACCCCCCACGGTTGAACATCTGATTAAATACAGGGGGAATTATGACGTTTTCGTTCAGCCTGTTCTTTGCTGACACAAACTATTCTTTGATATAAAATTGAAACTATCAGAATTAGCACGGGAAGGGCCATTCTTTCGGTCTGATATGTGATCTCAGTATCCCCAAGTTTCCCAGACTTCTGTAAGCTTTTTTTTTTTTAACATTCAAATTTTAGAGGTTGAATCCTTGCTCTGACTGCAGGAAACCGGACCTCTCTGGATATTTCTGAAGCGATCTGGCCCTGGATGTTGCCTGTCCCTCGCCCCCACCTCCCACTTCATGGCACCTTCTGGTTTTCTGCCTTCAGATGTCTCCTCACTTCTTCTCACACCACTGCTCTCTCTGCTCGGCTTCAACCCAGCTGTGGACACGGCCCCCTCCTTTATTCCCCACTCACCTCCAGAGCCCCGCTGGTGTGTGTGGAGGCAGGGGTGAAAGTCAAAATATGTAACAACTGTTGTGGCCCATGGAATGGCCAATCAGTCCCAAAGGGTCCCTGTTGTCTCTGGATCATTGGGGGAGGTCAAGGGGTCATGGGTTTGGGGCTAGGGGGTTTAAGGCAATGGTTGTGGCTACTGGAGAAGAAGGTACAGGACAAGAGGCTGTTTACCAGTATGTATACTAGTCTTGTGCAAGATTTGCTGAAGGATGGGCATATTGCTAGGGCAACTTAATTAGGTCTCAGACATTACTGCAAGCCTACGAGTCAAGCCACATTAAAAGGAGCCCTGCATCAGGGGTCTCCCTTCTTGGGCACCAGCTGGCCGTCATGACTCTGGGGTCTCTCTTCCCTCAACCAATTTCCTTCTCCAATCTCCATCCACCCTCAAGTCCCGAGTTCCTCCCTCACCTAGCTCAAACATTTGTGAGGGGAAACAGAAAATCCCTTCACAGAAATGACCAAAACACTCTCCAAGGAAGTCATAGTCATAATTTAACTCCATCTATGAAGATCCCCTTATTTTTGCACATCCAAAGTGCCCCTGATTGTTTTCTCAACAGCAGAGCTGTTTTGTCCTGAGGACGAACTCTGCCCCCAATCCCTAGAACTCTGCCCCCAACCCCAAGAGGTACAACTTGCAGCCATCTTTTATAACAGCATTTTGGGTTTTCTACCTTAGACATGGACAGCTCGTTGCCAGTGTCTGGTCAATAATAAAGGCTAATGACTGATCTTTTAGTAACAAAATAAGTGATATTTTTGTCCATCACCCCCTAGTCACACATCTTCGGAGTTTCTCAGTGACCTTCTTGAAGAAATTGATTTTTGCCCTCACTCATCTGTTCAATAAATGTATTGAGAGCTTCCTATGTGCTCGGCACTGTGCTCAAAATTTGGGAAACAGAAGAAAACAAAAAAAGATGAAGATCCCTGCTCTCATGGAGCTTATGTTTTAGTGAGGGAGAAAACCATCATAATCACCTAAATATCAACAAAAAGTCAACATAACCAAAATAAGTAAAACAGAGAAGGTATGAAATAGTAATAAATGCTAAGAAGCTAAAAAGCAGGGAGGACAAGTAAGTAGTGCTAAGGGGATTTTAGACAGAGATTTTGTGCGATTTTAGAGAACAAGAGAGGATTTCTCAGAGAAGGTGACTTTTGAGTCACCTGAAGGAGGAGAAGGGTGAGCTGATACCTGGGAGCGGGATGGGGAAGAGAAAACCCATTGTCATATGGTGAGCAAAACCAATGACACTGAGAAACCCCAGTTCGTCATAATTGGAATACAGACCAGCAGCACTCTAGGTGGCCCTTGGTTTTCTCCTTCATTGAACAAGGGTGAGGTTTTTTTGTTTGTTTCAAGAAGGAGCTACTTTCCCTCACTTCCAGTGCTTTGGGCAACCCATCACACCTTCCTTCCATCTCACTAAGCTAAAGAGGATATCTCCAGCATAGTGTCAGACTGCTATACTTATGGCTTGTTCATGGCAGGAAATGAAAAGGAATGTGACATTTATTCTCTTGGTGCCCTGACTTTTTCCCAGTAAGTCAATCATGGATGGTAAATTAATTATGGGCTACTATTTTGTGCCTGAACCAGGTACAGCTGTTCCAAATAAGCTCGCATTGGAATAACCCAATAACAAATGCTTGTTCTCAGGTTTCCAGAGCACATCTGCATTGGGTCCACAAACGCTGCTGCCTGGGGCAACAAGTGTTTAGATTTAGGTTGATAGGGGCCTGTAAGAAGTGATCGATTTTTAGAGGATTTCAAGGTTTAAAAATAGTTTTGGCTCATATTCCTGTCATATCGTGTACTCTTTGAGTTTGGAGATGGCATTCTTCCTTTTTTTTTTTTTTTTAAGATTTATGAGAGAGAGCGAGAGCGCACTGGGCGTACACACACACCCATGAGCAGGGGGAGGAGCAGCGGGGAGGGAGAGGGGCAGAGGGAGAGGAAAAGCAGACTTCTCACCAAGCAGAGATCATGACCTGAGCTGAAGGCAGATGCTTAACCGCCTGAGCCACCCAGGCGCCCCTTGGAGAAGGTGTTCTTAATGATGAGGTCCCCAAGCGGGACTCTGACTAAACAGTCCTGTACCTGTTTGGTGGTCTATGGCTATGGCCCCAGTTATTTGTGGAGTGTTGTTGTGTGGAGCTCCATCTCTGTCCTATGTGTTCTTCACGGAGGTCCTCTTTGGAGGGAGTGGCCAATCCCTTCTCAATAGCCATGTGCCTGCCCTGGCCAGCCAGTCTGCCTCCCTTCTTTTCCGCCATGCCCTTCCATTGTTTAAACTACCTGCCAGAGGAAAGTATTGTCTGAACAATTAGTCCTGGAAGAAATCCTGGTAAAACTCACACAAAAGAACAGAGTTCTAATTCCAATTTCCTCATTTACTTGGGCAAGTCCTTTCATTTCTCTGAGCCACAGTTTTCCCATCTGTAAAATGGGAAGAATACCAATTTCATAGGGCTGTAGCATCGATTAAATGAAATAATGTATATAAAATATCTCACATGATGCCCAGTTCGGAAAGAGATCATGGGCATTATTATTTATTGCGAAGATCAAAGGAGATCACAGTTGTGGGAGTATTTGGCCTTTGTGAAGAATCACCACCACCATCATGGATCCCTGCCTTTGTTACTTAGTTACAAACTGCTCTTCGACTTACCACAGTTCTGAATAGCCAAATGACATTTCAGTCATCTTATTTGCTATGCTCTACTCTAGTGAAGGGCAGGAGACTGAAATCAGACGCCTTGTGTTCCAGCGGCAGTGCCTCATTGCATCTTTACACAACCTTCGAGAAGCCATGCAAACTCTGAGCCTTCCTTGACCATGTGTAAAATAGGGAAGTTGGACTCCTAGATCTCCACAGCACTCAAGAATTTTACAACCTCATGTAACGTGAAGGCAAGTTCTGGAACAGTAGGTTTAATTTCTGTGAAATGGGAGACTAGGGAGGTTCCCACTCCAGCCCAGTTCTTTATACCATCAGCCTCACCCAGAAGGTGAGCCAGCCAGATCTTTCTGAAAGGAAATCTTGATTATGTCACTTGGCTACTTAAGATCTGTCAGCGACTTGCCATTGCTTTCAGAATGAAATCGAAATTCTATGGCATGGCATGCTAGGGGCAGCTTGTAACTGTGAAACATTGGAAACATACATGGCTCCTAATGAGAAACAAGTCAAACTATAATAACTTAGTAGTTAGAATATTATTCACAAGTTAAAATAATGTTGCCACGATTAGTAACAATATGGAAAGTGTTTACAATGAAATGACTTTAAAAATGGAGGCAAAAACATTTTATATATAGAATTATAACTATGCTAAATTATAGAAAATACTTTTCAAAAAAGACTGAATTTTAAAAACCCAAAATGTGAATATAATTGGAGTAATTTTTCCTTCTTTGTAATTGTACTGTATTTTGCAACTTTTTATTTAATAAGGACATATTGTTTCATCAAAAATTATTTTCATTGTTTTATTATTCTAGAAGTAAAACATGTTCATTTTAGAAACTTCAGAAAATCTAGCTAAGAAAAAACCCCAAAACTACCTATATTCCTGACCTTTCAGAAATAACCATTGTTAGATCCTCTTGTATATTCTTGTTCTTACATATAATATATATATACAGTATACTATATATATATATAGTATGTATATGTATTGTCCATATACATACATATCTAGGTATTCTTATATACATACATGTATACAAAAGTAAGAATATACAAGAGGATTTAACAGTGATTTTATATGTGTGTGTGAACTTTTTTTTAATTATAAATATTCTAGTACCCAGAGTGGGTAAAAACAGGTGAGCAGTATACTGTTTATAGATTGTCTTAATTAGGCTGACTCCTCTGGGTCTAACACATCTTACGTGAGGGTTACTCACATTTTCTACTGTGGGATGGCAGCCCCTGCTTTCTATCTTCAGGATATACAGGGTGGAAATTGTTTCTGGATCCCAGAAGAGGAAAATTGCTTTCTATGTGAGAACTTGATTTGTCTTCTTATTCTCATTTCACCCCTGATGCTCAGAATTTAACTTGGAACCCTTGGTATAAAAGAGACATCAGCCAGGATATTGAATCATTTGTAACCCTGAGATCTTGACTATCTTCATGAGCTCTCTTCCTGAAGGTTCCAATCGAGGTGGCACTCTGTTGTTCCCATTGAACACTTGTTTCCATTGTTGGCTGCAGGCGATGGAAAATGAATGGGGGATGAGGCGGTCTCCCATGGGCCCAGCACCATGATCCACGGCTGGGTAACTGGAGACATGAATCGGGAGTGGCAAGCACACTCATTTGTGCCCACAAAGATAGTTTCACCAAAATTGGAACCTGGTAGGGAGACTATTTTAGAAACTCAGCCCACTCACCAAGCCTGATCCTACCGGGAACTGAGCCGTGGGGCTTGCCCAAACGAACCATGAAACAAGCATATTCATTCAACAACTACTTGAATGGGGACCATATAGATGAGCCAGGTGCCAAGGGGACAACAGTAATCAAGATAGTAAGATCCCTTCTGGCGGTGGAAATGCCCCCTCTTCTCAAGAAGAGCGAGCAAACCTCTGAGGAGTCTGCTCTCTGATGGGCAGCAGGAAGGGTTTCTCAGGCAGAGGCTAGGACACGTGCAAAGGTGGCCAAGGGCTTGGTACATTCAAGAAACTGCAAAAAGACCAGCGCAGGTTCAGGGCAGTGAATAGGAAGTGGCAAAGAATGAGGGTGGAATTCACAGGGGGTTGAAGCCCTGGTGAACAGTGCAGGTGCGTGCTCTGGGCCGCAGAATGCTATACAAGGAGTTTAAACAGAGACAGGAGGCTGGGCTTTGGCCACTCTGGCTTCCCCTCACTCCTCTCCACAGTGTTCACTTCCCTGTACCCACCTCACCACCCACCGTTCTCTCCATCCCTTTCCCCAGATCCCTCCATTCCTAAGGTAACCCTCAATTATAAGAGGTATATGCCAGAAGACATTCCCAGGAGTCTGCACTGTAATGGTAGTCAGGGCCTTCAGATAAGGATGGATTCTCTGACCACAAAATGATAGGCATTGCCAGGAGGTAGAGAATGAGTGAAAAGTTCTTTAATCTTGGACTGGGGCCACACATCTCACAAAGGGCTAGACTGGTCTCAAAGGAAGCCAAGCCAGCACATGGTGCTCCCTTTCCTGAGGGAGGGACCACAGCATGGGGAGGGCAGGATTCAGATTCTGGGGTTCCTCTGAGCCTTAGCTCATTTCACCCGGGCTCTTCTGGAGGGCAGGCTTCAACGATTTCCTTCATTTTAATCAGATTTGAGTAAGTGGCATCTCATGTTTTCCGTCTGTTGATCGCCTTCTGAGAGGGGCTAACGAATGGAGAAAGCACCAGCAGGGCCCAGGTAATGCACAGATTAAACATCTAGTCTTGGTGTCCTCAGAAGTGGTCTGTGTTCCACTTTAAGGAGAGCTACGCCTAAGCCTTGAATAACTGAACTGAAATTCGTGGCATTATCTCCCTCTTAGTCTTATCGGGCAGGGTTTTTCCAAATAAATCTTCAAGTCCCTCCAAATCTTTGACATCTAATCACACAGCTGCTGCCAGAGATCTTCTGAATTATGGAAATGTTAATGCAATAAAGCAGCCACCTGTGGCCCGAAGACTGTGTCAAGTATTATCTGGTGATCTCAGGTACCCCACGTGTATCTCTGTCTCTCACACACCCCCTCATTCCCTCTTCAAAACACCAGCCTCGCCTTGGCACCGTGAGACTCTTAAGTCACCTGGGTTCGGCAATGACTGACCCATTTCCTGCCCCAGCCTGCACAGGGCGAGAAGGGTGATGTTCCATTTGCTCTGTGAAAAGTTAAATGTCACCCTCTGATGTTTACTTCCTTTGAAGTTTCCTAGCCAGGGTATGTGGGGAAACTTTTCTCCATCCGACTCCTCCTTTACCCCCTGTGCTGTGTGCAAACAGTCCCTTCTTGTGATTGCACATTTCTGCCCTCACATCCTTCCAGGTGTAGAGTTTCTTATTGTCTTACTAACAAAAATAGCGACAATTTCTACCCCGGACTCACTGAGTCAGACGCTCTTCTAAGCCCCGCAATGAGCATGTGAAGTGTTTGCACTCATGAACCCTCTTTTACAAACAAGAGAACCGAGGCACTGAGAGGTCAAGGAACCCGTCCAAGGTCACCCACTGTGAGGCAGAACCTGTGCTCTAAACCATTGAGGTTGTCCTTCTCGGTCTCATTTGCCCCCCATCTAGGTCCCGTGCAACTACATTCAACCAACGACTATCACCCTGTACCGAGCACCCTGTCGGACGCTTGGGATGCGGGGCTGACTGCGTGGAAAGCCTTGCCTACAGCAGAACAGAGACACGCGGGCACACAAGAAAGCAGGGTGCCGAGTGGGAAGGGGAGGCCCGCACAGGGGCCGGAGGACTCTGAAGGGCGAGTGGGAGCCCGTGATAGCTTATCGGGAACGCTGAAGGGGGTGTAGGTTTAATGCTGCAAACCGAAGTCTCTCTTCCACGGTCAGATACGGTTTGTTCCCTTCTGTCTCTTCGGTTTCTGAGACGTCAGTGTTGCCTTTTGCCCCAGGAGAGCAGTGTTTGAACCTAGCTGTGCGTTAAAATCGCTCATTGTGGCAGCTTGTCGTGGCAAGCTGGCAATTTTCAGCCCCTCTCCGTCAGAGCTGGTGTGTGCCGGAGTGTGGCCGACGAAATGGTGGGTGAGAGCCACGCCAGTCACCTCCCAGCCCGCCTCCTAAAACCTGCCTCGAAACCCTCCCTCCTCCTCTCCCAGGATCCAGTGGCAGACTCGGGGGCTATTTCCACGTACAGGTGGGTTTGAGGCTTTGAGAATCGCTATCCCAATACATTTGTTTTAATCGCCACCTCATTATCCTTGATGTTCCTTGGGGTTGTAGCGGAGAGGGTAGGGGTGGCTTACAAATGCAGGCTGTCATTTTCTTCTTTTAACTTTTCTCTTCGAAAATCTTCCCTCAGCCCGTGTTTGCTGCTGGATTTACCCCTAAGCAGGTAAGGACTGTGGGTGTCTGAGGGACCTGGAGCACTGGAGCAATCGGCGGGGGGTGGGGGGGGAGCCTTTTCTCCTCCCTTAGGACCAGAGTCCTGTACCAGAAGGGGGCAGAGACACAGAGAGTGACCCTACCCACAAGAAAATATAAATAAAACAGCTATTATTTTGATAGAATTCAACACACATACATACATGCATACAGTATACGAGCCTGTGGTATATACCGAGCACCGTGCACAGCACTCGACGGCATTCAGCACATTCAATCCCAGCAACAGCTCTAGCAGGCAGGCATTATAATGATCTTACCACCCCGGTAAATCGAAGGCACAGAGAAGTGACTTACCCAGGGTCATACGACAAAGGGGAAGATGAGCCAGGACCGAAAGACCATCCAATGTCCAAGTCTACACAACTAACGCCTCGTATGGGGCCTTCACCTAGCTGCCCCAGCTCCCAGGCCCCCATCCCACTGCCACCCTGTCCCATCCCCTCTCTCGGGGGCCCTTTTCATTCCAGACTGGACTGCACTCCCCTTGCCCACTACTCTCCACACTTTCTATTAACATTTAGTCAATTTGAACAAAGCCCCTGGACCTGATGATTCTCCCTAGTTTTCTCCACACAGTTTGAGATTTCCCTGGCACCATGGCAACCAGATTCTTGGATGAATTCAGATCACTGGAGGTAGGGAAATGCAGGAGATAAGCAAAACTGAAGACTCACAGTGCTGGTAAGTTGTTCCCTCAGGCGGCATCCACCCTTTGTCCAAATTCCCACCAGCACTGCCCCCCTTCCTCATCCAGGGCTCTTTCAACCACTAAGTACCTTCAAGAGCCTACAGAAAGGCTTAAGACTTAAAAAAAAAAAAAAAAGTAGGAAACTCCAAAGCAGGAAAAGTGGTAAAATTGAAATTAATGAAAGTTTGATTAAATGCCTACAAAAATATCATGCTAAACTTCATAAATAAATTTGGAATTCATAAAAAAATTCATGGTGTTCAAAAACAATAGGGCTTGCTTTCCTTACTTTGCAAAAATTTTCTAGTTTGCAATAACAATTGTTGAGAAATCATGACCAATTGTAAATTAGATGGATTCCTTGTAGGCAAATCGTTTCAAAAGCAGAATTCTAAGAGTCATATCATACTTTTGACAGCCAAAATAGTCATTTGCTCAAATTGGTCAAATGTTGGATACATGAGATGTGCATGCTAATTAGGCTTGATAGGATGTGGGGTAGAGCCCCAAAAGAAAGAATCCCTTAAATCCCTTGAAATCCTACCACCTTCCTAAATCTTGAGAACGCTCAGTGTAGGCAAGAAACAGGGGACAAGAGAGAAAGTGTGGCTCATGGTGGGGGCAGTCCACAGCCTTGAGGGGAGAGGCCCCCAAGAGGAAAGAGTGGTCTTGAATGAAATGCAGCCTTACCCAGCCAGACCATCTCAGGAAAGAGTGACTGAATGTGTCCAATAGATTCCAGCTGCCCTGGCTGGAAACAAGCCAAGAAAAGCCTGCGCCCCATTTTCCCTTTGCTATAGGAAGGAGATTGGGAGGCTTTTGTTTTTCAAAGTGGGGGAGTGAGAGGCGCTGCAAAGCTCCAGTGTTATTCTTTCCCCTTGGCGACCCGGGAGTGCAGCTTCCTTATCATTCAGTGCTGGCCCCAGAGCACATTTTAACTCGGAGTTCATCGCAAATTCACATCTGTTTTCTTATCGAAGTCCCGAAGTCCCGGACAGGAGGGAGAAGGAGCAACTGTCTCCCTCACATCAGGACCGGTGCGGGGAGAGCTCTGCAGTTCTGTGATAAAACCCGAGTGCAGTAGTTAATCAGGGAGCTGCCTTTGTCCTTTGTCTCCACTGCCAGCACCTCCTGATAACCAGCAGAGGCCCGAGAAGCTCCAGGGTTCTAGGGTGTCAGCCCTCGACACGGCAAAGTCTCAGGATCTTGGTTTCCTGATCTGAAAATGAGGCTTTAATTCCTGCCACCTTTGCTTATCAGTGAAACTGGGGGCTGGAATAGGATAACGGATATGAACTTGCCATAAGAGGTTTAAAGCATTGCTACTCAAAGTGTGGCCCTCACACCAGCCATCTCCGAACCACCTGAGAGCTTGTTAGAAACGCAGGCGCTCCCTCCACCCCCAGACCTACCAAAGCAGAATCTGGATTTCAGCAAGATCCCAGGTGACTTGTTTGCATATTAAAGTTTGAGAAGACTGGATTTAAAAACAAAACAAAACAAGCCTCCGCAAATTGTACCTTTTGAGGTATGACTGGGGAATGATTTGTTAAAGGTCTTCTCTTTTACCTCCATGAAAAGCCCCAAGCTGGCTTGTTCCCCACCGCACCCCACTTTTTAGCTCACTTTCTGGCATACTGTAGGCACCCAATCTTTATTGATTTAACAATAAGCCTTCTAGCCTGTGTGACAGACTCCAGGGGGCAGTAGGAATAGACAGGATCTGAAAGGTACGGCCCAATGACACACGCAGGCCACCTGGCAGGTGGTAGCCTGCATTTGGCACCTGGTACAATGCCCATTGCAGCACCACTGTTCTAGAAAGCATTGGGATCACCTGGAGACCTTGTTCAAACAGATCGCTAAGCCCCACCCCCAGAGTTTCTAATTCAATAGGGCTGGGATGGGATGGAGAATTTGCCATTCTAACAAGTTCCAGGTGATGCTGATGCTGCTGGTCGAGGACCCCACCTTGAGAAGATGGCCTAGTATATTGATGTTGCCGGAAAAAGTGTCTTTATATTTTAAAGGCAGAATAGGAGGCATTCACAGTGACAAAAATACCAAATTGGCAGGAGCGCATTTTCAGACTGAGGGATGTGGCTGCTATTTCCAGCTCTCACTCCTTTTTGGGGCTGGGGGCGAGTGCGCACCGCAGGATGGGGCAAGGACCAGGTGCCAGCGGTCAGGGTATGAGTGGTGCTGGTGGCCACAGGGCTATCGTTTGGGGTTCAAAGGCATGGTCCCAGGTCCTGGATGTACATCAGCACCACCTGTGTACCCCTTTTAAAGGACTACATTTTCTCTCCGAATCACCAAGGGCGGCACTCAGGTGTCTCCTCAATGTAGCAGACAGGTGCTCTAGGGTTATTTGCTACCAAACAGTAATAGCAGTAACAGCGTTTCCTTCACGCCAGGCCTCGAGCCAAGCGTTTTACACACATCAGCTCGTAAAATTGTCACAACAGCCCATGCAGTAAGTGTGTTTGTTTTCTATTTGCTGCTCTAACAACTCATTACAAACTTAGCACCTTAACTAAGGGAAATATATTACCTTACAGTTTTGAAGGTTAGAAGGCTGACGCAGGTTTCAGAGGGCTAGAATCAAAGTGGCGGCAGGGCTGCGTTCTTTCCAGAGGCTCTAGAGGCCAATCCCTTTCCGTGTCCTGCCCAGCTTCTGGAGGCTGCCCGCATTCCTTGGCTCAGGGCCCCTTCCTCTAGCCTCAAAGCCCGCCACACAGCACCTCTGTGCGTCTCTCCTCAGTGGCCAGCTCTCTCTTCCGCCTCCCAGGAGGCAAGCATTTTGGGTAGCGGTGGTGGGTGGGGGCATTAATCTGCCCACCTCAGGAAGCACTACTGTTTCCTCCCGTTTGGGAGACGAGAACGTTTAGATTAGTGAGGTGAAGGTACTCTCTCCAGGTCACACACCTGGAGGCGGCTGTCTTAGCCTGAGTTCGCCCCCAAAGCCGAGCCTGACAATGACTCAAAAGCAAGTCCTTTACTGGGAAATGAGAGACACGCCGAGCCAAGCAGGGAAGGAGGGAGAGCCGCAGAGATGTCCAGTTGGCCATGGCGGGAAGACAGACCATGGGGCGAGAGGGGGAAACGTGCGTGGTGCGGCTCCGCCTCTGAGCGCCAGGGCGCATGCGCCGAGCACCGACGCAGGTGCCTGCGCTCGCCCTCATGGTCTCAGCAGCCTCAGTTGAGGTGCCGTCAGGCTGCACCCGTGTGAGGCTGCGAGCCTGAAGGAAGGCGTCAGGGCTGCCTATTAAACTCAGATCTCTCTCTGACCCTGGACACCTGACTTCACCCACCACCACAAGCAACCCAGGCCCCCCTACAGTCACGTATGTTCCGTTCATCTGGTAGCCCCGAGCTTCCTGAGGGGGCTGCCTCTGATCCTGACGTCACTCTTGGCATTCAGGAGAATCACTCCTTTCCGGAACATTCAGTGCCTGAAAGCTCATGCAGACATGTGCTCTGGAGCATTTCCCTGGGACTACAACCTCCACCCCTTGGACTTGCTCATCCCTGTGGGTAGTGGTGGGAGATGGAGAAGGAACCTGGCCATCTGTGTTCCTCGTGATCCAACCACACCTATAAGGTCATAAATAGACCCAGCTCTTTTGGAGGGCAATGCAGTGACAGTGATCAAAAACCACAGAAAACGTAAGCCTCTTTTGCTTTTCAAGGTCACTTATCCTATAGAAATAATGAAAGGATATACACAAAGACTACACGGTTGTTCGTGGCAGTGTTGTTTGCAGTGGGAGATCATCAGGAACGACTTGCATGTTCCTGCAATGCAACCCCTCCAGCTGCACACCACCCTGTTGTAGGATATATATTGACATGGACACATGTTTATAGTACACTGTTTGGGGCAAACGTTCCTCTTTTTACCCTCTTACTGCTGGTCTGAATTTTGAGCGTTTTACAATGAATATGTTTTGCTTTTGTAATTAGGGAAAAAATGTTTACTTTTTATTCAAAAGAAAGCCCACAATTCTCTCCTTTCTGCCACACAGCTGACCTGGATGGATTTACCCCTATTGACTCTCCTGTGGTAACTCCCACGTCTATGTTTTATGTCTTCAGCCTGATTTCTGTCTGAGCTCAGACTCAGCCCTTCGTCTGCTTTCTTGGGATTTCCACATGACCACCTAGACGTGTTCTCAAACTCCACAGGACCCCAAGTTAATGCCCCATACCCTCCGGCCCAAACTTGCTCCTCCTGCTTCCACCCCTGAGTCATTCTTGATGCTTCTTTTTCTTTCCGGACCCCCGACACCCTCTCCTCCACCCGCCATCATTCCATCACCCAGTCCTGTTGATTTTATCTCTAAATTCCTTACTGGGACTTGCCAGGCCTGAGGCTTCAGCCCCAGCCTCCCTCTTCATACCATTTAGTGTCTCTCTCTCGCTTGCTTGCTTCCCTGATGCTCAGGGCCTCCATCCAGAAGACCGAGAGTACCTAGTTCTTTCCCGGCTCAGGACCTGCACACCAGCTGTGCCCTCTGCCAGAACAGTCCCCAGCCCTGCCCCTCTGCCTGTGAACTTCTTCCCATCCTCATGTCTCATCCTAGCAGTCACTTCTTCAGAGCACTCCTCTCAGGACTCAGTTGAAAGCAGCCCCCTTTGTTATTCTGTGCCATGGCACCTGTTCCCTTCCTATCACCATCTGCAATCACAGAGACAGTGGTGGTGTGTCTACCATGGCCTCAGCTCAGACAGAAATTCCAGTTGGTTCCATCTCCACTGAGGTGTCCAAGTCTCGTCCCTTTGGCTTAGAGGGACTTACAAGTGCCTGGGAGTCTTGATGAGGTGGCGAGTTGTGTGTGTGTGCATGTGCGTGTGTGTGTGGCAGGGAGGGTCACACTCAAGAACGGCCCAGCCACTCCCTTCCCTGGTCCTCCCCACAGAAGGCACCCCTTCCTCTTCCAGTCTGAAGACCCGCCGCCCCTCAATCTCCTGCCCACCTCCCCTGCTCTTGTTGCCATGCTGTCTTCTTACTCTCCTTTCTCCAGGCCCTGCCTTATCTTGGCTCTTTGCTGGGAGAGGAAAAACAGACTCTGCAAGCTGCATGCAACCAAGAATCTTCCTGGGGCACCCAGTGTGCTCTCTCCTTTTGCTCTTGTTTCTGCTTTGGTGTATGCTGACTGGGTGTGCCTGTGAGAAGGAGGTGGAATGGAAATACATGGAAAACAACCAGGCTAGCACCTGCCATATAATCCTGCCCCATATCTTTTTATTTGAGTTTATTGGTTTATCATTTGACACCTGGTTCAACAGGTGCCCTTCCCCCACAAATTCACATCCACCTGGAACCTCAGAATGTAACCTTTTATTTGGGGAAATAATGTCTTAGTTAGACACTATTAGTTAAGTAATTAGTTAAGATGAAAGAAGTAATTAGATAAGATGAAATTATACTGGTTTAGGGTGGGCTCTAAATCCAGTATGACTGTTGTCTTTAATGGAAGAAGGAAGTTTGGACACAGACACACGGACACACGGGAGAGAAGTCCTCATGAAGACGGAGACAGAGACTCAAGTGAAGCATCTACACACCAAGGAACGCTGGGGATGGCCAGGGATGGCCAGGGATTACCCGCAGCCACCGGAAGCTGAAAGAGACATGGAAGGATTCTTCACTAGACTTTGGAAGGAGCACGGCCCTGTCAAAGCCTTGGTTTTGGACTTCTGGCCTCCCGAACTGTGACACAATAAAGTTCTGTTGTTTTAAGCCCCCTTGTTTTGTGGTATTTTGTTAGGACAGCCCCAGGAAACGTATACACACCCAATAAGACTCTCGGGCCCTTGAGGGCAGGGGCCACGTGTAATTTGTTCACTGTGGAATCCCCAGTGTCTAGCACAGTGTCTGGTGTGTAAATGGTCCCAAATAAACTTTTGTCAAGTGAAGGTACCCAAGCCTGAGCAGGTGTGATGGAAGCAAGAAGGAAGAACAAGGACTGCGGTGATGTGTTTGGTCCCATGGAGAAAAATAGCAGCTAGAGAGTGAGAAATTGAGCTTGGCTCTTCCTTCCCAATCTCACTCTCAGATGCTGAAATGACTATTTTTGGTGAATGCAAATCATACTGTGGCCGGTGTCTTCAGTCCAAGGCCACAAATGCATGCACTGAGCCAGGGTTATAGTCACAAGAGTTTATTTTTATTGTAACCACGCTTGACCTTCCGGCTCTGAGGCCTGTAGACTCAGACTTTCCTGAGGGCCACCCCAGCGTGGCCAGGTCTCCTGGGCAGAGAAAAGCCACAGGTTTCAAAACGGAGGAGGCCCTCAGCCTTCCCCTCCACCTCGGCGAAGGAATACCACCCTCTCCCATCTGTCGCCTACACGCTGACCGCTTTCTGGCGTGTTTGACACCCACAAATCACAATCTGTTGTTCTTGGCTTGCTCCAGTTTCTCAAATTAAATGGTAAGTGTGAGCATGCTATGCAGCCCACGGGGTGCGGCTGCTGGGGCCACGTGCTATCCCAGAGTTGGGAAGTTCCTTCTCAACCTCTGGTCTTCCTGAGAAGCGACAGAAAAACACTTCAGAACTGCTGGATTTTTTTTTTCCTGTTAATTGAGCCACAAGTAAGCAGCACTCAGTTGTCCATGGGTACAACAGAAGTTGCCAAAGATGGGGATTCTCCTTTGTCTCAGAGGTCTACTTGGGGTTTAGGTCAAGAATACATTTCTCAAAAGTTCAACCGGGGTTTGAAAAAAATAAGTAAAAATAGTATTACTCTAGAGAGACCAATTTTATGGTGGAGGGGGGATAGACACATAATAATGGTTAAATTTATAGTGACGTAATGATAACTATGGATAGCGCTTCGAAGAGATGAAGCATTTAACAGCATTAAGGGGGGACCTAACCAGGTCTGGTGGGGGAGACTGGAAGTGCTTAGCAAGGCTTCCCTGGGAAGTGGCATTTAAGCTGAAACCTAACAGAGGAGAAGTCAACCAGGCAAAAGAGAAGACAAGAATAAGAATAGAGAGAGTATTCTAGACAGAGAGAAGCATGAGTGCCATGTCACCAAGGCAGGAAGAAGGATGGAATGTTCTGGGAACTCGCTGGAGAGAATGAGCAAGTGGGATGGGGTGTGAGAAATCCCAGTGGGAGCAGATCATTGGGCACAAGTCTGGGGTGTTTACTGCAGGCTGGGTTACTAATGCCTCCGAGTGGAGCTGAGTCTTTGAGTATTTTTAATGGTGATAATAATGATATTAATAGCTCGCTCTTAGAAAGCACTTTCTATGTGTTACATGCTTTCTATGCCTCATGTTATTCGACACTCATGATCCCCCTAAGGGATTTGTACCGTTATCTTTCCATTTTATAGATGAGGAAAACAAGGACTAGAGAAATTAATAAATGTGCCTAAGACCGTGGAGCCAACAAGTGAAGGAACTCAAACTTCATCAGTGGCCTGCCTGATTCCAAATCTCCTGTTCTGAAAACTTACCCCAACTGCCTGTTGGCATCAGCGGCTCTTGCTGAGAGGGGCCAGGGAGGCTCTAATGCTGCAGCTCCTGAGCCCTGAGAAGGGGACAGGCTGCTGCTGGTGCCTCTGGCTGTGGGAGACAAATGCTGAGGAGAACTCCAGTGGCGGAGGTGGTGGGACATAATGAGCTTATTCCTATCTATGAATCATTTGTGAGTTGGGGATTAGTCAGAGACTGGCCGCGTTGTTGCGGAAGTGGCGGGCAGACAGTCTACTTGACACGAGGCTGTGAGGGCTGGAGTTGTTCTCATGGTGACATTGTGAACCTGGGAAGGCGAGTCAACTTTTGGGGGTGACTTTTAAGCGGAAGGCATGCTCTCTAATGCTTGCAGGTGAACTTTGAGGACTGTTGGAAGAAAGGTATGCTGTAGAGAGTTCATGACATCCGTAACCAGATAGGCCCAAAGCCAGGCTGTCTCACCGGCAGAAGGAACATCGCACTCCGTTCTACAGGCTGCTCACGTAATCACTAAGTGGCCCCTGGGAAGATTTAAAATCAGTTGGGAGAAGAATTGATCACAAAGACAACTCAGGGACTTCCTGGCAGGTCTTTATGTCTGTGATTCAGAGAGAAATCCCAAGCTCCTTGAGTGCAGGAACAGTTGGAAAAAAACTCAAAACTGGCTTTGGAGCGATAGACATTAAACGGCCAAACCAAGAACCATTGCAGAATTTAGGAGAAGCAAAATGACTTCTCCTCTTGGGGCTAACACTCCTACCCTAACTATGGCCCTGGCGGTGTGTTCCCTTCTAATTTTCAAGTGCCTGACTGTGGGGATGGGATGCTTCCCACTTTGACCCTCGTATTAGTGATCCAGGTATCATCGCTATTCGAACACAGAAAGGTAGCAGTCTGGAAATGTTTGACCTGCGAGGGGCATCCATTTATTCCTGCAACCGAAATTTCCAGAACTGTATTAGTACCTGGTATTACTTTAGGTGTATTGCATGTTATCTCTAATGGTCCTTAGACTAGTCCAATCCTTACAGTTAAGATTTGGAAGTCTTCATTAACAACACTGTATTATATACTTGAAAGTTGCTAAGAGAGTAGATCTTTAATGCTCTTACCACAAAAAAGAAATGGTAATTACATGAAATTATGGAGGTGTTAGCTAACACTAGGGGGGTGATCATTTTGCAATATAAAAGAAAATAGGAAGTCGTCTTGCCCAAAGTCCACAGTTGTTAGCAGCCGTTTCTGTGGCCACTAACAGTTGGGGTCCCCTTCCTTCTTTTCGGCATCATCAGTTCAGCAAGATCTGAGCATAGAATATTGTAAAAGAAATGTCGGAGCTTCCAGGAAGCTCTGCAGTAACTTATGCAACTGGAGTCTCAGCTTGAGGAGGCAGGGTGGTTTTTGAGCAGGAGCTCTGGCTCTCCTCGTGCAAATCCATTTCCTAGGTGTGACCTTAGGCAGCCTCCATAACCTCTCTTTGAGCCTACGTTTCGGTGCCTTGACAATAGAAACAATGAGATCTTCCCCCGTGCGTTGTTGTGAGGATTAAATGAATAAACAGCAATAAGATAGAGGGCAAGTTTTAATTATCTTATACATAATTTTTATATGTATGTACATTGAATATACATTGCACATTTTCCAGAACTTGCAGATATCATAAACATCATCAGATTTTTTTAATTAAAATTAAGGGATGTACTGTATGGTGACTAACATAATATAATAAAAAAATATTATTATTAAAAAAAATAAAAAATTGGGGCGCCTGGGTGGCACAGTGGTTAAGCGTCTGCCTTCGGCTTAGGGTGTGATCCCGGCGTTATGGGATCGAGCCCCACATCAGGCTCCTCCGCTATGAGCCTGCTTCTTCCTCTCCCACTCCCCCTTCTTGTGTTCCCTCTCTCGCTGGCTGTCTCTATCTCTGTCAAATAAATAAATTAAATCTTAAAAAAAATAAAAATAAAAATAAAAAATAAAAAATAAAAGAAAATTAAGGAGGGGTGCCTGGGTGGCTCAGTCTGTTAAGCATCTGCCTTTGGTTCAGGTCATGATCTCCGGGTCCTGGGATCGATCCCTGCATTGGGCTTCCTGCTCGGTGCGGAGTCTGCTTCTCCCTCTCCCTCTGCCTCTCCCCCAGCTTGTGGTCTCTCTCTCTCTCAAATAAATATATAAAATCTTAAAAAAAAAAACAAAGTAAGGAGACTAGCATGTCTACAGCTTTTACTACTATGCCTGGCACCCAGGAAACCAACATGAACCTTAACAATTGATTATACACAAGATGCCCCCCATAGGATGTAGGCCTGACCAAGCAAGTCTGAGGGACTGGTGGGGCAGTACACTATGGCTACCTATGCACATCTGAGGCTACTCCCGGGACAGAATTTGCGCTAAGATGGAGAATTGAAGTTCCTAAGTTAGATCAAGGGCAGTAGGTCAAAGCTGGAGGATACAGGTATTTTCAAGCACAGCCCTGGGTCTGTCACATAGACTGACTCCCTCCCTTCCACCAGGGCCCTCTACCCTAGTCCCCATGGCCTCCTGCCTGAGCTCCAGGGGAGGGAGTGACAAAACTCAAAAAAACTTCCTAAAATTTCTGCTGGTCTTTGAGAGCATATCAGCCAGTCAGATTTGTCACCTTTTAACCTACCACACATAGAGGAACAAACGGGACTTCTCTCCCCAGCCCCCACTCACCCTGAGCGTCTGCTGGAATCTGGGGAACCAGGCACTAGGAACCGAGCCAATGTCTTGGTGCAGTATGCTCCAAGGCAGACTTTTCTGTAGGGAGAGAAGAGGAAAACAGCAGCCACGTAGTACCTGAGGGGATTACCTAGGCACAGCTGAGACATTTTTCTAGAGGTGTCAGATCTATTTAGGAAAAATCTGAGGACATCAGAGTGTCACCTGAGCCATGGCCTTGGGGGCTAGGCCATGTAAGGGTTGGGTCTCCTGAGGGGGTGAGCCCTGTCCTATTGGTTGGTGGGTAAGCAAGTGGACCTGTTTTGTTTCCTCTATTGGGTTTTCCTTCTGGCCTAGTGATTGTTATATCAACATTACCTTTTATAAAATGCTGACAAGGCAATGCTTTAGGAGAATATGCTCAGAGAGAAGAAAAGATCCACTTCCTCTATCTCAGCTATACTTTTTAAAATTTATTTTTTTAAATCTTGGTTTTAAATATATATAGAGAGAGATCTATTTATATTATATGTATGTATATATTATAGATATCTATATCTATAATGTGTATATATATATATACATGAAATCTGCCATTTCAATCACTTTTTAGTGTCCAATTCAGTGACATTAAATCATAATGATTTTCCCTGTTTCCTCCCAACAGTGTTATCTTAGGAGAGTAGGTCTCCAATTTATTTTTAGTTAATTTTGCATATGGTGTAAGGCAAGGGCCCAACTTTTTTATGTGTTGATTTTGTACCCTGAAACTTTGCCAAATTTGCCTATTAGCTCTAGTAGCTTTCTTTCTTGTGGATCCCTTGGAATTTTCTATATATAGAATCATGTCATCTGAAAACAGAGATAGTTTGTACCTCTTCCTTTACAATTTGGATGCCTTTTCTTTTTTTTTTGCCTAATATCTCTGGCTAGAACTTCCAATACAATGTTGAATAACAGAAGTGAAAACAGGCCTCCTTGGCTTGTTCCTGATCTTAGGGAGAAAGCTTTCAGTTCTCATTATTGACTATGTTGTTAGCTGTGGGCTCTTCATAAATGCCCTTTATTATGTTGATAACTCTACTTTGTATCTGAGAGTGTCTTAATTTCTACTTCATTTTTTGAAAGAATTTTGCTTGATATAGAATTCTCAGTTGACAGGCTTTTATTTTTCTTTCAACACTTTAAATATATCATCCCACTGCCTTCTGTCCTCCATGATTTCTGAAGAGAAACCAACTACTTACCTTATTGAGGGTCCCTTGTGTATGATAAGTCACTTCTGCTGCTTTGGGGATTCTCTTTTTCTCTTAGGTATGTAGATTCATGTCTTTCACCAAATTTGGGAATCTACAAATATTCTTTCTACTCTTTCTCTCTCTTCTCCTTCTGGGACTGCCATAATGCATATGTTGGTCCATTTAATGGTGTCCCACAGGTCTCTAAGGTTCTATTCACTTTTCATTTTCTTTTCTTTCTGCTCCTCAGACTGGATACTTTCAATTGTCCTATCTTCAAGTTTGCTGATTCTTTCTTCTACATCCTTAGATCTATTGTTGAAATTCTTTTTTTTTAAAGATTTTATTTATTAATTTGACAGAGAGAGACTGCCAGCAAGAGAGGGAACACAAGCAGGGGGAGTGGGAGAGGAATTAGCAGGCTCCTAGCAGAGGAGCCTGATGTGGGGCTCGATGACAGAACGCTGGGATCACGCCCTGAGCCAAAGGCAGATGCTTAACGACTGCGCCACCCAGGCGCCCCTACTGTTGAAATTCTTTAGTGAATTTTTAATTTTAGTTATTGCATTTTTCAGGTCCATAATATCTGTTTGGTTCCTTTTTAAAAATAGTCTCATTTTTTCCCATACATTATTTTCCTGACTTTATTTCCATGTCCATAGTTTCCTTTAGTTCCTTCAGTGTATTAAGATAATTGTTTTGATGTCTTTGTCTAGTAAGTCTGACACCTGGGCTTCCTCAGGGATGGTTTCTATCCATTTGTCTTGATTCTTCGAATTAGCCAAACTTTCCCGTTTTTTTATAGGCCTTCTGATTTTTTGTTGTTGTTGAAAACTGGACGTTTGAATATTACGTCATGACACTGAAAATCAGCATCTTCCCCTCCCCAAGATTTTCTGTTTTTGGTTACTTTTTTTTTTCTTCTGATTATTAAAGTCTGTAATTGTACATGTTTAATGACTTTCCAAATTATTTTTAAAAAGATTTCATTTATTTATTTGAGAGAGAGTGAGTGAGAGAGAGAACGTGAGCAGAGGAAGAGGGAGAGAGAGGAGCAGATGCCCTGCTGAGCAGGTAGCCTGATGCGGGGCTTGATCCCAGGATCCTGGAATCATGACCTGAGCCAAAGGCAGACACTTAACAGACTGAGCCACCCAGGTGCCCCCAAATTATTTTTGCAAAGCTTATTCCTGGTTGTATGTATGGTCACTGAGGTTTCTGTTCCATTTGCTTATGTTCAGCTAATGTCTGATAGAGATTTTGTTGAATACCAGAAGCTAACACAAAACTAAACAAAACAAAACCACCAAAAAAAAAAAAAGAAAGAAAGAAAGAAAGAAAGAAAGAAAGAAAGAAAGAAGAAAGAAAAGAAAAAGAAAAAGAAAAACACAAAAAGCAATCACTTAGCCCAATCTTCACAGATTGACTTTCTGCTGGAGCACTCCAACACTTAGGCTTGCATTGAGCCTAGGGATTGGCACAAAATAAAAGCTGACGGTCTTCTCAGGTATTTTCTGAGCATGCAGCTTGTTTGAGCACGTGCATGGCTTTCTAAATTCCCCTGCATATACAGGTGCTTTTGAATGTCCTAATTTCTCAAAGAATTTGTCCCAGCTTTTCCTCTTGGATCTTAGGTGATCTATCAGCGATCGTATCTGGACCATATTCTTTTGCCTCAGGCTTCTGTGGGTTGTTAGTTCACCCAGAAACATTCTCAAACAATGCCCACTGCTTTTCTGGCCTGAGGTCTGAGTTAGGCAAAACTAAGACAAGCATCTTTTGATAAACCTCCAGACAGGTTAGAATGAACATACACAATAACGTGTGAACAAAATGTGTGTTAGAACAAATATAAACAATAATGTGTGAACACGGAGAATACTGCCATCTCTTCAAGACCACCTTCACACTGGGGAGGGAATGGGGCCAGAGCAAGCAAAAATGCCACACAATTTTCCTACCATTGTCAAGTTGCCTTTTTTTGATTCAGCATTTAGTTGATTGCTGTAAATCTTTGGCTGTTTTCTAGAGTTCTGACAACTTGATTCTGAAAATTTCAGCTAGTTCGTGTGTGTGTGTGTGTGTGTGTGTGTGTGTGTGTGTTTGTGTGTGTGATATGTGTTTCTTTGGGGGGAATAAAAGCTTACAGCTACCTACTCCACCATTTTGCTGGCGTCACTCCCAAGCTATACTTCTGATAGTGACCTTATTTTTACCTCTACCCTACTGTGGCCTGGGCAACTGGGTTACACATACAAAATCCACTTTGACCAAATTCTTGTGCTAGTGTATGATTCCTGCTTTTTGTAGAGTACGTTGAAAAGACCATGGGAAACAGACCAGAATCACACACACAAACACACAGGCCATAATTTTTTGTCTGTACACTATTATAAATACTGTGTAAATAGCATCTACATTGTAATAAAAGGGTTGCTAAGTTAGTCTTCATTTACAATTAATAGTAAAAGGGAACTTTCTAAAATTTTGGATTGAATGTTCAACAGTTCTAGTTTGTCCCCATGACAAGTGCTGGCAAATGGATTTAATCTTTTATAGTGGTGGCAGCCTAATGCAATGTGTGAAGGGTTACAAAGCCATGTCCAGGCTCAGGGGACAAGAGTTCCATAATCAATCAGTGTTGTTTGTCAGGGGCACAGGAGGGAGGGGTGTCAACGTGTACATATTTCTGTGTAACTAACTCAAAACTTAGTGGCTTAAAACAACAACAAACATTTGACTTTCAGGGAAGATGGCAGAGCAGGAGGACTGTAAGCTCACTAATCCTGCTGATGCACCTATGTGATACCCACATCAGTGTAAATAGCCCAGAAAACAACCCAAAGACTGGTAGAACAAACTCTCCACAGGTAAATGTAGAGAAAAGGCCACAGGGAAGAGGGTAGGAAGGGCAGAGGTGGGTTGGGAACTGCAAGATTGTCTGCAGGAGGGGAGGACACCACGAGCAAAGTGAGGGGAGAGAAACAGACTCTAACACCAGGGAACCTGCGCAGGGAAGACAAATCCCCATAACATTTGGTTTTGAAACCAGAGGGGCTGAATTTTATGAGTTCTTACAATCACTGGGGCTCAAACCTGGAACTTTAAAAATCAGCAGGCTCGTGGGAGAGCTGGGAGGGCAAGAGGAAACTGAGTCCCTGACCTTAAAGAGATAGCACAACAAATAGCCCCATGGAGATACAGCATAGAAGAAGCAGTTTGAAAATTGCTTGGGGTATACAGGAGGGAGATTTATTTACTAATCTAACAGAATGTGCTGGAAGGGCAGGGGTTCATTGGGAGACTTCTCCAGGAAAAAGGGAGCTGGAGGGTGCCATTTTCCTCCCCTGCCCTCTAGCATAAACACATGGACACCTGTGGGAACCAGCACTGTGCCTAACTGTGTGCCCATCCCCACATGCTCCTGCAAACATGCCTCCTGCCACAAGACCTCAGCTCCAGGTCCCCCCACCCCCAACAACAGACCCACCCAAACCTTGCTAACACCATGTGAACTGCTCCCACCCTCTTCTGCAAATCCATCCCTACCAACCTGATATGGCTCAATCCCCAGTACCTACAGGTCCTTCCCACTAGCGAAGACCTTGCTGGCACTGTGTGCCCTGCTCCTATGTTCTCCTGCAGTTCAGCACTACTGCATCTCTAACAAAGATCTGTTCTGTCTCAGCTTAAGTCCAAGGTGGCCCCAGATTGACCCTAACAACACAGGGACAAAATCCTGCCCACAAAAGGCAAAGACAGCTATTGCAGATGACTAGACTGAAGACAAAAGCAGCACGGCCACAACAGCAGGGCTCACACAGCATGCACAGAAACCCTGAAGTGCCAGGTTCTGATGAACAGGGGACATTGCACTGGAACACACTGCAGGAAACTCTTCTTCCTAAAGCCACTACTTTCCAAGAGAGGAGAGATAGCTGACTTTCCTAAACAGAAACAGACACAAAGAATTAGACAAAATGAGGAGACAGAGGAATATGTCCCAAAGGAAAGACAGGACAAAATCACAGCAAGATACCCAAAAGAAACAGAGATAAGTAATATGCCTGATTGAGAATTTAAAGTAGTGATCATAAAGATACTCAATGGACTTGAGAAAAGAGTGGAGGACCTCAGTGGGACCCTTAACAAAGACACAGAAAACAAAGAACCAATCAGAGATGAATAATTCAGTAACTGAAATTAAAAATACACTAGAAGGAATAAATAGTAGACTAGAGGAAGCAGAAGAATGGATCAGTGACCTGGAGGACAGAATAAAAGAAAGCAATCAAGCTGAACGAGAGAGAGAGAAAACAACAACAACAACAACAACAATAAATGCAGATAGATTAAGTAACACCATCAAGTGTAATAACATTCACATTATAGGGATCCCAGAAGGAGGAGAGAAAGGGGGGCAGAAAATGTATTTGAAGAAATAATCACTGAAAAATTTCTGATCTGGGGAAGGAAATCAGAAATCTAGATCCAGGAGACACAGAGAACCCCCAACAAAATCAACCCAAGTAGGCCCACACCAAGATACATAGTAATGAAAATGGCAAAAACTAGTGATAAAGAGAGAATTTTAAAGCAGCAAGAGAAAAGAAAACAGTTACATACAAGAGAACCCCCAGGGAGCTGTCAGCTGGTTTTTCGGCATAAACTTTGCTGACTAGAAGGGAGTGGCTGGAAGAGAAAAATCTGTACTCAAGAATACTCTATCCAGCAAGGCTATCATTTGGAATAGAAGGAGAGATAAAGAGTTTCTCAGACAAACAAAAGTCAAAGGAATTCATGACTACTAAACCAGGCATACAAGAAATGTGAAAGGGGACTCTGAATGGAAAGGAAAGTCTACAAGTAGGAGTAAGAAACATAAGAAACCCAAAAGCAGTAAATATATCTATAACAATCAGTCAAGGGATTTACAAAATAAAAGGATGTAAAGTATGACACCATTTACCTAAAACGTGAGGGGGAGAGGAGTAAAGGATCGGTTCAGACTTAAGTGACCATCAACGTAGTATAGACTGCTATATGCATAAAATGTTATATTCAAATCTAATGGTAACCACAAATCAAAAAGCAGTGGTAGATGTGCAAAAAATAAAGAGAAAGGAATCCAAATAACAAAACAAACGAACAAAGAAAAAAAGAGGAAAAAAACCCCCAAAACCCAAAAAACAAACCAGACTCTTAATTTAGAGAACAAACTGATGGTTACCAGAGGGTAGGTGGGTGGGGAGATGGGTGAAATAGGTGATGGGGATTAAAGACTACACTTGTGATGAGCACTGAGTAATGAAATGTATAGATTTGTTGAATCACTACCTTGTACACCTGAAACTAATATATGTTAGTTACATACTCCTATATGTTAACTATACTGGAGTTAAAATTTTAAAAACAAACAACAATGAACATTTGCTATTTCTAATAATTTCTATGGGTCAGAAATTTGGGAGTAGTTTGCTTGGGTGGTTTTGGTTCAAGATCTCTTATGAGGTTGCTGTCAAGATGTCAGGTGGGATGGAAATCATCTGAAGACTTGCCAGGCTGAAGGATCCACTTCCAAGAAAGCTCACTCATATAGCTGGCATGTTGATACCAGTTATTGGCACCAGGTTCAGCTCCTCTCTTCCTGGGCCTCTCTAAAGGGCCATTTAAATGTCCTTAAAACATGGTGGTTGACTTTCACCAAAGAAAGCAATTCAAAAGAGAGCCGGGCAGAAGCTATTGTTTTTATGATCTCAAGTCAGAGTCACATAGCGTCATTTCTGCTACGCTGTATTCTTTTGAAGCAAGTTACTAAATCTGCCCCATACTCGAGAGGAATTAGGTCTTATATTTTGAAGCAAGGCATGTCAAAGAATTCGTGGACAGATTTTACCACCACCACACAGCACTATGCCAGGTTTCACTGACCTAATCGAATACCCACTGAACCATCACATAATCTGAGCAACATAAAATACTGACTTATTTTATGAAAAATATTAATTAAAAACTGCAAAGTCAAAGGTAGAGAACACATACATATTGTGTGTATGTCGTGTGTGTGTGTGTGCATGTGTGTGTGTGATAGAAGAGGAAAAAAACGAGAGCTTCCTGGTTTCTTGGGGGAATCACTCAAAAACAGCTTAAGGGAAAGCCAACAATATAACAGCTCACATCTCAAGGAGTGCTACATCTAGAATTTATCTCTTAGGATCTTGGTAGAGAGAGGGGGGATGAAAGGGGTCTGATTTTGCCCCCTTTACTGTCTTTTCCTCAGAAGTTTTTGCCACAAAATCAAGATTTCAAGCCTTAGGGCGGACTCAAAGTTAGAAGCAGCCCATTTGAGCAGAGCAACCTATTTAGGTCCAGTCAGTGCAAACCGTTCCCTTGCTTCACAGAAGCTGCCCAACAGGTCAAGGTCACTGACAAACAAAATTACAATGGGAGAGGAACATATACAACTATGGACACCTGCATTCAGTACTCCTCACTTGGGTGCAGCAGAAAAACTAATACTCAAGCTCCGAATGGTGGTCTTGTTTTCTGAACATTGGGTCCTGAGTGTTAGATGGTCTGTGACCTCTTAGTTTTTAAGTATGTTTCCTCTGACTTTAAGCAGCAGATTCCTCTCAGCAAGAGAGCACTGTGTACTTCCCAAGGTTGGACATGGTAGTTTTCAGAGCAGAGTGAAAATACTGTGTTGACAGCCCTTTGCCTGCTTAAGGCAGCAGGGTTGTTTACTTGGGCTGGAGCACAGCTCTGTTGAGGCAGAGAGCCATGGTCCCATCATCAGGGCTGCCTAGCAACAGGTCCATGCCATGCCACAAAATTTCAAACTGGTCTGGGGCACAAGTACCCATTTGGGGGGATTTCCATATGACAGTCCTGCCCTCACTTTGTCATATTGCTCCTAAAATCTGAATCACTGTGTAAGATGCAAGAGTAATTATTCACTGTCTCCCCGAATTCTCTTCTTGGAAGAGTGAAAAAGAATACTTGTTCTTTGAGTACATTTCTTTAGATACTCCAGAGATTTGGTCACTTCGGGGTACTGAAAATATTTAACTTTAGTTAAGAAACAAGTCAGTTTAATATTTAGCAAAGTAGCTGAGTGTGTACTGTGATCATACTAGGAACAAAAATAATGCATTTTAAAGACATAGTTTGTCATTAGAAATGTTATTACCAGGGAAAGAAATCCTATGTGGGCATAAAGGTTTATCCTACATCAGGTTGCAGGGATCGCACATGGTTTAAAAAGAGACTAATTTATAATTCATTCATGTATTAAACAAGCATTTCTGGAATGACTACGAGACTAGACCAAGTAGCTAGGAAAGTTAAAATATTTGCCACCTGCATTCCTAGAGCTCACAGTATGGCAGGAAGGAGATAATAAGGCATCTCCAAGTGTTGAGGGGAATTTAATGAGTGTTTGAGAATTATAATGTGTAGAGGAGAAGTTAAAGTAAGGGAGGAAGGTTTGGAGATTAGAATGTTCTTGAGGACGTGGGGCAGGGGGTTCTCCATGCTGGAGAGTAAATGGGATATATGCAGGTCACCTCCCAGGTTGTCCTGAAAATACAGCCAACAGCAACATACCCCTTCCCCCTACCGATAGAAACTGGGCATAGGATGGTATTTTTGTTGTGTAAAATTGTGAACCTGTGTATCTTTGTGGTAAGCTACTATTGACATTGGCCTTGCTTTGCATTATTTATGATTTTAAAAAGCAATATTGATTGTATTACAAAAGGACTATTTTTCCTCAGTGGGTTTGTCGGTTAATGTCTGTTGCAGTTAAAGTCTCGATGTAGCCACTGTGGACTCGGGTCACTTAATCCTTCTATCAAATGTCTTTATTAGCTACTGTGCATTATGTATTCAGGAACTCAACATTAAGTGGATTTATGTTCAGATCAGGTTGAAGGCTTGGGTTTAGGAATTAGTGTTTTTTCTCTATTTCAGTCTTCAGACACTCTTCGTGGATAAATTCAAGGTTAGCAGGTTAATATCAATTTATGCCAGTTCGAGTCTTTAACCAGAGTATATAGAAGGTAGACTATCAATCTTAAACTATTGTTTCCATTACCTCTTAAGGACATAAAACTAAATCTTTCCATCTTTTTATAGTAACTTTGACAAAACAATGTACAGGAGATGTTGGATGTATGCTTTTTTTGGGCAATGATAATGGCATATTCATTGCCGCTAATTACAGAACCGTGGTTAACATTAACTAGTTAAGTCAAATACCAGTCACATTTGCTGAGTAGTGCTAACATTTTGGAGGAAGCCCAATTTAGGTTTATCTGGAATGTTTAAATATTTAGTTCAAGAGTCATTTCAGATCATAGGTACTCATTTCCTGTTAAGATTAGCAAGCTAATATCCAGCTAGGATGGGGCGGCAGGACAGGGAGGAAAAAATAGGTAAAATAGATATTATGTTAAAAATGACACAGTTGGGTCATTGATAAACTTTCTCCAAAGTTTAAATTCAATTAATTAACGAATAATGTATTATTGGTTTCAGAGGTAGAGGTCAGTGATTTATCAGTCTTATATAATACCCAGTGCTCATTACATCACATGCCCTCTTTACATTGATAATTATAATAAATGGGAATCTTGAGATTGGCAAGAATAATGAAGGAGTTAAAGCAGATAATAATATTGAGATAGGTGTAGAGATAGATGTGATTTAATATTTCAAGTAGAGAAAAATAAACATAGATGTTTCTTACCTACTTGATTTAGCTCTTGTTCTTGTCTTTGTGTAAGGTTCAAATTTCATAGTACAAAATGTGTCCTTGAGATCTGGGGTTTTCTCCAAAATGGATTTGTTTTTGAATGCAATGCCAAGAACATCAACAAATAAAGTTTAATTATTCATTGCTCTCTTTTTTCCCCCTTTAGCTTAGTCTTTAAAATACTTCTCAATTGTGAAACCAGTTATCATCCAAAAATGGCATATATAATATTCTTCCTTCACAATTTGACATACCCAAGACGTTATTTTTCTTCCAAAGATATTTCACCTTATTCTCTTCAATGTATATATGTGCTAAGGGTTAGTAAATTGTTTTCATTAATATTCTGGAAAGGAAAATGGTTGCAGGATCTTCTGAAACTTGGATTTCTTTGGAGTTGGCAGACCTGAGTTCACATTATGCCTTACTTCATACCTCTGATTCCATACTTCCTAGTAATGTAACATTGGGCAAGTCACTCAACCTCTTAAAAAGCCTTTGTCACTAATCTGTAAAATGAGAACAGTGATGACACCGTATAAAACTGTTTTTAAGGATTAGATTCAAGTCGAGTGTTTAGTACAGTTCCAAACACTACAGGAAACATTAGCCATAACTGCAATTGTCATTCGAAGTATTTGTCATGGGCTGAATTGTGTCTGCCCACCCCCAGATTCATATGTTGAAGTCCTAGGCCCCAGTACCTGAGAATGTGAGTATATTTTTAGATAGGGTCGTCTAAGAGGTAATGAAGGTAAAAGGAGGCCACATGGGTGGGCCCTAGTCCTTTATGACTGGAATCCTTACAAGAAGAGATTAGGTTATAAACACAGAGAGGAAAGGCCACATGAAGATGTAGGGAGGAGGTGGCCATTTCCTAGACAAAAAGAGAAATTTCAGTAGAAAGCAACTCTGTAGACACCTTGATCTTGGACTTTTAGCCTCCAGAATTGTGAAAATTTAGTTTCTTCTTCTTCTTCTTTTTTTTTTTTAAAGATTTTATTTATTTATTTGAGAGAGAGCAAGGGAGAGCACAGAGGGAGAGAGAGAAGCAGACTCCCCACAGAGCAGGGAGCCTGGCATGGGGCTCAGTCCCAGAACCCTGAGACCATGACCTGGGTCGAAAGCAGATGCTTCACTGACTGAGCCACCCAGGCACCCTGTGAAAATTTAATTTCTGTTGTTTAAACCACCTGACCTGTGGTACTTGCTACAGCAGCCCTAACAAACTAAATCAGTTCTACTGACAAAAAGAGTGTATTCCTAAATGACAAGTGTAAGATAAGGAACCTTTCTGAAAGCTACTAAGTTTGGCCTGTTTCTATCATTTTCTTGCAGGGAAAAACATCCACTGCACGCTCTAGTCTCTGGCCCTACGTCACTGTCTGTGGGATTTGGCTAGCCAGAGTTAGGCCTCAGATGGAACACAGACACAAAGGTCATGTGACTGCTGTAACCAAGATGCCCCGGAGCATAATATCAACAGCTTCATGATTTGGCATCTGTTATGTCAATACTGGTTGGAGCAATAGGTCTGGGGGTGACGGAGGCAGAGGTGAATCAGAGGGTGACTTTCATATTTAAACATCACTCCATGAGAATGGTTTGTATTTTTCTCCAAGCAGAGCAAAAAATGTTGTTTGCTCATTTAGTGTTATTATGGGAACAAAATCATTAAACACTATAGATTTTGTTTTCCTGAAACCAGATGGAATCATGGTTTCATTGCAAGTGGGGATGATAATGACCACACGGATGGCTGATTGCTCTTGGCAGACAACTCCTCTGAACTCCAGGTGACTCTTTTTTTTGGTTCATAGCAATTTGGACTTCCTTTCATTCCTTCTTCCAAGCCCATCCTTGCTGACTGCTCATCGGTCCTTCGCTCTACTTGTTTTCCTCTGGCAGATCAGTGGAAGCCAGATGTGGGCACGTGGATGACACTGACGACAAGAGAATCATCTTGCCCTCCTTTCACTAAACCAAGGCTCAACTCCTCCAGAGACAGGAAGTGAGGACGTCCCCATCCCCACAACCCTCAGGAATGTCTGCGGCCATACTGAAGCCCTGAATGGTCCCTCACGGATGAAAAGCAACTTAGTGAAAGGAAAAAAAGAAACAAACAAACACACCTAAGTCATTAACAAATACCAGGCAATGTACAGGAGGTTGGTTCCCCATATGCACTCGTAAATCACAGGTGGTAGGGAACAGCCTTTAGTCTGAGTCTCTGCAGGCCTTTCTGGAGGGTCGTGCAAGTGCAGGGTGCATGAGAGAGTAAGTGTTTCCTTAAAGTTTGCATCCTGGGGGCCTTGCTTATCGCACCTGGTCCTGCCGCTACTACTCGCCACTGGCAGCATGGAGCCGGCAGCAGCTGGGAAAGGAGAATTGTGGTGTGTAGAGTCCCCAGTGTCACAGAGCAGAGTGGCATTTTGAGTGAAGCAACAATAGCTTAGAAGCCGTCACAGTTACTTAGCCTAAACCTCGTGACCACCCTGAGAGTGGGTGGAAACCCTCCACTTCCTTAGGTCAGTGACCTGCTGAGGTCTTGGGAGTAGAACTGGGATGGGGCTCTAAGGCTTAGTAGTGTCGTGATGCTCCGTCTGCCCTCAGGTCATGCCTGGGAGGCCAGCAGCCCTGCCTGGCTGGATCCAGGCCGGATCCTCACTCGATCCAAGCCTGGCCTGATCCCCACTTGATCAAGAGCACTGTGAAGATGTGTCACACTTTCCACCCACCTGGCCTGTCCTGTCAGCCTCAGTCAGCCCCCGGCCACACTGTTTCTTATATCTCACAATTTCATTTACAGAGAACTTTCATTATTGTGGGATATCTGAGGGCTACCTGGAACATTCCCTGCCCTGTGTTTTCCAGAAAATAGATTATCAGGAAGCCCTTGATCTCTGCCAGCAGAAGAGATCCAGAGATCTCTGGATCTCTCCAGCACAGTGACTGTTTAGACCTGTGTTTCCTGCTATATTGTGCAACCAGAAAAGGAGGTGCAAAGAGTACAGGGTGGAGGTACAAGTCCCATGTCCAGATTTTTCCCAGCTGGGAAGGGCCAAGTCTGGAAATTGTGCCCCGTGCTCTAGCAGCTAGGGTTTGGCCTGCCTTGCTCTGTAGAAAGAGCACGGCCTGGTGGAAGCTGCAAAGTCAAACCATAAAAATTGACCTCGGGCCCGTGAGGTGATTATACATTGAGTTTATACTCAGTGCCCAAACCTATTCCATCTTGGCTTGCCTGCCTGCAGCTTCTACAATAAAGCGTTTCTGAGCACGGGGAGTTGGCCCAGGCAACAGCGCTGGGGAAAGAAAATCAAGTGTTTTGTGCTGCCTCCCAGTCAGTGTGCCAGCGTCTTGAGCAACTGTGAGAGAGGCCAAGTTCAGATGGCAGACAATCTGTGGGGCTTGGAATTCCCCGTGAGGTTCCCATGGAGATTCCCCTGAGCCCTAGGCTTGGAAGGAGCAGGAGGAAGGAGGGCCCAGAGTGTTTGGTTGGTACTGGGGTGGGTGACCCCAGTGCCTGGCCTTGTTGGGGATGGGCCTTGGTAAGAAAAGCAACTACTTAAAAAGTTTGCTGAGAGGAGCATTTCAGGTACTCTCTCTCTAGGCATGAGGTAAACTCCCTTGGAAGGCCTTGCGGATCCTAAGAGGGTAAAGGACTTAGAAGGTGACTTCCCAGTGCCATTCCCAGCTGCTCTGGTTACTCTCCTGGGACACTGTTGTCTGGGCCGGAGGGAGCAGAGAAGTCCAAAGATGGAGGTAGGTCTGCTCACGGGTCCTCCCTCAAGCCCTGAGGTAGCCTACCTATTAGTAGCTATTTGATGCCTCCCTGCAAGGCCCAGCCACATACTCCCACAGACCCCACAGATGTGTCACCCTGACCCACGCAGGCCTTGAGTGGGAACGAAAGCTGAATGGGCTTCTCAGTGGGACTCACTGCCATGCGAGTCGAAATGCTTGGACAAGAGGCCAGAGTGTCGTCAGTCTGCTTGTGCCTGTTTGTTCATTCCTTCATTTATCTAAGGAGAGCTCTCGAGACGGGCTATGTGTCAGGTTGGACGCCAGGCCCTTAGGGCACACAGGTGAGCAGGCCAAAGTCACTGCTGAGCCCAAAGTATGGAGAATGTGCAAGTTTGAGTGATTCCAGTGTAGTACTATGCATTTCCACAGCAGCCTGGTCCCCATAGTGAAAGATGCACAAGAGAGGAAGAGATCCTAATTCAATCGTGCAAGATCAGGGAAGGCTTCCTGGAAGAAGCGATAGCTAAGCTGAGACCTTGGGCCTGGTTCAAACCCAAGCCCCCACTTTGGTCTGTCTGTGAAGCATACCTCTTGTCCTTTAGTCCGGCCTGTCTTTCCACATGTGCTCCTTAGCCTCTTCCCTTTGCTGGTCTTGTCCCGACCCCCATCCATACACTGCCCCCCACATCAAGCCTCCTTTGTCTCTAAATCTTTATTGGGTGTTTACTTATGCCAGGCACTGAGCTAGCAACTTGCCGAAGATTACCTCAGAGTCGCTCGATGAGATAATCCCAGTTCAGCTTCCGTAAGCCATGAGATCTTGGGGAAGATGGTCAACCTCTCTGTGGCTCCATTTCCGTAACTGTACGATAAGCCTCGTGAAAGTACACACACCAGAGCGCTGGCGCCAGGACTAAGTATATTCACATATGTAGAGTGCTCAGAGCGACCTCGGGGGTATCGGAAGAGCTGCCGAGTATCTGCTAATGTACCAGTAGCCTCCATTTTAGAGACGAGGAAGCCAAGGTTCAGAGACGTGTGTCCCAAAGTCACACAGATGGAACTTGTCAGGGGCAGGATTTGGAGGCAGGCTTTCTGACCGTGTGTCCAGAGTGCCCTTCTCCATGACACACAGCTATGTCTGCTCTACGGCTGCCTCTGACACCAGCTCTGGTTCAGAGCCCCATCTCTCCGTTCCCGTGCCCACGCCGCGACCTCCTGCCCTGCTAGACTGCCTGCCTCCTGAGCGGTGGAGCAGCCGAGCCCCTTCCGGCCCCTGCACGGCCCACACCCGCACACTGGCACGCACAAGGGTTTGGGCCCCGAGGCCCCTCTCTGCCCGAGCCCATCCACTCAGACTGGCTGTGCTCGTGCAGAGGGGGCACTGGGTTGCCCGGAAAAGGCTGTGTGGAGGGGAGGAGGCAGCAGGAGGACAGCCCAGGATGCCGGGCTGCTAGAACAGAGGGAGATGGAGGGAGGGTCGTAGTGGAGGGGCAATGGGGCCAGAGGAGCGTAAAGCAGGCAGAGCGAGGCTGGTGGGGAAAGAAGGGTTGCAAGGAAAGGAAAGACATTGCTTTGAGGAGGCTTTTTAACATGACAGCTTATACGCACAACACTGACTAAGGCACTGAGCACAGATTTCGAGTGGAAATTCCTACCATTGGTTCTAAAAGGTCTCAGAGCAACTCACTAGGTCTCTGTGAGCCCACCCTTCAGTCCTTTTGGCCGTTTGGCAGGAAAAGTGGCCTCATGAAGGTGGGATTGACTGGAGTGGGAAATTGGGTGAGAAATTGGGGGCCGCAATCTCCAAGTTTGTGCCCTTTCTGTGACCTTGGGAGAGATGACTGTCTTTCCAGAGCCTGTTTCCTCATCTGGAAACTAAGGGAAATTTTGCAGTTTTCCTCTGAGGGGTATTTTGAAGAGTAGTTATAGACCGTTTTGCAAGTACAAAGTGTCAGATGTACAGAAAGAATGCTGGCATTTCAGAAAATCTACAACTCAAGTTTTCAAATCCACTATTATTTCCATCCAGGGGCATTTTCCTAAAAAGGGGCCAGGTTAGTCCCAATGGATTCAATACTGTATTAGTCTACTCCTGAAGAAAAAATATCAGAGTTATTTATTTATTCAAGTTTCGTTTGAGACATTTCGGCCCATTATCCTCTAGCTGGACCATTGAACCTGTGCTCTGAAATGAAAACCAGCTGACTAAATAAACAGTTGCATATGGAAAAGAAGCAGGAAACGCCTTTCCAAAACTAATAATATTAACAAACTTCCACAGGACACACAATCCATAATTTATGACAATTTGGGGGAAAAAAGAAACATAAAAACTTGGAATTTGAAATATAACTCTGAGAACAGGCTGTTTTTTTTTTTTTTTTCCCCCTCAGAATCTGTCCACCCTTTTTTCTGGCCCCTTTGCCTTCTGACAGCCACATTTATTCAAATTCTTTCTGTAAATGTCTTTAGTCTGAGGATTTAGATCTTGGGATTCAATCTTTCCTACCCAGACTCCCAGAGTGGCCTGTCAATAGGAGCTTATTAAAAACAAACAAACAAACAAACAAACAAACAAAAACAAAAAAAAACCTCAGTATGTCACATGACCTGATGTAACGGATTCTAGTTAAAGTCACAGGAAGGTTGGTCTTGCTTTCAGAAACCGGTTCTCTGGCAACGCTGCTGTTGGGGTCAGATTCAGTGACATCAGACCACATGTGAGGGCAGACTCCAGTCTTAGCACCTAGGCCAAGATTCAGCAGGCTGCTGGTGCCTAGGGAAGGGCTTGACCTCCTGGACCTGCTCCTTAGGAGAAGCACCCCATCTAAGGCTCTGGAACATTCCCGTTCCAGTGCAGCCCATACAAAGCCAACATTCAGGAGCCATTCACCAGCGTGTGCCAGGCGATCATATCACTCCCCATGCTTTCTCTCCAGTGTGTTTGGGATAGAAATGGCTGGTGACCCCAGAAGAATCATGGTCTCCTTCCAGAGTGAACAGTTGCTGTTGAAAAGCAGCTAACAACCATCCAGGGACTCCATTTCTGAGACCCTCCAACCCTCCCCAGGTGATTCATTCTGGCCAGTGAAATATGAGCCTGAGTGATGTGACATTTTCTGGCTAAGGTGGTTAAGCAGCCAGCGTGTCTTCCCTCACTTTCTTCCCATCTCGGAGTGCTAAGGGGCAGGAGCCTGGGGCCTGGAGTCACTACGTGGAGGAGAAGCCCAGGACAGCTGCCTGACCAGGACTGTCTGCTTAGCGTTTATGTCAGCAGGAAATAAACTTCTGTGTTCAGCTGTTGGTATGTGGCGCTGTTTACTGCCCCATTCGCCTACACTGACTACGATCATGCCCGTGCAGCATTTCCTAAACAGCAAAGGGCCTTGGGTTAAGAGGGAGTTCCCCAGCTCCTAACTTTCGCTGTGCAGAAAACATCAGTCCTGCCCACGTGCCTGTGGCCTCGCTGGGGTCTCTGTGAGTCTCCCTCTCTCCATGCTCCCAGATGGAGCCTCTCTGTGGGGAAACAGTAAAGCAGGTGTGGAAGTGAAAAGCATGGCCTCTGAACCGGCCTGCTCAGGTTCAACTTCAAATGCCACCGCTTACTAACAGGTGAGGCCTTGAGCGAGTAGCTTAACCTCTCTGACTTCAAATCCTGTCTCTTCAACAGGGCGATATTACTTCTAGAGGCGTCAGGAGGAATAAACGGAACATTCCGTGTAAAGTACCTGGCACGCAATCAACACAGCAAATGTTAGCACGACTGTTACTATTTACTGAGCCTGCTTCAGCATCACAGCGTGCAGACCGACGCACCAATCAATACCATTGCGACTCTGGTCTCCTGCTTCCTCTTCACACCAGTAATTCCCACCAAGAGCTCACACTTCTCTTTGATGGCTATTTGCATTTCTTCTACCTCTGTCCCCCACATGTTGCCCCTTTTTCTAGTCTTTGCCTGAGGTGCTACAACTAATTTAAGGACTTAGAAGCATTTTGCAAAATGAGAAGTAGGTGGATCCAAAGGAAGTGGGCCCAAATGCGTGTTGAATGAACATTTCTCTGCTTCAGGGGACGGTGGACCCTGTTCCAGAACTAGCGTCCTCGTGTGTCAGCCCTGCCTGCCATGGCCTCTCCCCAGGGCTCTGTGTTGCCAGAGGCTCTCAGGAGCTGTTGTAATGCAGAAAGCAAAAAGGGGAAAGGGATGAGAAGTACCCCGACTGGTATTGGAGAGGGTGTCCTCCAGCATTTCAGAGGAAAGAGAAGCATGTTTGGGGTGAGAACAAAACAGATGGAAGAGAAGAGAAGAACTGTGAGCAGAGTGACCCAGACATCTCTCTCCTTCATGATGGTCAAGAAGCACAAATAAAGAACAAAAGTTAAATAGGGCTGCTCTGTGGGAGCTGGACTGTCTCTCAAGTATCACAGTCTTACTCTGTGACTGGACCCAAGGGGCCCCAGCGTCAGTAGAGTCATAACACATTTTTGCAGAGCTTGACATGAGTCTTACGATCAGGTCAAGGAGTTTATTTGAAAATTTAAGTCAACACTTGCTGCATTGTTCAGTTGAGGGACAGGATCTAGGGGTGCACCTGGGGCAACAGGTGTAAAAAATCCATTGGAAATGCTGGCAGATTCCCAAAGTGAGGCGGCACCCATGCTTGGCTCTTAGCTCTGTAAATGCTGAACAAACCCAGAGGAGCACAGCCGTAATGAAGGCAGCCCAGGCTCTCAGGACGGTCTCCTCTTCTTGCAATCAATCAACTGTCACGGTCATCTGAACACCTCGGAGCCTTGACTGTTGGTCTCATGTTAGGTTCTGGCAGGAGGAAACTTGAAATCCCACTCATTCCCCTCCCCTAGCACACGCTTTGCTAAGCTCAGATGGTCATAGAAGCTGAGGTTGGCCAGTGAGACAGAGGGCCAGCACTTCCCTGGAGGTGTGGGGTGAAAGAAGAGCATCCTTCTCATCCTTCCCATGATGGGAAGACCTGGAGAGTGAAGTTCCTGAAGAAGTTCCACTGGGCTCCCTTGCTCCAGTCCTGTGCGTGGAGGGCATGAGGCATTCAGGCAGGTACAGATGCCATGGGGTTGCCCGCTCTGCTCACTGCAGCATTACCTCCACGTGGCTTGCGGGGGAACACTGTGTTACTCAGCTGTCCCTAGCACGAGGGCTCAAAGGTGAGTGACATTGCACCACAGGTGACTCAACCCTTTGGCTCAAGTCTCTGTCCTCTATTAAATGCAAATATCCTTGAACAAGAGATGCCATCATAGGAGACTAGAGAACCAAGTTCTAATACCAGTTCCCCTGTCAGTTCCTGAGAGACGGTGGGCAGCATCCTTTCAACGGGGTCACAGGACACCCTCTCTGAGGGACCTTCAAGGGCTGCCAGGAGTCCAAGGGGAACTAATAAGAATGAATGACCCTCACACTTGACTGTGGTCTTTTCCAGAGGGCAGCTTAGGGGGGAAATGGAGGCGGAGAGAAACTGGGAGGCTGTGGGCCCTGGCAGGCAGCTCTACTATCTGGCTAGGTAGGGGCTGCCCAACACAGTGAAGTCAGTGCTCACAGGCTAGGGCCCACAACGTGACACTCTGGACAACTGTGTCCTGAGTCCTTAGGAGGAGGCAGCCCTGTTCCCAGAGATGTGATACCTTGAATCCAAAGCCTCTATCTCTTGAGAGGAAGCTGGAGAGAGGATTCTGGGATAGCTCCTCTCTCCTGCATGAGACTAAGAGATGAGCTAGCCAGAAGGTAGAGGTACCCATTGTGTACTTGATTATCCCTCGATTACCAAACTAATGCCCCCTGAAGATTTTATACCATAAACACTGCTTGCCAGTTTTCTCCAATAAAAGATAAGATGGCTACAATTATTTTTGTGGGTTGTTGTTGCTTTGTTTTTTTTACTTCCGAGGACCACTTTTGTTTGAGTTTGAGTTTTACCCATTTCAGGCAGAGGAGTCACTTTAGCTTGCTTGAGGGAGGGTTGAATTATGTTAGGCAGAGAATGTTGTTGAAGTTGACACCATGCTTCACATTGTGGTGTAGGTTGGCCCTGGCTTAGCTAAGGGTTGAGTGAAAGAGATAATTGCAATGTTTCCTGGCTGTCCAACAACTTTTTAACCTCTCTTTGCTCTATTTGGGAAATGCCAGCTTTATGAGTCCTATTTTTATCGGGAAGAATCCAGAAAATCAGTTCCCAAACTCCTGTGCAATTAGAGCGCAGGCAACCGAATCAGAGTTACATTTGACTGAGAAGTGAGAGCTTCAAAGAAAAAGGCTCTGGGTGAAACCCATTTTGCTGTCAAGGGAGGCAGCAGAGGTTTCTTTTAGAAGGAATGGGACAGAAATAGTATCAGTGGAGTGGCAGTGCCGGTGGCCTTTTTCCTTGGCAGGCGGCTGCCAAGCAGCAGCTTCTTCCCCCCAGGGGGTTCCGTAGCATGGATTCAAATGGTCTTCTATGAGATTGGTTCTCCAGGCTAATTCTGTGAGCTAGCCAATTTCTTTTTCATTAACTCTTTTCTGCTCGATTATCAGAATCAGCCCCTGTGATTTGCAGTGGGGGGTCCTGAAGGATTCAGCAACCAATTGCTAACCCCACCACGCCATCCTACAGATACTCTGAGCCCCGACATTGCTAGCCACAGCTGCAGCAGAAGTCTCTCATCTCAAACCTCGGCCTGGCACAAATGTCTTTCCTGCCTGTAAGATCCAGGCCTCTCCTACTTTCCTCTTGGACCTATCCTCTCACACTGCCAAGCTAACAGCCACTTTGCAGGAAATGGATTGGTGAAGAGGTGGTTTGTAAACCCCATGTGACCACATGAGTCACCCTTGGCCTGGTTTCAAAGAGGCAGCCCATCATGAGAGAGGCACAAGTCTTCGCTCCTGGAGAGAGGGGCCAAGTGCTCCTCTAGGAAGGCTGCCTGCAGGGAAGCCACTTGGAGGGTTTTCATTCAGGTTCCAAATGCCTGGCCATCATTCTGTTCACAGAACACTTGAGGTCTTCTTGCTTAGATAATTCACCACTAATCCATGATAGAATCCAAAGAAATGCCCAGTTAGCTAATTTCTGCTTGTTTCCAACCAGAAGTATTTATAGAATGTAAACTCCACAAGGACAGGGCTATATTCACTAACAGAATAATCCTAGTGCCTAGAACCATTCTTGGCATAAAGTGGGGTCCTCCATATATCACTGTTGAACAAATTGTGAATAAGTGATTTAATTTATTTATCCTGCAAACTTGCTACCAGATAATGGCCTATAACACACTCTGGTAAGAATAAACAATACAACTTCAGAAATTTGGCATGTCTTGAGAGTTTCACACACACAAAATATTTCTATCTGCCTATTCTAGAAGCCTATAGGTATGGTAGGCTACCCAGTGTGAAACCATAGTGGAAAAGACTGGTTTATCTCTGTGATATTTTTGGTACCACCCACTAATTAAAATTTGTTGGCACTTGAAATATTCTTATTTGAGGCAGGCTGCCAGTCCCCCAAACCTCTACTATCTGAAAACACCTCATTTTTAAAGACAATGAAGGGGCAACCATACATACTGACAACTTTAAACAGTCAGCTTGGTCTTTAGTCGGCCAGGTCTTTAATGCCTATGTAAACTAAACATAAGCCTCCCAATGATGCCACACTCCTGTACATGGTCTTCAAGAGATTGTATAGGGTCTCGGGTCAGAGACATTTCTAGTCTGTGGCTGATAACATGCTAAAATGTTTGCATGCATCACCACATTTATCTTTCAAGGCCTTTGAAGGATGTAAGTCATATAATAATCTCCAGCTGACAGATGAAGAAAGTGAAACGTTAAATTATTTGCTAGTGGATGGTACCAAGATTCCAAGCCAGTCCAGCTGACACCAGAGCCTACAGCCCTAACCATTGAGTGTTCTGTATCTGATCCACCAGAGGGTTTCTGGGGTTCCTCCAATGTCTGCATATGAAAGCAAATAGTCAAAGATGATTGTCATCCCCAAATATCTAATTCCCCCTCTGAGTCTTATAGCACCTATTCGAGGCTCAATGGGAGGCACTATGAGAACTTACACAACCCAGTGAGAGTCACTGTTTCTAGAATGTTATTCTCTAGTCTTACATCCTGACATGCCCCATCCATACAAGTGCAACCTTTTAAAATCTAGTGTCTCTAGAAAATGTTCTGTGTACTCATTCAACAGAATGCAAAGACTCACTCTTCTATCTTATCTTTTTGGTCAAATATTCTGTTTTCTTGTGTCACTCCAAGTGGATCCAATTTTGCAATTTCTTTGATGGAAAAGTTCTGGATTGCCAAGTGACTTCAGTGGTAAAGATCTGACAGCAAAATCATTTGTTTTAATTTGCCAGAAGGAAAAACTTGGTCACCATTACATCAGCTATTTCAGACTTATCTTCTGTTTGCTGAAGAAAGTTTGCCTGAATAGTTTAAACACTGGTGAGAAGTGGGGGGCAGGGGGGAGCAGTGAGATGGAATCTCGCCTAGCTTCCAATTCTTCACCTCTTATCCATCAAAGGAAGAAAGCAATTTAGAGACTATTTTAAAGATAACAGACTCTCAGTCATAGAGCTCTGCTACAGTAAGCTGTGAATAAATGATTTTTCAGATGCTTCAAACATACTGTTTGTGAAGAAACCTTTTTTTTTCCTTAAATTTTTTTTTTTTTATTATAACAGTAATGCTGTGGGATATGGCAGTTAAAGTCATCAGGAAAAAGAGAAAGAAAAAAAATACCAAGTAAAATCTAAACTCTCTTCTCCATTTCATGAGTCTATTCTCTAGAAATAATCAATATTAAGGATGTTTTAATTATTTGATTTTCCATTAATATGTAAGCACAGATGTATATATTTTATAGTATTCGTATATACGTGGAGAAACTTTTGGTTGTTGTTCTAAGGCCTAAATGTAAGCTAGAGTTTGTTGAGGTTAAGTTAGCTAATAGAGACCCCTATCTGAAAGTCTCTTATCTATACCTCCTGTTTTCACAAGTATGACGTTTTTGGACATCTCCCTTCTTTGGGCGGTGCACTGAGAACCCAGAAATGAAGTGGATGTCGGCCTAGGCTGACATATTAGAGCTCTTGGCCAGGTCTAATTGTGTTCTGTCCTGCTAACTAAAGTCAAACCTGAAAATACAAACCTGAATTTATAGCCAACACTGGGATCAAAAAAGTTAAACCAAAAAATTACAACCCAGAAAACAAACAAACAAAAACCCCATTAAAACAATTTCCATTTCTGGGGTGCTTGGGTGGCTCAGTCAGTTAAGTGACCTAGTCTTGGTTTCAATTCAGGCTGTGATTTCAGGGTCATGAGATCAAGCCCTGCATCAGGTTCAGTGCTTAGCTCCGAGTCTGCTTGGGACTCTCTTTCCCTCTCCTTCTGTCCCTCTCCCCTGCACGCACTCTCTCTCCCCCACCCTTTAAAATAAATAAATCTTAAAAAAAAAAAAAACCCACAATAATTTCTACTTCTTTGCCAGAACAGGAAGTTATTGCTGAATAAAGGATATTAATGCTTAAGTTTGGTAGAAAAGCGAAGAAAAAGTAACCCAGCACACTGAGCCCATTTTTGGGGGGGTGGGGCATTCACTTCCCACCCTCACAGGGAGGTTGCTTAGCCAAGTATGTCATTAAATGCCCAGCAATGGAAAGGAGCCAAATGTTCCCAGGGAGGGGGCTTTCTCACTATCTCGGGCTCACCTAGGAAACCAGATCTTAATAAAGTCCCTGATGACTTTGCCATGTCCACAACTTAGCCTTTTTCCTGGAACAGGAAAATAGCTGAGAATGTCGGGCAAGTCCTCCTTGCTCATATGATTCCCTTCTTTTAGTTTCTTGTCCACTTTTTTGAAATCCAGGACCAGTTCCAGCCCTTCTTTACAAGGGTGGGGCCAAAATTTGGTTTCAGTTTGATTTATCCCAGTACCTAACCCAGTATGGAGTTCAAATAAGAATTTTATAAACACTTTCTCATGCCAACATACGTGTCTTGCAATCTGGACATCTGGACATGATGTTAAACAAACATTACCCACCACAAAAACCAGTTGGATCCATTTGTGGTTACTTCAGCCTTGGGTAGTTCTTTCTTGAAAGGTTCTGGCCTTATACCTGTGGGAAGTAGCTTTGACCCCAGTAGGCTGCTGGCTCAGTGAGTTACAGCTGTCCCTGAATCATTTTCTGTTTTTCTCAGACCTGTAATATGAAGCTGGAAGGCCCAGCCGCTCCCTAGTGGGTGGCTCAACATTCTTCCTCTGGCGCTAAACTTACTTATGACCATTTCTGTTGAAATTCTTTTGGTTGGTGGTGTGGGGGGGGGGTACATAGAGTCTCAACAAAACAATGCAGGATCAAGTTGTGATTCTCCTCATTCACTTAGAGATCCTGGAGGTATTTGGGAGTGGGCTTTTTGAATTCCATCCTATATGACCTTACCTCCCATGACCTCTTGGAAAAGTTTTCCACCCTCCATAATATTTCCAACTACCCCACATACAAGACAGAGATGACAGAGTGGTTGATTCTCCAGCATTCTCTAACCAAAGGTTCTGTATGTTGTTCTTATATTACCCACAATCCTATCATGGCCAATAGTAGCAATGCTAATGTTTATCAATCACTCGCTACCTATACAAGGAATTGCTAAGCTTTTTACATGCCTAGTCTCATTTTGTTCCCATAACAACTCTGTGAGGTAGATATCCCTGTTAGTCCATGTTGCAGACAGGGAAACGAAAGAGTAATTGGGCAGACTAATTTGCTCAAGGGCATTCAGCTTATAAATGGCAGCACCACCACTAACCCTGGTCTGTCTGGCTCCAAAATCCGCACTGTAAGTCATGACCCTAAGCTATCTGTCAAGTCAGAGTTGATGATAAGGAAAAGGAATCTCAGTTTAATAATTGGCACTAGGTATGTGACATGTCAGAATCAAATGCAAGTTCTTATTCATTCTAAGGTCCCTCTCTTGTGCTCATCTTCTCCCATGCCCAGCATGCTGACACGTGCATGCGTCCAGATGGACGAGGTAAAAGAGTAAAGGAGTAGTTGAAAGATACAGAGCAGGGTGAAGGAAGAGAGGAGAGGCGAGGGTGGAAAGGATCCTCTTGTGGGCATAAAGAGAATGTCCCCTAAACTCTCTAGAAAGGGACAGATAGGGTCTGGCAGCTGAGGGAATGAAGATTTTAGTGTTTCCAGTAGGACCAGTGTTTTGACTGTGAGTTCAAGAGTGTCCAGCCACCAGCCCCAGACACCTCAGGGGGTGGAGACAGCCGAAGTGGCATGGTGGCCTCCAATGAGGGGGTGGCCAGTCCTAAAGTAGCTCGGCCTTTGCAGTCTCAAAGAGGTGTATGCTTCTTGAGAGCTGACCAGACTCCCCAGCCCTGTCTTCACCCTTAACCATCCAAAAGAAACTCACAGAAGCCTCTCCCACCCACGTTACCTCAACCACATGTCAAAAGAGCACACCAGTAAACAGCCTCAGCTTGCTGCCGTGGGAGCTAAGGGCAGGGTGTCTGCCCCAGCAAGGCCTCAGGTTACCAAGACTTCTTTCCCTTTGCGCTCCCGTTCTGCAGGACATTTTTAGTGGCTTATAAGTTTTGGGATAAATAATTAAAACCAGATTAGCCTTGTCAGAAATAAACACTTGCAGCTGTGATATAATATAGCCTTGGGGGGAGGGGTGTGTTTGTGTTTCTTGCTGATACGTAAACCTTGCCCCATGTATAAGTCCACATTCCAGGGGTCATGTTCCCATATCTGTTGGCGTAAATGGAAAGCACAGAACTGTCAGCTTCACTCCCTTCAACCAAACAGCTCCTTGGACCCAGGGGCAAGCTGGCACCACCAACATGCAGCTGCGGGCTGTAAACCGTGTGTCTAGGTTAATATTTGCTTATGTTTATATCTTGCCTGATAGGTGGATGGAATTTGCCTAATGATTGTGTTTCCCTGAAAAGTTAATCAATGTCTAAACGAACCAGTCACAGACCACCACAGACGTGTAGTGAAGTTGGACTCCGAGTACCTGTTCCCAAGGGCCACGTCCCTGAGGTCAGGGCAGTGTGTGTGACCTGAGGAGCCCATGCCTCTGTGGCTGCTGGGCTGTTGTACACCCTACGCAAAGCTCTAGAATCTGAACACAAGGGATGCACCTCCTGGGCATTAAGTGACCTGTCCAACCAACAGGCCTAGCTACAGCCCTGCTTTCTTCAGGCCCCTTCATCACCCTGACCAGGGGAGCTTTGTGCCCGCTTCATCAGGGCTGTTCATCCTAGAGTTGTCAGCCGGAGGAGCACTTTCGCCCCTGCAAACTTACACTGAGCATACCCCGTGTGCCACACTTGGAGGACACCGAAAGGAAAGAGGTGACTGACATCCCAGTCCTAGAGCCCCTGACCGTTGAGAGAAGGGAGATGAAAAAGGCAATTACAATCCGGTGTGTGAAATGCTTCATGAGAGAGTCTGCCCCCTGAACGCAGCCTGGGGGATCAGGGATGCCTCTTAGAGAAGAAAAACAGAAACTGAGCAGAAGCTGGAGGGCAGATGGGTCCTCAAAGATGTCCACATCCTAATCACCAAAATCTGTGAATAGTATCTCATATGGCAAAAGATACTTTGCAGGTGTGATTAGGTTAAGTATCTTGAGACAAGAGGTTATCCTGGATTATCTGCGTGGCCCCAGATGTAATCGAAAGTGTCTTTGTAAGAGGGAGAAAAAAGGAGATCTGACTTTGGTCAAGGAGAAAGCAAGCTGACCACAGAGAGGAGCCTGGAGTGATGTGCTTTGCAGGTGAGCTGGGGGCTGCAAGCCTGGAATACAAGCAGCCCCTAGATGCTAAAAAAAGCAAAGACATGGATTCTCTCCTCAGAGCTTCCAGAAGGAACCAGCCCAACCAGTACTTTGACTTTGCCCCAGGGAAACAGATTTCAGACTTCTGGCCTATAGAAATTTAAGAGAATAACCTTGGTTTGTTTTGAAAGTTGGAAATTTGTTACAGCAGCAATGGGAAACTAATACAGTGGGGGTGGGGTTTGGAGACAGCATGTGGCCCAAGCGGAGGACGCAGCATATCAAAGGCTGGGTATGACACATCTTATAATTTAGTAGCTAGAGAACCGGGTTGATGTCAGAGAGTGGAGGGAATGGTGTGGTGAGAGTTCAGAACTCAGAGGTGCTTAAGGTCAAGACTCTGACCTTATATGTCACATCACTGAACTAGGGTTTCTTCTGAGGGTGCTGGGAGTCATTAAGAGCATTCTGGGCAGGAAAGGGACACTATCAAATGGTGACCGAGGAAGTTATCTCTGGCTAGGATGCAGAGTACCAATTGAGGAGGGCGGTGTGGCCTAAAACCAGAGGCAGAGTGTCTGTAGGCAGCATTCGATCCTGGCTCTGTGGCTCTAGTAGCTTCCATTGGATTTCCAAGCTCTCCTCCAAAGTTCCAAGGGACCACATCAACTTCATTTCATTCAATTAAATACTGAATCATTCCTGACTTGTAAAGGAGTATCCAAGTTTGCTCTTTATGGTAATTGCCTACAAATAACACTGCACAGGCTTGAGTTTTTGAGATATAAAATTAGGCTATGCAGGTGGACTTTTCCAACTAGATCTTACGTAAACCATAATGAGGAACCTAAACAACTTGTGATGGCATCTGGGCCTGGAACTGGTGGGACAGAATTTGGGGCCCGTGTGTGCATGTCTTTAGTGGATTATATCTGCTACCGCAGATGCTTTCTGGTCTTTGGACCCTTCATCAGGCGCCAATGTCTACAGCAAAATCCAGATTTTCTTATACTCTTCTAGGCGCTCCTACATAGAATTTGATACTAACCTAAATCCCTGCAGGAGCCAGTCAAAACATAAACAGAGAATGGTGATGCCTGTTCTGCCTAAAAGCGTTTGAATTCAGATGATCAAAAAATACATCCCATGCAGCCTGAGGCCAACTTTGTAACCCTAATGAAACTAAGCCCCTTCCAAAACCAACCTTCTCTCACAGCGTCATCAGGGCCCCTTTTATAAAGGGAACCCACTGCTGTGGCTTTTTATAAACTTGATTCTTAGTATGGGGAGATCTAGAGAGGGACCATCGGAGTGGAGCGGGTGCCACAATCTTCCTGATGTACAGGCTTGAGCAACTGAGAATACCAGCTCTCTTACTCCTTGCCACCCCAGCTCCAGCAGCCAAGGTTTAGAGAAAGTTTAAAGGACATTGTTAATAATAAACTCAACCACTTAGGAGAAGTCATTGGTTCAGAATATGAACTCAAGCCTGGGGTATGTGGCCAAGGAGAAAAACATTTGAGAAAACGGGTTTTTCCTCTTAGACAGTGGGGATGTTGTAGCCCTTCAAACATAAATAAAAGCCAAAAAAAGCTTCCTAACAGAATGTCCTTATTTAAGAAGAGGTCTGGGAGTTCTCTCAGCCTAATGAATAAAACCTGTGATAAACTTTTTTAGGCAGGCTCATTTCATGAAGGATTCAGGGTAGTGACTAGTGAGGGAAGATGACAACTGAGTAAATTAGCAAAGAACAAGAGGCCTGGAGCTGTAATTCCTGACTTCTGTTTATGGTTTTGAGATCTTCAGTCTGCATATCTGTAAAATGGTGCTGATTAACTTTGCCCCAAACTCTGTGCACCAGTTTACTGAAATGAGAAGTGAAATAATATCAATAAAACCCAGCAAAGCTGGCTTACTTATTATTGGCCATGAAAGAGGCATTCCTCCAAGATCTTTACACAGGAGTTTATTTAAACCTTACAGCAAACCTGGGAGATACTTTGGGATTATCCCCATTTTCAAAGGTGAGTAAGCTGAGGCATAGTGAAGACACATATTTTGCACAAAGTCACAGTAGCCAGAGCAGGAATTTGAACCCGAGAAGTGGAGCTGCAGGGCCCAGGATCTTAACTACTATTGTATTCTACAGCCTTGCTAGAAAAAGAAAATCCAAATGACTGCCCAGCAATTGTCTCTAAAAAGTAGAAAAAGTAGTAGAGATAGAGTTCTGTGTTCCAAAAAAGGGGGAATAGTTTGTATTAGACCAACTCTACCCAGATGTCACACAGCAGTGGTAAACTCTGGACGAAGCCTACAAAACAACTGTGTGAAGCCACTAGAGCACAACCAGAATTAAGCAGAAACTGGAGGGGAGTTGACACATGGGAGAAGAAAATGACTACAGGTGAGCTTCCCTTTTAATTTTTTTTTTTATGGGTTTTTACCTAGCAGTAGACCTCAGTCGGGTGCTCAAGGTAACTATAATTTGGAAACAAACTGGAAATCTTACCGGCTTGAGGAACCAGATAACTGAATTTAGGGCTGCCAAAGCAGCTATAAAGTGAGGTGGGGGAAATCCAGGAAAGTATAGAGCCAAAGAAAGGGAACCCCAAATTCTGCATATAAACTCTGCTCAAATTTCTGACTGACTTCTGAGCTAGTCATGTATAGGGCAAACTCCAAGCAGTTGAGTGAAGCTAAAAGAACCAAACAAAAATGCAGCTACTGTCCAATGGAGTGGAGATAAGAGTTTGAAGTTTGAGTGCAACTAAGTTAGTTGCCTATTAAAACAACAACAATAATAAAAATCAATACTTTATTAAAGAACATACCAGAAGCTAGAGTCTGTACAATGTATCATTCACAATGACCAAATTCAAAATCATTAGATGTTTCAAGAAGAGAGAGAATGTAACCCATACTCAAGAGAAAAGGCAATCAATGGAGACACACTGAGATGATCCAGATATTGGAACTCACAGTGAAGGTCTTTAAAGCAGTGATTATAATTATGCTCAAGAATGTAAAGAAATAAGTTCACAATCAATGAAAAGATATGAAATCCTAGCAGATAAATAGAAATGATTAAAAAAATAAACAACTTGAAATTCTGGGACTGAAAAATACAATATTACATAAAAATTCATTGAATAGGCTCAAGAGAAGATTGGAGATGACAGAAGAAAGTGTCAGTGAACTCAGTGATACATCAACAGGAATTAAACAATCTGAAGAACAGAGAGAAAGGAGGTTAAAAAAATGAACAGGTGATTCAGAGACATGTGGGACAGTATTAAGAGGTCTATCATATGTTATTGGAGTTCTAGAAGGAGAGGAGAAAATAAGGCATGAAAAAAATGTTTGAAGAAATATGTGCCAAAATTAATTCAAATTTGATGAAAGACATAATTTTATAGATGCAAAAATACAAGCAAACCCCAAGCAGGATAAATACAATGAAAATCACATGTAGGATGTTCTCCATCTTAGCTGAAAACCGAACATAAAGAGAAAATGAGCTAGAGAAAAATGGCACATTACCTACAGGGGGCTAACAATATAAATAACAGCTGATTCATTCATGAAGGAAAAACAGTGGAGATCAGAAGTCAGTTGATCCTCTCTAAAGGGCTGGAACTAAAAAAAAAAAAAAAAAAAAAAAAAAAACAAAAACCCCCCAAAAAACCCTGTCAACCCAGAAGTCTGTATTCAGAAAAATACACTACAAGGAATGAAGGTGAAATAAAGAAAATTTCATATAAATAAGAACTAAAAGAATTAGTCATCGGCAGACCTGAACTACAAGAAATGATAAAGTTCTTTCATCCTGAAGGGAAATGATATCAGACAGAAACTCAACTCATCAGCAAGGAATGAAGGATGCTATAAATGCTGTGTATGTGGATACAGGTAAGCGTCAATTTTTCTCTTGATAGCTTTAAAATACATAGGAATACTTAGAGCAAAATTTATAACATTTTATTGCAAAGTGTATAACATATGTAGATGTAATACATAAGACAGCTGGAGCATTCAGATGAAGGCAGTGAACAAAACTATATGGTTGCAAAATCCTTACATTTTTGTGAAGCGCTACAATATTGACTCTAAGTAAATTGTCGTAAGTTAAGGATATTTATTATAATCCAAGAGCACTTACTTAAAAAAAACAACAACTGATGCAAATAGGGATCACTGAAATGCCAGCAGAGAAATTAAAGTGTAATTCTAAGAAAAACAAAACAGAAAACAAAACAAACCCCCACCCCTAACCACAACTACCTCCAAAGAGAGCAGGAAAGAGAAACAGGAATAAAAATAGATTGGACAACCTAAAAACAATGAATACCCATATCAGTACACAAATTACATTAAATATGAATTGACCAAAATGCTCCACTTAAAATTTAAAAATTATTAGACTGGAAAGAAAAAGGAGGAACCCAATTTTATGCTATCTACAAGCACAACATAAGTGTAAATTCAGAGGCAGCTTTAAGAAAGGTGGAAAAAATATATTAACACTATTTATAAAATGAACTCATTCTATGAGATCATCATAACCCTGGTATCAAAACCAAGGAAAGCTATTACAGTAAAAGGAAAACACACAGCAATATTCTCCATGAACATGGGTGCAAAAATCCTTAACTAAATATAGCAAGTTGAATCTCAAAAATAAAAGAAACAACTCCATTAAACACAGGCAAAAGACATGAACACGTACTTCACGAAAGAGGATACATCACCAACCAATAAGCATGTGAAAAAGTGCTCAACATCATTAATCACCAAGGAGATGTAAATTAAAACCACAATGATACACCACTACAAACCCACCAAAATGGCTTAAAGTAAGATGACAGAAAACACTAAATGTTGGAAGGATGTCAAGAAGCAACCAGAACTCTCATACATTATTAGCAGATGTAAAATAGTTCAAACACTTGAGAAAAAAGATCTGCCCAGTTTCTCATAAAATTAAACATATGCCTCCCCTACATCTCAGCAATTCTACTCCTAAGTATTTACCTAAAAGAAATGAAAACATATATCCACAGAAGCCTATACAAGAATATTCATAGCAGCCTTATTTATAACTGCTAAAAATGGGAAACAACCAAAATGTCCATCATCAAGGGAATAAACAAACAATGGTATATTCATACAAATGGAATAAAATCAGTAAGAAAAAGGAATTAACTACTAATAAATGCAAAAAAAGATGAATCTTTAGCTGAGTGACAAAAGCCCTACACAAAAAGAGTATGTACTGTGCAATTTCATTTATGTGAGGTTCTAGAACGGGCAAAACTAATCTAAGGTTTAAAAAAATCAGAATAACACTTGTTCCGGGAGTGGAGATGGAGATTGAGTGGGAAGAGGTATCTGGAACTCTCCAAGGTAATGGAAATACTGTATATCTTGTTAAGGGTTTGGGTTACACAGGGATATGCATTTGTCAAAGCACATTGATTGGTACACTTAATGATTTGTGCATTTTAGTTATTGTAAATTCTACCTGAAAAAAAGAACTATCTACAAATACTGAGCTTTAGTTGATGATATGCAATCTAAAATGTTTACAGGTGACGAATGCTGAGGTCCAGAACTCAGAAATGTAACAAAAATAAGAGGGAGGGATCTCTGGGTGGATAGATGGATAGATACGTGATAAAGCAAATATTGCAAAATGTTAACAAATGCAGAGTCTAGAAAGAGGGTATATGATTGATCACTGTATAGTTTTCAACTTTTCCGGATTTTGAAATTTTTTATTGGTTGAGGAAAAAAAGAGTAGAGAATAGAGTTAGATAGGGGGAAAAAAGTGAAGAAGGGGTCTTGGGTTCATAGACAATCAAAGGAATGTATGAGGGAACATTGAGGTGTATTGAAATGTCTGGGGCACCGTTTCCCAATTGGATAATACTGCAAATATCGCGGAGAGCCTTAAAAAGTTGTATTTCTCAGCTCCTCTCTTAGAAGTCTTAATTTTGGACTGATCAGGGATAGACCTGGAAATAAATTTTAAAACTGACTGGGTGATCCCTGATAACCATCCATCTTAGGAACCACCGGTCTAAGAGGCCATAGTTACTTTTATCTGCAAGAAGCACTGGGAAAGATACTGTATACAAGAAAATCAAATAAGATTTTCATTTTTGGTAATCTCTGTTCACCTGTTAAACTTGCACTCTGAAAACAGTTTTACACGAAGCGATTAGTGGCGACTGATTTCAGCTTATTGTGAAATGTAGTCAGATGTCAGATGTGGGCACTCCTCGTTTACCTGCTCAAAGGAGTAGTGGTGATGCCACTCTCGGTTGATGATAAACTGGATGTCTGGGTGATGCTGAAGACACTGCAACAGATGTGGATGACAGGGGTGTCCTCATGTGGGATCTTGAGCCTGGAGAGGGCTGGCTTGGTAAGGAGGTCAGAGTATCTCCCTCCTGCCCCCATCCCCTCGACAAGCTCACCTTGACTTTTAGGTAGTTTCCCAGCCTGGGGAATCCTCCCCACCTCTTCTCAATTTATCCCGATCCTTCAAAGTCACGAAGGTCCCCCTTTCTCCTAAGACTTCCCCAACTCCCACAGAGCAGAGTCTTATTGTATTGATAAGCTGCACCATTCCTATGCTGCAGTGTTCCCCTTTTTTTTTTTAATCAAAGTGATTATTCTTTCACATCCCTACTCTCCGTTTCCATACTAGATAGGGAAGGTGTGGCGAACATTTGCTATTTGTTTTGGCTGCCCTGGAATTCCCCAACTCATGAATGAATGTTTACCTTCTGCTAAAAATCAGAACCTTCCAGAAACTCTGTTTTTTAGCCTCCCTTGCAGTTGGATGTGGGCATGTGACTCTAGACTCCTGCCTCTGACTTAGAATTGAAAGCCTTGGAATCCTAGGCCTTGCCATGGTGACAGTGGTGTCCTCACCAGCTTGTTCCTATGAGGTTACCCAGTGGTTTTCCTGCTCTCCAGCCTCTCATGGTTTCTGCCCATTTTCTGAGTCTGGGTCCCAGCTCCGCTTCCAGTTATACTCTTCTAAATTTCTTTTCTTCTTGAACCAGGCCAGAGTTTGTTTCTGTTGCTTGCAATTAGGCAAATAGATTTGATCTATATAAGCATTTAAGATACTGAAAAATTAAGAATTTAGGATTCAAGGTAAGACTCAGAATTTATTCATCCCTTCAAGAATTTTCCTAGCCACTTAGGTAGGTGTACTTACTTTTGAAATCTTCTGTGTGGTTCTCTCTTTCCAGAGAGCTCGTCTTAGGGGTACCTGGGTGGCTCAGTCGTTAAGTGTCCACCTTCGGCTCAGGGCCTGAGCCCAGGGTCCTGGGATCGAGCCCCACATCAGGCTCCTCCACTGGGAGCCTGCTCCTTCCTCTCCCACTCCCCCTGCTTGTGTTCCCTCTCTCGCTGGCTGTCTCTCTCTCTGTCAAATAAATAAATAAAATCTTAAAAAAAACCCAAAACACAGAGAGCTCGTCTTAGTTCTCCATCCAGATTGTAAACACTTGAAGTAGGGCTTGTTCTGAATCCTCTTAAGGCCCAGCTGAGAAGCTAGGCTGTAGTATTGCTCTGTAAATACTTAATGATTGATTGAGACACTAATAAATGTAATTTGCTTTCTTCAGGCATGAACAATCCTTATGAGCCGTTAATTCCCACTCAGTCCCATGTACATACATGTGTATCCTCTGGCTGTAAGAGTCCATTCATTTTGGGTTATGTCTTAGCTCACTGTCTAAGGGCTTATGTAAATCTTCTCCAATTTCCTTTTAGTCTTTGGCTTAAAATTGTTTACTCATAAAAGGTTTAAGTAGTCTCTTGGCCATATTCAAATCTCTCCTACCATGGCTGGTGGGCTCCCTCCCTGCATATCTCAAGGGCTCTATGACCTTTAAGCTGAGAGATCCAGGAAGCACACCAAAGATTGTCAACATGGCTTTTATCCCAGAGAACAAAAACCAAAACGGCACACAGAAGTTCTGTCTGGCCAAGCCATTGTCAAGGCACTTGAGGTCAACTTCATTCACTTATCAGTATTAGCTCTTTCTTAGAAAAGCTACCTGCATTCACATCTCCTTTCCCGAGTCATATCAGGGGTCTCTACCCAGCTGAGAATCTGAGAATCTATAGATTTTGAACAAGAACAAAACAGCTTCTTCCTGTGGAAACATCCTGAGGGGCAGGTATTGGTATTAACTAAAGCTGCTGTCTCCTTTCCAGTCTTTTGACAGATATGGCCTGCATCTGTGACCTCATCGATCAACCTACTGTCAGAGATAGAGTGAGCACTTACTATGTGCCAGCAGGTGGCCCAAAGAAATAAAGAAGATAAAGCACTGCCCTAAGGGTACTAGTTCAGTTCAAGAAATATTTATAGACTGCCCACTTAGGCAAAATGGCATAGGACAGTGTGCCAAAACCAGGGGTTGATCTTGGCTTAGAGCTCTGAGATCCGTCTGCCAAGTCTCTGCTCCTGAGGCAGGAGGTCCCAGGATCCTCAGGGTGGGAGGGCCAAGGTGACAGCATCCTCTACCAAACAGCTGACCATGGTCAAGCCACCGACAACACTTGATAAAGATGCCGATTCCTGGGCTCTACCTTCAGAGGTTCTGGTTCACTAGGTCTTGGGGGAGGAGACCAGGAATCTGCATTTTAATTAGTGCTGCTAGTGTTCCAAGGACCACACTTGGAGACAAGTTCACCTTCAGAGGCATCTGGGATAAAAATTTCACCCAACCTCCTAAGGCTGCACGCCATATCCAGCAAACAAAGGAAGTGATCACTCGTTTTTAACCACAGCCACTAGAGAGTGGATACACCTGGTATTTCTACATTCTCCCCAACTGCAAAAACAAAGTGTGCCTCCCCCTCCTTTGTGGCTAACAGCTTCTATTAACTAACAGGGGAGAGCAGTTTATTGCCTCTGGCACAATTCCAGTAGTTTCATCCTACAGAAAATCCAGAGTTTTTGCCCCAATAGAGGACTCTGCTTAAGGCCCACTCACCTGGGCCTGGTAATAGCTACCCCGACCCGGGAGTCCTGAAGGACACGGAGCTCAAGAAATCCACTGCGGGCTCATCAGAGGAGGCTCCAGAGGGGAGCTGGGCCATCCATGGGGACAAGATGAGCCCAGATGGAAAGGGACAGATCAGGAATTCTGGGCTGGGAAAGCAGCAGGAGGGAAGGTTTTGAGGTGGGAATGACCTCCTTACCTGTGAGGGCTCCGGCCTCAGGCAGCACATAGGAGCTCCTGGCTGTGGGGAAGGAGGACAGTAATGGGGTTCCTGAGCTAGAAGAACTAACCCCACTGCAGACTGCGAATGGATGGAGGGGCCAAGGAGGAGGAGGATGGCATCTAGAAGTGTCCAAACCCTGGGCTCTCAGCCTGCAGGAAGCCGTCAGGCACGGGCTCTTCTGAGGGCCAGCCCAGGGGACGGGAGGCAGCAGGATGTTCTCACCTGGAACGGAGGGCAGAGACTCAGGAGGGGGCTGTCAAGGTGGAGAGGGCTGAAACTGGAAAAGGGGGGCTTACTAAAGTCACCATCAAAGAGTACTAGCCAGATATTAAGCCCTGAGACAGTGAGGGAGGGTGTCAGGACAAGCTGAAGTCAGTCAGTGGATTAATAGTAGAAGGCAGGCTCTGGCTGGGATGCACTCACAGTTAGAAAAATTAGGAAGAGAAAAGGGAAACTGAGGCAATAAAAAATAGGGCAGTCTCACCATAAGTTGGACAAATACCCATGGACCCACTACACAGTTTCTGGAGATGCCACATTTAAACATCCCTTCCCCCTTGGCCCCTCCTCCATCTCCAAGCCAGAAGTTCACATTATTCCACAGGGCACCCAATAAATGTCCAATGAGCCTCTAAATCAATTTGACTTCTTTTGTTCCTTGATAGATGGGAGGAACCAGCCTCAGCTGGGGTGGGGGTGGAGGCTACAGGACCCTTGCATCAAGGTCTGTAACCACAAGCCTGGGCCTGTTTTCCATTAATAATATCATTAAGGCCAGTGCATCTGAATGGGATCTTAAGAACTTATCTGAAGATTAATATCACAAGCCTGATACTGAGCGCAAAGCTCTGCAATGTATTTGTGCTCAGAGAAGATGTTTGCTAATGTTTGGTTTTTATTTCCCTTGGAGCTGGTATACATCAGCAAGGCCTGGGGATAATGAATAACAGCACGGACTATAAATTTTAAAACAAACAAAATAAAAACTCAAAGAATGCTAATGCAGACCAGTGCTGGGATATGTCGCATGTTGCTAAGACTGTGATGATTAGACCTTAATGATCAGATTCTATTATCTGGTCCTTAGAAACAGTAGGTGGCTGCCTCTTGATTGTATTAGTTCCTGAGTTATAAATTCTCAACACGTCACATTGCAAATGTGACAAATGGGGCGAGAGCAGGAAGGCAAGGGAGGGCAGACTTGGGAAGAAGACGGATGGGGTCTCTGGCAGGGACCACTGGCTTCCCACCAAAACCCATCTCCCCTTCTTGCTGGGTGAGAGCTAGGCAATATTGCCCAGCTCCTCTTGCAGGTAAGGGTGGCCAAGGACTGGCCAACTGACTTCCAGCCAATGGAGTGTGAGGAACTTTCGAGACGGCAGCATGCTTCCTTTATGGTCTTGTTCCCCTTCCACTGGCTCAAGGCCCTCGGGGATGATGCGGCCACAGCTGGAAGGAGCCTGGGTCCCTGAATCACCCTGCAGCATGGAGCCACCTGCAGATCTGGAACGTCCATCCTGGAATGTTACATGATCTAAAGATACACTCCTAATGTATTTGAGTCCATGCATTCGGGCATCTAGTTGTTACAGTGGGTTCGCCTGTCCTAAGTAAAGCAGGGTCAATTCAGCATACCCACCACAGGAATTCTGGAATGGGAAGGAGGACCACAGAAACTTTGCTTTTCATGAGAGCTCACTCCTAGGGCTTCTGGAAGAAAGATGCAGAGGACACTGGAGCTGAGGGTCAAGGCGTGGGACACTAGAAATAGGACCTTTGAACAAAGCATGGTGGGTGGTGGGGGCTGACCCTTTCCTGAGGTGGGTGGGAGGAGAGCCTGAAGGCTCTTCCTGGGCCACACCCCAGGAAACAAGGGGAAAGACTTTAAGAATGACAGTCATTCAAAATGCTCTCTGGTGGGGCGCCTGGGTGGCACAGCAGTTAAGCATCTGCCTTCGGCTCAGGGCGTGATCCCGGAGTTACGGGATCGAGCCCCACATCAGGCTCTTCCGCTGGGCCTGCTTCTTCCTCTCCCACTCCCCCTGCTTGTGTTCCCACTCTCTCTGGCTGTCTCTATCTCTGTCAAATAAATAAATAAAATCTTTAAAAAAAAAAATGCTCTCTGGAAATTAGGGTCCATTTCTTCAGTAGAAGGAACCAGAAGTTAGTTAAACAAACCAGCCAAACAAATCCAACACCACAGGCTTCCTCTGAGGAGTTTGCTAGGAATGCAAACCCAAGGAGGAGCCGTCAGCTTACAGAGGAGGGCCGCTCTAGTGGCCCCAGGCAGCAGGGGCTCCTCTGTAAATTGGTCCTGGGAAGGCACGGCTGCTGTTCAGTGTGAATGCAGAGATTGTCAGTGGGATCGGGAGCAGCCAGCCTCTATGAGGCCTCAAGGGACAGTGTGTAAAAAGGATCCTGACAGCAGCAGCCGGAGGCTGATCTAGGACCTCAGGAGAAAGGCCTGAGCTGTGGGTATTGGAATTCTAGTGACACGCCCTTGACACACCCTTGAGGTTGAACTCAAGCCCTTCATTATCTCCTTCAGGACTGTGACCCTGGGAAGTAAACAGTACATTTTAATCCTTATTAAAGCATTATGTTAATGACATTCCAACAATGCTCTTGGGCCCTCATTTGTGAAGATTGACTCAGTGGAAAAGACATTTTCGAACGGGAGGGAAAAAAACAAGGTATTTTTCTACAAAATATTCATTCAATAAATATTTACTTACGGGTTTCAAAGAGAAATAAGGCCTGCCTCCTGCCCTGCTGAGCTGATAAAGAAGGAGTGTGATTTTCCAAAGCAGAGGTATGTATGTCAAGAAGAGGAAGGAGCCATTCAATAAGAAAAAGAGCATTCAGGGAGAGAAAGAAATGAAATATATTAAAATTTAAGAATCTAATAATGCGTGGACAATGAGTTTGATTATACTCCAGAATTATTCCACAATTTTAAATTCTGTCAACATTCTAAACTATTTAGCTTGCCATGAATGACATTTTTGTGTACACTCAGCAGGAACTGAATTTTACCTAGTTGTAAAAAGCCATACAATGACTTCCCTGCCCTGGAGAAGGTGTGAACCAGGCCTTCTGCATTGAATTTCAGCCTGGTGGGTTTGAGGGCAGATCTGTCCTGTGCCCACCCGCCTGCCCCGAGTGGGAAAGGATGGAGACGCCAGCGGAGAGGCAGGGAGAGGAGGTGAGGCTAGATGGTTAGATCTTTGTTCTCAGGAGGTCTCTTGCTTTTATTGGGAGAGTTGCAAATCTCCAGAACAACTTAAGCATTCACATTAAAACACAAAACATCCAAAGCAAAATTAAGTTTAAAGTATTATTTGCAAAGCTAACCATACTCTTGCCATACACTCTAGCAATTGCGCTCTTTGAAAACTTAACTTCCGTACAAAAACCGGCACACGGATGTTTACAGCAGCTCTATTCATAACTGCCCAAATCTGGAAGCAGCCAAGATGTCCTTCAGCAGGTGAATGGATACACTGTGATACATCCAAACAGTGGAACTGTATTCAGCAATAAAAAGAAATGAGCTACGTAGCCATGAAAAGACTGAGAGGAAACTTAAAGGTATATTACTAAGTGAAAGAAGCCAGTCTGAAGAGGCTACATATTGTGTAATTCCAATTAGGCGATATTCTAGCAAAGGTAAAAACGAGCACCGGTAAGAAGATCGGCGGTTGCCAGGGATTGGCGCAGGAGGCGGGCAGTGGGGGACTAGAGAGGAGGGAGGGATGAATGGGTAGAACACAGAGGAATTTGAGGGCAGTGAAGCTGGTCTGTGGGATACTGCATGGGGGATACATGTCTTTCTACACTTGTCAGAAGCCACAGAAGGCACACCGAGGGTGAATCTTAGTGTACACCAGGGACTGTAGTTGATGATAATAATTGATTCATCATGTGTTACAAATGTATCACACTAATGCAAGGTGTTAGTAAGGGGGGTTGGTATATGGAAGCTCTGTACTTTCTGCTAATGTTATTCCATCCTCTGGGCTCTGATGTCAGCCTCTAATAGTCCAAGTGGCTCGTCCAGAGCTGCCCGCACAGCTCAGGAGTTGTCCGGGCTAGTTTGTGTTCACAGAAGTTACCCCTGGTCTTCACTGACTGCCGGAAAAGCCAGGTGGGCTGCATTCTGGAGCTCGGCCCATTCGGCCGCCCATGCTCTGGCCGTCGGTTCCTCAGCCCTGAGGCCCTTGCCTCTCCCGGCCAGAGAAGAGGAAGAAGAAGCAGGGCTGAGAAGGGAGGTGGGACGGTGCAGTGGCAAGCTCACAGGCTCTGGGGGCAGCGGCTCCAGGCTGGGGTCCCAGGTCTCCCCTAACTCACCTGTGAAAGGGCTCATTGTAGTGCATGTCTTATGGGGCTCTTAGAGGTTGGTTATAAGACAATGGCCACAATGCCTGGAATGTTGGAAAAGCTTAAGAAATGTTATTTTATTAAAATAAAATTCATTTTGTTAATAATAGTAATCAATTATAAGTAATAGTAAAAGAATAATAATAATTGTTATTATAACTACTTTCTTATGGGTTTTTGGCAAGGAATAGCTCAAAGGAGAGATCATGTCTAAATGCTCAAAATAGAAGCACAGTTTACATAAAAGAAATAGTAGCTTTGTGATTACAGTGTTATGTTATATTGTTCGTAGTCATGACACAGCAAAGGATAGATACAGATGCTCGAAAAACCCAGGGTGCACTCCTGACGGGTTCTATTCACAAAGGTTGCAGTTCTAAAAAAAAAAAAAAGTCTGCTGATAAAACAGTTACCAGAAAATCCCATTTGGGTTTGCATTGTTACGTGGCTTTGATGGGCAGCCATCGCCAAGGTGACATTTCTAGAACCAGTGCTCTGAGGTGCAGTCCCCTCCCTCCCTGGCCAGCTTCCACACTCTTCCAGCAGGAGCATCTTTGATGAGATGACAGGGGAGGTCTTCATAGACAGGCACCTCCTTACATAGTGGGACTGACGGGTCTGCAAGAGCGCGAGGGCCGCTTTTAATCTTCACGATGGGGGCCCAACAGGCCATCAAAGCCCCGGCGGAAGATCACAGGCCCCCAGGGTGACCGGTTGCCCTGGCCCTGAGCAGACAAGGCTCCAGCGGGCTCTCCCCAGAGGCAGAGATGACCTCCAGACTCTAGCCAGCTGGGCCCCGTGTCCTTGATATTTCTGGCTTGGTATTGTTGGGGTACAGGATGCCTGAGCTTCCACTTCTGCTGCTGTGGGGGGCCGCCTCTAGGCTCCAAATGTTCTGAGAACTCTTCTTTAAAACTGGTCCGAAACAGGAGGAAAAGGGACTCTGGCCTCTGACACAGATCCTATGTAGTGGTGCATGCACAATACACATCTCTGGGGTTTTCCTTCCCGACAGTGCAGGGGACCCCGGCGTGTGATATGCGAGCCGCACACTGGCTTGTCTTGTACTGCAAACAGATGCTCAGTGACTGGACCACTAGCTACTTGGCTCTTTTGCTGCTGTGATAAAAATTTGCGGAGTGTTCCTGGGGAAAAGAGCTCCTGCCGTGGGCAACAGAGGGATGCAGCAGGACTCACATTAGGCAGGTAAGATCAGGTCCTGTCCCATTCCCATCACCCCTGTGACATTCTTTGTTTTGTTTTTTTAAGATTTTATTTATTTACTTGAGAGAGAGGGAGGGAGAGCAAAAGGGAGAGGGGGAGAGAGAGAGAGAGAAAGCATGAGCAGGAGGAGGAGCAGAGGGGAGAGGGAAAGAGAGAGAATCTCAAGCAGGCTCCACACTCAGCCCGGAGCCTGACACGGGGGCTCGATCTCACTACCCTTGAAATCATGGCTTCAGCCAAAATCAAGAGTCGGACGCTTAACCGACCGAGCCACTCAGGTGCCCCACTCCTGTGACTTTCTGGGGGAACAGTGGGAGGCAGGAGGGTCTTTGTTAACCTGGGACAGGGCAATGACCGAGCCTGTCTAGGGCCACCACTCCTCTGAATGTCCCTCCAACTGGGAACTCTGTGACACGAGCTTAACATAAAAACAGCGAAAGCGGTGGCTAATGTTTAGTGTTTACAGTGTGCCGGCAGCCATAACAAACCCCGCAGTAGAAATGAGCAGAGCTAATATTTAGCAGGTCTAACCTGGTCCTGGCTGGGATTCACTGCGCACGTTAGTGCCGAGGCTAGTTAGTAAATGTTTTCACCATCAGCCCTGGGCTCTTGCACTGCTCTCCATTTTACAGATTAGGAAATTGAGGTCGAGACAGGTAGCAGCCTTGCCTGAGCTCAGACAGCTTGTCTGTGCAGAGTCTGGATGCAAAGCCAGGTCATCTGACTCCAGACTTTGGCGCTTAGCCTTTGTGTCTGCTGCATCCTGGACTCTCTCCTGGAGGAGTGGCCAGGGAGCACTCTTCTGGCACAGCCGACTGGAGGAGAGAGCAGAACAGCCTTGCCCCAGAGTGAACGCCGGGATGAGTGTGCTGTCCTCCCGCAGAGACAAGCCTCTTGCTCTCTGCACTCGTGTGGCCTGGGTTGGCACTGGGGTGTGGCTTGCCGTCCTCCACAAGGCTGCTGGGAGCCCACGGGCCTTCAGACCCACCAGCTCTTCAACAAGAAAAGACCGTTAGGCCTAAGGAGGGAGTGGAGAGAACTGAGGCAAGACGGCTGCCAGTTGCCAGGCCTGTCCTCTTGGAAAGGAAGTCAAGTCCTTGAATCATCTTCCTGGGTCGTAAAGCTGGACTTACTGGACCCACTCCTCCACATCCTCTCCACATTTCGTGCAGAGCGCAAAGTTCAAGAACGGGCCAGACCTGATGGCCATCTAAGCCCAGGACGTTTGTTATCACTATTCTCTACTGCCCCCCCTCCCTTTCAGGAATTTCAAAAATGCAGAGGGCATGATTTGGTCTGCGGCTTTTGTATAAATTATTTGATACAGATGTACTTCCTCAGCACCTGCTATGGACCAGGAACATTCATTCATTCATTCATTCAGCTGATTTATTATGGGCCAAGCCAAGGTGCTGGGCTCTCCCTGGTGAAGTTCAGCCCTGGTCTCACCCCTGGGGTCTTGCAGCATTGGGTGGGGCAGGAGGAAGGAAGAGTGGGGGAGGCGGTGGGAAAACTGGTTTACAGTTGTTGAGAGTTTCCTGTGAGCCAGGAGATTACATCATTTAATCCTCTCAGTAGGCTGTCAGGTAGATATGCTCATTATCTCCATTTTACAAATAAGCAAGTTAAGGAAGATTTGGCAAAGTTAGGTAATTTGCCCAAAGTGTCATGGCCAGTACACTTTGGGGCTGGGTTTTGAACTCAGATATCTGACTCCAAAGCCTGTGCTTTTATTTGCTGCCTTATATTCCTTGCCTTTCATGTGTATTATTAGCCCCAAACCCGCAGGGAGTCACTATTTCCCATGTAACTGGTAGGGAAACCGAGGCTGGGAGGGGAAGGTGGCTCACCGGGGGCCTCTCCAGCTAGAGCGGGGGTCTGAGACCAGACACTCTGGTGGCAAGTCCAGGGCGTGCTTGTTACCTGGGAGAGCCTCTCTGGGATGCAGTCCTGGGGCCAGGAACTAGGACACGGGAGGCCCCGCTGCAGCCTGGCAGGGCCTCATTGCAAGCACTGGTATAACATAGGTGGGGTGCCTGAAGACTGTTCTGCTGATGTGTTTAGGGCCGGTGCCTAAACCTCTCTCGAAGCCTTCTAGGAAGCTGGGTAGGTGGAAGGGGATGGCCCAAGGAGTGCAGGTAGAGGTGGGGGACAGGAAAGCCCCCCAGCAGAGAAGGTGACTTGGGAGGCCTTTGTGCTCTTCTCTTGTAGTTCACGTTCCAGTGCTGTACCCTGTGATTTTCATCATTTCTGAGTGAGAAGAAAGAGGCTGCTGATTCACAGTGAAAGGAAATGGCACAGGTTCTGAAACTTCCTGTTTGTCTGGTATCTGCAAAGATATCTGTGTTATGCAAATATCCTCACTCCCGAAAAATGCAGGCATATACGCACACGTATGCACATGCACCCTTCGCCTGGCCCTGTGCACTGGGTCTCCTCCGTACCAAGTACATTGACAAATTATTCCACTAACATGGTAGCCAAGGTCCTGGGGGAGCCTGCTGTAGGAATTTATGACCATTGACATAGCAGCGTTTGCATGTGGTTCAAATAGCTTAGCAGATGTCTCTTCCAGGTAAGTCCTTGCTCTGGCCCCTGGCCCAGGGCGGGTTTGGTTTCCACCTGGCAGAGCCTTCGAGTCAGGGATCCCTTATGAGGGAAGCAGATGTGTGAAGAAGCCTCATCCCGGCCCCAGGCTCCTGTCCAGCCCAGGAGCTCCATTTCCTCGTGGCTCAGTCTTCCCTCTAGGGGCTCTTGGAAGGTGCCACATCCTGATCCCGAGCCCCCAGTAAGTTGAGATAATGACAGATGTTGAATATGTTCTGTTGGCTCATTGTGGTCTTTATGCAGGTCTTTCTTTCAAGATCATGTGGGTTTGAGCCCAAGCCCATGGCTTGCTGAGTTGGTCTGGGCTTTCAGAGAGTGCTGACCTCTGGCAAGGGCCTGCGACCCAGCCTGTACCACCAGCTGCTGGCTGCCTCCACGCTGAGGAACTTTTTAAAAATCTGAACGTAAGCTTCGATTTTAATGGGTGAAAGTGAAAATGACATGTGACTTCCAGAAAATTCTCATAGATTCAAAAGAATTGTTCTTTGTCATGAGTTGAATGGCATTCTTCAAACGGCTGAATGCTTTTCTCATATTCAGAGTTGCCCGAATTAGGGAAATGGATATAAACTGTTGCAAAAGAGAAATCTGGTTAGCCATAAATTAAAATAATTTTTTGTTTTTTTTACTCTTTAAAAAGCCAAAAGCCCTCACCTGGGCAGTGGGCCGGGGGGGGGGGAGGGGTGGTGGCCGTTCCTTCCCCTGTCCATTACCTGGCCCCAAGCTGGGTTTTTGGATTCTAGGCCAGTGGCTGCCGCATTATAAAAGGGAGTGGCCCAGACGCAGGAGCATGGGCTGGCAGAGGTCAAATAGGGTGGACATCTTGGTTCTACTATTTACCAACTGTGTGGCCTTGAGCAAGTTTCTTAACCTTGCCAATTTTCAATCTCTTTAACTGTTGAATGGGGTTTTTCATGAAGATGACAAAAGACATATGTATATAAAATGGCTGGTTCCAGGATCTGGAACCCTGAGGTCAGTAAGGGAAGTGTCACTCTTTGATAGAGCCTCAGCCACTGCAACAGGTCACGTGGGACCTGAAGGGTCTTCAGAGTGTTCCTAGAATCTGTCTCTGAAGCAGAGAGTTGCCACGGAGACTGCTTTTGCTTTAGGGTTGTCTGTGAGGAAAAGGACGGGAGAAATGGTGAACATGTTTGTGAGAAAGTTTCTCTCCACCCCTTGAGAGGGGCCCGATGTCTACACTTATCTGGGAACTTGACCTGCTGTCTCTGCTGGCTCAGGCGCTAAGGACATAAGAGATCAGCCTTGCGCTTCTCCAGTCCTGCAGCTGCGACCCAAGTCTATAGAGAAATGGAAACAGATGCCCTAATGCATAACCCACTCGAGGCAGCTGAAGACAGAGATTCAGCCCAGTTAGCCACGGAGCACTTACTGGGCATCTCCTGAATGCCTGGTGTGATGTCAGATACCATGGGGACTTGTCACACTAGGATAACAGCTGACATCTGTGGAGTCCCTACTAAGCACGAGGCACCAGGCTGGGCTCTTCGCAAACAGGAACCTCTCAAGGGGGCACGGGTACCTCTTGATCGATGAGGCACAGAGAAGTTAAGTTCCTTGCCCAAGGCCACACAGTAGCAGGTGGGACCTGAAAGCACCTTCTGTCTGTGGCCGTCTGAGCTCGCCACCACCACTCTGTGGGCACGTAACAAGTACCCTCCAGCCTCTAGGAATTAAAAAGCCAGGAAATGAAACACACAGCTGCAAACGCGGAAATAAGGATGCAGATGCCAAAGAACCCAGAAAAGAAACACAAAGAAGGAGAGGCAGTCAGGGGTGACTTCATGGAGGAGGCAGAGTTGGGATGGGATCAGAGAATGTCTGGGGAATGGGAAGGCAGCGGCAGGAAAGCAAGTGGAGAAAGGGAGAAGGGGCAAACCTCAAGGAGACTGGACTCAGTGTGGTGGCACGTGGGCTCCTCAGAAGCCACTTCAGGTTGCCTTGGAAGCGGGGACAGGAGGAAGCGGCCACTGGCCTGGCCCTTGGGTGTCTCTGTCACCCGCTGGATTCAGGGTTGTGGGAGTCTGACCATCCTGCTCCTTCCAATTTGGCGGGTGGGGTTTGATGAGGGTGTCTGGGGGTCTGATGGTTATCTGGGCAGCTTCCAAGCAGATGGGCCAGGCCCCCGTCCTGATTGGCCATGGTGCTTGCTGCACTGCTAGTGAATTATCTGCATCACCCCTGTGGACACTTGCCTTGCAGCAGGGCTTTCCAGTCTGCTGAACCAGGTAGGTCAGGTTGGAGCAGTGGGCGCTGCAGAGGAGAGAGGGAGTGGGAAGGGGGCCGATCTGCTCCCTTCCCGCCCCATGCACCCTGGAGGGGCAAGGGCCAGCAGAGGTTGGGCACAAGTGGCCCAGAGGTGGGGGTGGGCACATCCTCTGCTCTTTGTAGAAAGGGCATCACCCAGGTTCCCCAAGGACTGGCAGCCTCGGCAGGGGTCAGGGCCCAACCTTGCAGGGCCATGGGCCTTCCCGGGGGGGGGGGGCACTGTCCCAGCAGCAGCGCTGAGAGCCCCTGCAAGGCTCTTCAGGGCTACAGAGGTCCACAGTGGGGACAGAGCAGGAGAGGGAAATGCTTGGCTTCCTCCAACCTGTTCTTCCTCCCATCTGGCCCCATCTCAAGCAGCGGAGGCTCAGGGACACAGCTCAAAGTCTTATCCCATCCACCTCCAAAATGGCCCTCGACTGCCCACTTTCCTGCAGGGCCACGGCCAGATGATTTCTCGGCCTCAGCCACTGCAGTGGCCTCCTACCCTGTCCACCTCTCCATTGCCATGGTTGGTTCTTTCCAAGCCATTCTGCCCCAAACAGCCAGACGACTAGTGGTAAAACAAATCAAATCACTGTCTCGCATGCTTCTCTGCCTCCCGGGCATCAGGGCACAAGGGGCCTCCCTGACTGCCCTATTCTTTCTGATTCATTCATTCAGTCAGTCATTCATTCATTCAACACACATTCATCCAGCCTGATCACATACTGTTTATGAACACTGGGGACAGTGACAAAACACAAAACCTCTGATCTCATAGAACAAAGTATTTGTGGAGGGGAGGGTAGACAGTCAGTAAACCAGTATGTAAGAGGGTAAGTAATAAACCTGTGGAGAAAACAGAGTAAGGCCAGGAAGTAGGGAGAGCGGAGGATGGGGGTGGGCGTCGGGGAAGGCGTCTTTAGGAAGGTGACATTTGAACAAAGACTTGAAGGAAGCGAGGGAGTGAGTCATGGGGATTGTAGGGGAAAACTTGTTCCTGCAGAAAGAACAGCAGCTGTGCCCTGAAAGCAGCTGTGCCCTGAAGTGGGAACACCCTCGGCTGCTCAGGGTATTTTCAAGGAATACCCTATCTCCTGTTGGTCACTACCAGGTTTTTATCTTTAACAAAGCATTTGCACAATTTGTAATTTATGTCTATTAGATTGTGTGTTTTCTGCAACAAGCTGTCAGCTCTCTATGGTAACGATGTGTCTGTCTCGCTGACACCTGAATCATTCATGTCTGGCATGGGGCCTGGGGTCTCGAAGGTGTTCAGCAAATGTGTTAAATGAGGTGACGAAGCGGGAAGCTGGCCTACCGCCAAGGGCACCTGTGAAGGGTCCCTTTGGGGCTTCTGGGAAATGGCTGGGGCACTCTGAAGGAAGTGCCGTTCTACTTCAGCTGGTGTTCTGGGTGTGATGGGGTGGGGTGGGGGTGAGTCACTGTGACCTGGGCATCAGTGCGCCCTACTGTGTGTCCAGGCTTGTGACCTCTGGGATCCCTGGCTGTTGGGCTTGTTTATTCAATAAAAAACGAAGGCATGCCTCCACCTTACTCTGATACCTTGTTCTGAAGAGCTGTCTTCCCCTCCTCCCGCTGTTCCTCTCCCTGGGGATGGGATAAAGCCTAGCAGAGCAGATGACTCTTCTCACAAACGTCTTCTCATTCCAACAGCTCTCCCACCTGGGGCTGTGGGGGCAGTTCTTGTATATTTACAACCCTCTTGCTCTCCCAGCCAGTGGTATGGAAAACTTGAGAAGCAAATTCTAACTTTAATAAGAATTTCTTGCAGACACTGGAGACTCGCTGATTCTTTTTCACTATGACTGGCCAGCTCTGGTTGTCGGAATGTTAAATACTGATAAGGAGGAGAAGATAAAATCCTGTTACCCTCCCCGGCCCAGAATTTCCCCATTCCTGAGCCCAGCCTTCCTTGTCTGAGAGAGACTGCCAGTAGCCTACTCTGTACCCAATTTCCCCTCTGCCTTACCGAAAAGTACCTAATTGGAGGAGGGGCAGCAACACAGCCAGCTAAAGGTCTATATTTCCCAGTGCTCTTGAAACTACGGATAGCCTATGAGGTACATGGATGGGGCTTCCTAAAAGCTTCTTAAAGAGTGCGCTCAACTCTCTGCTCCCTGTCCCTGGAAAACTACTATGATTGCTGGTGCGCCAGCAACCATATTGGACCACGAGACAACCTTGAAAAAGAAAGCCACACTCTATAACACTGACTCTCAGTCTTTAATGTTGTGAAAAGAGAAAGCAGCTCCTGACATCTGGGAATTGGCCTGATACTTTCAGCTAGGCCTTAGCTTGTCTGAAGCTGGCCTAGATGTTTTCTGGTTGGACATAAATGATCTCACAGAATGCCATCAGTCAAGGTCACTCTGCAACTGTGATGAAGTGAGTCAAAATGGACTGCCTCATAATCTTATTTAAGCACAGACAAAAACAACCACAAACTCCTAAATGTCTTCCTTTCCTTGCTCATAGGAGTGGTGGCTGCCTCTTTACCAATTACACATTTAGCTTGGATCTGATTTAACCCTCCTTATCGATAAGATTTACTAAGATACTCAGTGACGGAACTGTCCCATTTCCTGACAAAACCCAATCCAGAGCAAATGCCTGCTTTCTTGGGCCCTCCCGAAATTCACCCAACCAAATGCCAGGTTCTGCAAGTCCTGTCAAACCCCTTCCTACTGAGATGGTCCACTGTTGCCCAAGGTGTATGGTCTCCCTCACCGCAGTGAGGATAAGCCCAACTTGTTCAACCACAAGTGTTTAAATCCCCTGGGGATTGATTATAATGCAGGCTGGGGTTCAGCAGGTCTGGAGCAGGCCCTTTTCATTTTTCTAACAAGTTCTCACACTCTGAGTAGCGACGTAGTCAAGGATAATGGATTCAAACGCTAGAAGGGCCTGAGTTTGACCACGGCCCCCATATGAATCCTGGACTGGTTTTTGGAGAAAATATGACTGGTTTTCAATGAACACACTGCTCTTTTGTTCTTTATAAACTAGCAACCCAACCCAACCCATTGTCCTTGCTCTTAGGCAGACATGTGGTTTCAGCCATGGGAGCCACTGGTGAGAACTTGTGGTGGCTAGGTATGTGCAGGCCTCAATGAGGCTTGGGCAATTATTGACCAAACTTGGTGCCTTTGAGGTGAAATTATAAGCGATAAGAGAAACCAAGTCATTCCACTCAGTGGATTGGTTGAAAATTCTCCAATAGTCTTATGCTGGCTGCATGTCAGGCTCTTGGGCTGGAGGACCAGAGATCTGGGAGGTTCTAAAATGTCCTTTCAGCTCAGGGGGTCTACATCTGGTCCACTTCACCCCCCAGCTCCATTTCTCACCATCCCATATCTGACAGCACCAGGATGTCTCAGGCCCCCTGGCTTTCACTGTTCCTTTTGCCATGGATGCCCTTCCTATGTTCCTTCACTGGCTAACTGCAAACTTTTACTTGGCTCAGCTTCCCCCTCCCATAAGGCCAGCTGAGTGCCCTTTCTCTGTGCTCCCAGGGAACACTGCCTTCCTCTGCCCTGCTCTTTCTCAGGTTATGAGCATTGATTTATTTTGTGTTTACCTCCCCATCATCCATCAGCTCCTAGAGGACAGGGACCACATTTCATTTATTTTTGTATCTCCTGACACAGTCTCCAAAACTCAATAAATATGAAACTGACCTGAGGCTCCAATCCCCCACAGCCTGCCTCTTCATCTCTAACCAACTGGAGCAAGCTTATAAGAGAACAGTGAAAGAAACCCTCACATAACCCTCCCTTTTTAGGTTATGTGAAATTGGGGGTTCCCAGGGGCTTTAGGTGTGAAGTTGTAGGTCCTACCCCACTCGGAAACTTGGCCCCCAAGAAAAAGGTAGGCTTCTGAGAAACCACAGAGGCATGAGTTAGTGTTTAGTAAGTGACTATTAAATTGAAAGTTAGGGCATGTCTCTATCTCAGCTTCTCAAACTTGAATGGGCCTACGGGTCACCTGAATAGCAAATGCATTTTAGCTCCCAGGTGAGTCCTGCACATTGAGACCTGCAGCATTAGTATCATCTGGCAACTGCTCAGAAATACAACTTCTTGGAACCCACCCCAGAGCTACTGAAGCGGATGGTCTAGGGGTGCGACCCAGGCATCAGTGTCAAACTCCAGCTGAGGAGAGCTGGACTCCCGGAAAGAATTACAGGAACAGCCCCCACCTGAACAAGAGGGTTCACCTTGTTCTAGGTGAGCTCCTGACTTTCCAGTCTCACAGCTGGACCTTTGAGAAGGGGAGCTGTTGAAAACAGAGATGGTGAAAAACCACAGAAAGAGAAATGCACCGATGACAGCAGGCTGCTGCTGGCCGGGTGCACTCTGGGTGCACTAGGGCTACAACTATGTCATGTGTATTGGGGAAACATTTGCAAGGAAATAAGCTAAAATCCTCATAGCAGCTGCAATATGAACAATTTCCCCCTTTTCTCTAATTAAAACAATAAGTTCTTGTATAATAGAAAGATACATGTATTCAGTTTTAAAAATACATTCTCCCTTTATGCCGTAGGGGACAAAAGGGGCTGTGGGTTGGACCATGGGATGGTTCCCACAGTAGCCCTGTGGCACCTGAGAAAAACCAGAGTTTGAGCCTTTCTCAGTGTTGTGGGGGGGAGGGGAGGAGGGAAGGGGAGGAGGAGGCACGGGCAGGCATGTGAGGTGGCAATGCCATTAGAGTGTTTGTTGGAACAATTTTAGAACAAGAGATAAAAACCACAAACTGGACCAAGCCAAAATAAAGGGGAGAGAGAGGAAGGAGGAGGAGGAGAAGGAGGAGGGGAAGGAGAGGGTGGGAGGGAGGGAGGAAAGGAGGAAAGAAATTTGCTTCATCTGTTAACTGAAAAGACCAGCTGGGCCAGGTACTCCTAGGAGGCTGCGGTCAGGAGTCTGTCCACCCCTTAGCTTTCCCTCCTGCGGCATCAGCTCCGTCCTCAAGCAGGCTCTGCCCTGGACTCCAGTCTAGCAGTACCTGCCCAAGGCTCTGACTGGCTCAGCCTGTGTCCATCCCTGCAGCCTGCGCCTGTGGAAGCACATGGACGGGAGAGAAGAGCCACTGCCCCAAAGGAAAACCCAAGGGCTGCAGTTAGAAGAAAGAGATGCTGGGCAGGAAGAACGTTAGCATATCTGCTCCTATCAATGGGGTTATCGGTGCTTGTGAGCTCACCCCCAGGTCTGTCCTGGGCATTTTTCAGATTTCCACAGAGGGTTTGGATAAGACCTAGAGGTTTTGGATAAGACCTAGAGGCTTCCGAAGAGAGAAGCGGCCATTGGGGTCGTGGGGGGCAGGGGGATTCTTACCCACCAAGGGTAACACTGTGCACACCATTCTTGGGAGGAAGCGGGAATTTCCACAGGGTAAGTTCCCTTCCCTGTACAATGAATTACTATCTCGATGAGAAACCCGTGGGCAGCTGGTTGAGAAGAGAGAGGCATTCTCTGAATGAGAGGGAATTTACCACCTTCCTTCACGGTGGCGGTGCTTCTGCTGTCACGGCAGGGTATGGATTGATTCATCTACAAATACATGTATCTGTTAGACACTGTACTGCTAGCCTCTGCAAAATAGAAGCCTGGAGATAACTTCTGCAGCCCAGAATACGTCACCTCTTGTCACAACCACTCTCTCCACCACCCCCACACCCTGCAGGCACAGGCATGTGGGCCTGGGGTTCCCCAGTTGGAGGCCAGATGAGAGTCTCTGTGTGCAGGGATTGGGGTGGGGTGGGGGGTGGGGAAACGGGGCTGGTGCGCTGGCTGGCAGTGGCCCCAGTCCCTTCCAGGGCCTGTTGGGCCTCTCTCTCCTAGGGTGTCTCTTCCACCACTCGGTTTCTAACCTGAACCTCCAAGGTTTTTCAATCTCATCTCCCCCCACCTATCCCTGCCCTGGGGTGCTCAGACTTGGTTCTTCTTGGAGCCCCCTGCCAGGGCTTAGAGCCTTGGCTATTGTCCTCAGAGCTCTGTCCTCCCAATGAGGGGACGGAAGAACAGAACCCACTGTTCTGGATTCCGAGTTGGAGCCAAGCAGCTCCATCTGCTTCTTCCTTCCCCTAGAATTCTCCCCCTCAGTCACCATCAGCCCCCAGAGTCCCGTTCAGAGGGCTCAGCTGCCACAGCTTCCCATGACAGATGTCTGGTTCCTTCCTACCCAAGGGAAACATGGGGTCTTCCCCAGTTCTGGAGTTCCCCATTCTGCCCAGGCTTCTGTCGGCTGAGGAGGGAGACAGTAGGAAGGGTGAAGGCTGGGGTGAGGGGCCATCCTTTCACAAGCACCAAGGAGTTCTGCTGGAAGAACAGACCTGATGCATAGGCCATCTATGAAAACTCTGCCCTGACCTCCATAGGTCCTCTGACTTCCAATGAGGCCTACGGAAACTGAATTATGGGTAAAAGTGATGTTTAAAATGACATGAGAAAAGACCCAGTGGAAACTCCAACAGTGAAAAAAATTTTCAACATTTGCTGAAAAAACTAAAGAACTCGCGATACTTTGTTCTCTATTGGATCATTCCCACCAACATACAAACGTGCTGTTATTTTCCCATTTTTTAAAAAGAAAGTTTTCTCTGTAATAAATGATTCAACAAAGCAATAAATAAGGGAGAAGGGGAAATCTTCTCTAGAGAAGAATTCCAAGTAATACATGTAGATACTACCCACTCCAGGAGGTGGAACTTGAACCCCCTCTCCTTGAGGGTGGGCTGGACTCAGTGACTGGCTTCCAGAAAGTAGAGTATGTAAGGGGAAAGCAGTAATTTTATTAGGGAAGACACTCGGCAGACACCATGTTAACCAAGTGATGAGGGTAATGTCACCAGTGATAAGCCATGTTGCTGTCACGTGCCCCCTGATGCAAACCACAGAGAAGGGCACTTCAGCTCTGGGGCATTCTTCTCCCAAACCCATCACCTCAGACAAATCATCAGAAAACCTTTGATAAACTCAAACTGATGGACATTCCATGAAATACCTGACCAGTACTCTTCAAAACTGCCAAGGTCACAAAAACCAAGGAAAGACAGAGAAAGGGTCACAGACTGGAAACACTAAGGCCTGACCCAATGTGGTCTCCTGAGCCAGAGGAAGGTCATTAGTGTGAAAACTGGTGAGATGTGGGTAGAGACCATAATGGGGCTACTTGAATTGTGCCAATGTCAGTTTTGACAAATACAGTATGGCTTTTTTTTTTTTTAATACTATGGCTTTATAAGAAGGTAACATTGGGTAAAGCTGGGCAAAGGGTGTACCAGAACTCTCTGTTCTGTCTTTGTAACTTGTCTATGAACCTAAAGCTATTCTAAAATCAGAAGTCTATTAAAAAAAAAACCCAAAAAAACAAAAACAAAAAAACTTCACCTACAATTTAAAGACTGACAATACCAAGTGTTTGTAAATCTGTGAAGCAACTGGAACTCATACACTGCTGGTGAGAATGTAAAATTATATAGTCATTTTCAAAAACATTTTTGTAGTTTCTTATAAAATTAAACATACATTACTATATGACCCAGCAATTCTACTCCTAGATATCTATCTACCCAAAAGAAGTGAAATTCATGTTTGCACAAAGACTTGTACACAAATGTTCTTGGCATCTTTAATCATAATAGCCCCAAACTAGAAACAACTTAAATGTCCAACAACAAGTGAATGGATGGTCAAATTGTGGTATATCTATCTGTATAACAGGATACTACTCAATGATATAAAGGAAGGAACTACTGATACATGCTGAGCAAAAGAAACCAGGCACAGGAGTACATCCTGTATGATTCAAGTTATATGAAATTCTAGAAAAGGTGAAACAAAGCTCAGCAACAAAAAGCAGAACAGTGGTTGCCTGGGGCTGCGGATTGGGAGGAGCTGGTGGGAGAGTTTGACTATAAAGGGCACGAGGGAATTTCTGGGGTGGTGGAAGTGTTATATATCTTGATTGTTGTGGTGGTTACATGGGTATATACATTTGTCAAAACTCATTGACCGATATACTTCATACATAAATTTAAATTATGCCTCAATAAAGTTGATTTTTAAAAAAGCTTTCTCTTGCTCCCGATCACCCTGCCAGCTGTTTTGCAAGGCTCCTGAGTTGGCTACAGGTCTGCCCCACATATTTTCTCTTCTGTCCACACCCATCTTGTTCCATCACACATGGAACTGCTCCATCAGGACTGCCATGACCTCCATGTTGCTAGATCCAATGGTCAGTTCTCATTTCTCACATCTGACCTGACCTGTCAGGACATCCCATCCGGTTCGCCATTTCTTCCTTGAAGCTCTCTTTTCCTGTGGTTCCCAGGACACAGCAGTCTCTTGGTCATCCTTCCATCTCTGGTCACTCTTCCTCAGTATTCTTCCCTGGTTCTCCTGATCGTCCCCACCATCGACTGCTAGGAGTGCCTCAGCGTGCTCTCTTCCTGTACTTACTCAGATGATTTGATTTCACTGAATCTCAGGGCTTTAAATTCTATGTATATGCTGAGAACTCCCAAATCTGTATCTTAAGTCCAGGCTTCTCTCCCAAATTCTAGCTTTGTAATTCCAACTGCCTACTTGACATTTCTATTTGGATGTTGAACAGACATGTCACACTAAACACATTTAAAACTGAACTTCTGATCTTCTCCCATAAGCCTGCCCCCCTGCAGCTTTTTCTATCTCCATAGATGGCCCTGACAGATTACCATTTATGCAAACCAAAGACCTAGGAGGCATCCTGGACTATTCTTTTTCTCACACTTCATTGGCTCTACCTTGAAAATTTATCCATAAGGCATGTATTCTTTGTCTTTTCACTACTACCTTGGTCCAACTGCTCTCATCTTGGAATAAACTCCTAACTGGTCCTCCTACTTCCAACTCCTGCCCTCCTACGCTGTATTCTCAACAGAGCAACCAGAGTGACCTTGTTCAAATTAAAGTCAGATTACATCATTCAAAATTCTACAGTGATTCTCTCTCAGAATAAAAGCCAATATCCTTGCAATGGCCTGGAAGGCCTGACATGATCTTACCAGCTTACTTCTGTGATTTCATCTCCCAATACTCTCCCCCTTGCTCATTCCTCTCCAGACACACTGGTCTTTCTGCTAGTTCTCAAACATGCCAGGTGTATGCCTGCTCACCCGAGGGCCTTTGCTCTAGCTGTTCTGTTGGGATGCTCTACGGGCCAACTTCATTTCCTTCACCTCTCAGCATACAGACTTGCTCAAATCTCACCTTCTCGGAGACCTACTCTCTTTAATGCTACAACCTGACCCACCCCAGCACTGATTTCCTTACCTTGCTCTATTTTTCCTTTGTTCCCATAGCACTTACTTTCTAATGGACTCCTGCATTGCTTTTGGTTGTGCCCTATGATCTCTGACAGACGCAGGCCTCTGTTTTGTTGGGCTGCAGCTGTGTTCTCAGAGCCACTGCCCACTCTCCAGGATCATCTCCCACAGGGAACTTTCCCAGGAGAGATGGCAGTTGCCTCTAACTGCACCGGCCAGCACAGCAGCCGCTAGCCCCATGTGGCTACTGAGTGCTGGAAAAACGGCCAGTCCAAAATGAGGTATGTTGAAAGGGTAAAGTTTCAAAGACTAGTACCAAAAAGAATATATATCTCATTAATAATTTTTAAAATTGACTCCATGTTGCTGTTTTGTATATATTGGGTTAAATTAAATATACTGAAGTTCACCTGTTTCTCACTGCTTTTTAAAAATGTGGCTACTAGATGATTAAAAATTACTCAGTTGGCTTGCTTTCTATTTCTGTGGGGCAATACTGATCTATGATGTAAAACTACTCATGTCTAGAAATCAAATCCCAGGAGCTTAAAATCCACATTTCCTAAACGTGAATTGATATGTTTTGGTTTTTTTCTTTTTTTTAATTTCAAGTACTATTGAGATATAGTCAAATTCCATTAAGACAAAAGCCCCTTCAGGATTTGACTAATTGGGTTAATGGGAACTTTTTTTTTTTCAAAGATTGTGTTTATTTATTTGATAGAGAGAGAGACAGTGAGAGAGGGAACATAAGCAGGGGGAGTGGGAGAGGGAGAAGCAGGCTTCCCGCTGAGCAGGGAGCCTGACGTGGGGCTTGATCCCAGGACCCTGGGATCATGACCTGAGCTGAATGCAGATGTTTAACGACTGAGCCACCCAGGCGCCCCTAATGGGGACTTTTTAAGATGCTTTGGCTTTGTTTTTATTCTTCTATCATCGGTGATGCTGTGCCCTCCCCCAAAAGACACATGTGGTCTCCTCCCAAGTTTCCTCCGACACTGTACTTGCACCTCCTCCAGGAACTGGACTCTCCAAGGGCCTGAACCTGTGGCCTGGTGGCAAGCCACTGAGGCTCACAGGGTAGAGGCAGGAACCGGGTGGTCCCTGCCACACCTGGGGCAGTGTCTACACCACGATGGCTCAGCTCAGACCTGCAGATGGGCAACTGGTGGGGCTGCGGGTATTTGGGGCAGACCTGTGTGGGAGGCACCCAGGCTGAGGGTCAAAGGGAAGGGATTCCTCTTCTCAGGACTAAACACAAGGGGCTCACTGTCTCCAGGAACCAATTTGGGGATGGAAATCAGAAGCTGTGGGTGAGTTTCTGGAAAAACCAGCTCCCATAGTCTGGGAACACCATGGACTTCTTGGAGGCCAGGCCCCAAGAGAAGGGCACCCCAAAGCTGGGGGCTATGGGAACAGGGAAGACAGAATAAGGGGCTCGGTGACCTAGGGACCTGGCACCAGGAGACACAATGGTGGAGGGGCAGGCTGGATTAGGAAAACTTCCTCTGATTCCCCCAAATTCTCTAATCTTGCCATATTGTTTTTATATTATTGAGGCAGGGGGAGGGAAGGGGATGCAAAATCTCTTGAAAACTTACCCCCAGTTCTAAGCTCTCTGCCTCTGGTCTTTCCTGGCAGTGGTTATTCCTTCCTGACTCAGGCCTGAGGATCTGGACTAGGAATTATACTCTTAAATTTCTTATGAAAAGCAAAATGGAATTTCATCCTCTGTTTTCTCCCTCTTTCTTACTGTGCCAACTATAGGAAAAAGAGAAAAGAATATGCAAAGTGAAAAAGATTCAAAGAGACTGCAAGGCTAGAAAGTGAATAAGAAATGAAAACAACAAAACAAAATGTTATTTTTAATTTGCTTTTGAACTCAGAAATGCAGGTCAACCATTTAGGGCAGGGAGGTGGACACAACTGTGCCAGATGCTCCAGGGATGAACTGGGCAGGAGGCAATTTAGGATGAGAACCAGGGAAAATCTGTCCCTAGCCAACTTGCCACTGGGGTATGGAGTCTCTTCAGCCGACGGAGCGATTGCTCTTGATCTTGCCAGAAGTCCGGGAGAAGCAGGGCCACTGCTGGCTGGGGGGGGGGGGGGGGCGGTGATGAAGGGCTTGGCCTCTTGAGAGGGCTCTTCTTCCATCCCAAAGCCATTGTCTGCCTGTGAATGTGCTTTCATCAGCTGCAAACTGTATTTATGGCTTCTCGGAATTTTCCGAATGAAGTAACTTTTTTCCCCAGACCATTTTTCTTCACAACTGAAATCAGATCCCCACAGTCCACGGAGACAAAACAGCATGACATCACCCGCTGGGGAGTTGTCATTTCAGACACGGTCGCAGCCTTTTGTTCAGGATCAAATGGCTGTGATCTGCCTTGTGGAGGTTGCATCCTGCCCCAGCAGAGAGGACGGTCCTCTGGGCTCAGCTTGAGGAACTGGGAGGGCAGCAGATGTGCCAGGTGGACGCAGGGCAGGACTGGACAGGAGGGGCCTGGTGGCGAGATCTCTCTGCTTCTCTAACTCCAGAGCTTTGGAGATGCAGCTCCATAACACAGTCATGATGGGGACATGGGCACAGGGATACTGATGTCTGTGTCCCTCCTTTCTTTGCCTCCGATGCTCAGGTGGTAACAGCCAGGTACAGAGAGCACTGACCTGGAGGTTAGATGGACTGGACTCAGCTTCTGTCTTGTCTTGCAAAGCTTTCGGCTTCAGCTTCCTCCTCTGTAGAAGTGGAGAGGGTAAAAAATCCCAGTTCTGCTACCCTACAGAGATGTACTGGGACTAAATAAGAGAATGAATGTCTGACCTGGCAAGCACAGGCCCTGCTTCTCCAGTTCTTGCTCTTAGATCTCTTAACATTCAGAGGGATGTGCTCTGTAGCTCCTCAAATGTCCTGTGCTTCCTGCAGGGAAGGTTTGGGGAGATTGGCAGTGACTGTGGTCAACCTCCTCTTGAGCTAATAATTAAGGTATTAACGAAAGCTCAAAGAAGAGAGGAAGCCATCCAGTCATCAGGGAATCCAATCAGCCAGGGCCTGAGGGCCTGACCAATTACAAGAGAATAGTTGTCCTTTCTGCAAATAAATGCTTCCTAAAGTATAGCGTTGGGGGCTGGCACAGTTCTAGGTAGTGGTTGGCCTAAAGGGAAGTAATCCTATAAATACACTAATAACTGAGAGTTACCAGACCCTGCATCCAGCATTTTACATTCTTGATCTCATTTGAGCCTCTGGTTAGTGTTACTATTTTCATCTAACAGATGGCGAAGCTGAGGCTAGGGGAGACGAGTAAGTAACCTGCTCAAGGCCACTCCACTACTGTGGGAGGCTTGGGATCCAAAGCCAGGTCTGACTCCAAGGCCCGTGTGCTTACCCACTAAGCCATTTTGTCTCCCAGTCATAGACAGAGGGTGTCTGTGGAAAGGTGTGCCTCGTTTATTTTCTTTTCTTATAAACCTGGCAAAGAGTGAGGCAGAGAGACCACGTTGTGTGTTTGTGTATTTCCCTTGGAATGCTGAAGGTGGGGCATCTTAGCTCATTCCTTCATATCCGTTCTTGCAACTCAGAAGCCCCAGAAGCAACAGGCGGTCTGTTACAATTTATTTTATCCAAATCATCAAGAAACATCACACATCCGTACGTATTTTAAAAGGCTGACATGTGAAATAAGTTGACTGCCTGTATTTATTCCATAGCTGGAAATGTTATTTGAGCAGTTGTAAGCCAGCGGACCAAAGCTAGGCCCCAGTGTGAGCAATAGGGCTCTATGAACGACAGCGAAGAATCTCCATCAGCAGGAGAAAAGGGGCTTAGCCATTTAACTCTGGAATTGAAACGATTTCTTTCTAATAAGACTTCTGATTAAATAGAAGCTATATTCTGAGGAGGGTCAGATGTTTAGTCTGTCCAAAGAGAATCATAATTTTGTGGGATGGGAGCTCCAGGCCCTTTCCATTTACAGCATTCTTTGAGTCAGGACCAAAAGAATAAGAGCTCCTTGCTTTTCAAGTCTCTCTTCCAATTGCAGCTCAAGACTAGGGCAGGGCAGGCCCTGGAAAGTTGTAGGGTTTGTCAAAGGGGAAATAAGATAGGGCAGAGCCCCTGTGTTGTGGCCTGGGACTGCCCCTTTCCAGAATGGGGATTCCAGTATGGCTGAAGGTTTAATTGAAGATCTAGTGCATTCCCAGTTCATGTGACCAACATATAACTTTTGAAGATCATAAGAAGTATAGTGGGCTTCTAAGCTCAGCCATTAAAACCTTTTTGTAATTAGGCAAGATGATGTCACCAATCTCTGGGGATCTGACACGGCCAACATAATCGCAGATACAAAAATCATGAGAGAAAAAGTATCATGTTTCTCAAACAGAAAGAAGAGCTCAACTAGAAAGAAAATATAAGCTTCCATAATTCTCATTTACTCTGTTATCTTCAAAAATAGTTCCATTAGAACAGCCCCTTCTCAAAGAATATAGTCAGTGTGGCTACCCACATCCACTCAATGGAAATCGTCCTCTTCAGTCTTTAACATGGTGTGCATTTGGCATTTTACAACTTCACGATTGGTTTAAAAGGAACACTTCCCTTTCCGGTGTCAACTTGAGATTGGTCCATCCAGCAGTCACGAGCTTGAGCATCTTCCTTCTCCCTGTCACTGGAGAGATCTCTGGACTTCTTCTTGGTGGCCAAGAAGTTCCTTTATCGAGAAGGGGAAGCCAGAGCTAATGAGATGATGCCTGGGAGGTTCTCGAGCTCTTACAAGGTTGCAGGTATGAAATACCATGGACAGGAGTTTTAATGAATAAAGCAGTTATTAAAGCTTCCTCAGCGAATCAAAAATTGTGTGATAATGTGTAGATCATTTGCACATAAAAAGCAAGAGTTCAGTCAATAAACCACACAATTTATTCTGCTGAGAGAAAAGGAGAACCTATATTGAGTCCCTATATTGAGTATCAAGTACTTTCAGATGTGGTGACTCACGTAATGGGAGAAGCACCGTGTTCTAATGGCTACACACAAAATTGCCACAATTAGACAGACTCTTGGTTTGGTCTACTCCATGACCTCAGGAAACACACTAAAATTTTTAAGCCTTGTTTTCTTTATGGGATTAACAACACTATCAACACTTAAAGGGCCAGGCACATATACCTGCAGGCACACAGCCCTCAAATAAGTTTTTTTTTAATTCACTGTTAAGTCTGTGAGGTAGGTATTGTTTTACAGATAAGGACAGAGGCTTAGAAAGCTTATATTGTTTGATCAAGGTCAGTCCACACTAAGTGCAGCTGAGATCTATCGCCTCCCAGGTCTGCATGCTTTTCAGTATAACCACAGCCTCCACTGTCTGATCCAGAACTGGGACATAAGCTAAAATAACAGATGAATTGCAAATAGTTCAATAAGGTGAAATATACAACTGACATCTGATCAAATACGTCTCCACCCTCCAGGTCAGAGGTTCTACTAGAATACAGGAGAATCCAAGCCTAAACGTTCACTACAGAGTAAGAATTTGGGGATCCCTACACTTTATTTTCTCCTAAACTTGAGTCACAGGCTAAAAGAACAGCCTGTACTGATGGAATTGTACTAACTAGGACTATCCAAAGTAAGTTACAGCTTTTTGCCAGCTTTCTGTGCCAGTGACCTAGAAACTATTCCAAAACCTATTTTTGTTTCTTAGGGGCTGAAATTTCAGTGAAACAGCCCAACCAACTCTGACCCAGAGTCTTCAAATTTAGAAATTAATCCCTAAAGAAAGGGAATATTAATTTTTATTGTGACAGAGAATAACCTTCTCCTAGCCCAATTATAGGAAGAAATAACGAACTCTGCAATGCCACACTTCTAAATACTTGCCATTTACACCATAAAGAGGCAAGAGAAGTAGGCTGACCATTATTCTTTCACCTCCAAAAAGGTTTTCTGGCTTATGGACACGTACAAAAACGCACAAGTATTCTGTAGAGCTAACGTTGCACGCCGTATGATTTTAAAAGCACATAAAAGAATACTGTAAAAAAGAAGGGCGCCTGGGTGGCACAGCGGTTAAGCGTCTGCCTTTGGCTCAGGGCGTGATCCTGGCGTTATGGGATCAAGCCCCACATCAGGCTCCTCCGCTATGAGCCTGCTTCTTCCTCTCCCACTCCCCCTGCTTGTGTTCCCTCTCTCGCTGGCTGTCTCTATCTCTTGTCAAATAAATAAATAAAATCTTAAAAAAAAAAAGAATACTGTAAAAAAGAGAAACTGAAATTTGCTGAAATAGATTTGTTCATAAAATAATATATGCACACATTAACTTGTGATGATTCCTACAAACAAAAAATTTACCCATTTAGTATTTTTTTCTTCTCAAGAATAGATAACTACTGTACATCTCAAATTGGAATTACCCTAAGTCAGAGCTTATTATTAAACTGATCCTTAGACTAATTTGGACATGAACAAATAACCCAGATTAAAAACAAAACCTTTAAGAAGGAAAAGGGGGTAAGAGGAATCTACTGAACACCCCTAAGTGAGTGATTCCTAAGCAGATAAGTAATAGTTTTCCTCTGACTGTGGGTTATTCTCCTATCTTCACTCATTTCTCACTATTTTTTAAAAAATACTACCAGAGGTGTGGGAAAGGGCACACGGGAACACGTACCAAAGAGCTCACTTGACACGCATAAGACACGTCTGATACAGAAGAGAACGAAGCGGTGAACGGCTGTGTGAAGAACCACCGAGCAGGGCATTTTATAACTTGGGGCTCACATTACCAGTCCTGCTGCCATCAACCCACTACCTTGAATTAGAAGTATACAGCAGACAACAGGATTGAAGAGACAGTTGTTCTAATAAGAAAAAGTACTGTGGCTGACCAGTGAAAAACTGGCAACAGTGTGCCTCTGACGGGAACTCTGGGGCCTTCTGCTTAGCTTCCCCACAGCATTTCCACGGTGTAAGGTGCTTTACAGAGAACGTACATTATCTGATGTGGATTTTTGTTTTTTTTTTGAGAAGTGAAAGATTTCTCAAAGTGTTTATCAAGAGCAGATGATAGGTTTATGGTGATTCTCCCATAAACAAATAGACTGGGGTTACAGAAAAATACATTCTTGGCTTATGACATGATCAATTTACTGATTAGATCAGTATTTTGGTTAACTATTGAAGTACACAAAACACCATGGCAAGAAAGTTTATATTTATGTATCTAACATCAGATACTTGTATTTTTAAATAACATTTCCGATAGCCTGTGGGGAGGCTGGAGATGTGGATAAGGGCAGGTGTGGTAGGAGTAACACACCAGATCTGGATTCACATAACCGCATTCCATCCCTTTTGGTCTTTTTCCCCTCCCTAGATGACTCCTAATGTCCCTTCATCTCTAAAATTTTGTGATTATAGTAACTTGTTATAATGTTCATTTTTCAGGCTTCACTCACATGATTCATCAGAATGCTAGAAGAGAACCAGGATATTTGATTTCCATAATTTAGAATAATACCTGCTTATTCAGCAGAACTTAAATCCTTTTTTGGAACAGAGAGACATATGAATAAGGTAAACTGACAACTGCAGCTATGCCAGAAACCATAATTATATTTTGAATAGGAGGCAATATTGTTTCCCATTGCAAAAGGTCAGTGCATTTTCTGCTGTTTCCAGAAACTGACAGTTTTGCTGTGGTCCTATCAATTCATACTAATAAAAATATCTATGTAATTAACTATCATCCCCTATCATGATCCAAAAATAAATTAAGGGGCTTAAATAATATCGAATTGCATAAATAAAAAGTGAGGGAATTAGAAAAGGGAAATAAGACTAAAGATGAGCATAAAAAATAAGCCACGAGTGAGGTTGTAATAAATCACCATTAATGGCCTACATTACAACTGCTTCTAGTGGAACCCAAACCTGGCATTAAGCATTCCAGCATCCAGTGTGCAAGAGGAAGTCTACCTGATCAATTACATAATTCATAGAGAAAATAAGATGAAAGCAAAGCTCAGTGGAAATGCAGTTGCTTGCAGCTGAAGAAGCAAAAGCTCCTCTTCGGGGGGTCTTCATAAAGAATCGTGCCAACAGCATCCTCAGTAGATAACAGTGGGTGGTACACAGGGCTAGTTCTCAAGACAATGCTTCCTTGAAAATGATGGCATCACAGCACGACAGTCAGGAGAAACCCCAGCCCTACACTGTCTGAGTGCAAATCCCAGCTCCGCTGTGTGACCTTGGGCACGTTATTCCTGCCTTAGTTTCTTTAGTTGTGAGGTGGTGATAACAGCGGCAATTTGCAAAGATTAAGTAAGTCAATAAGCATTGCAGAGTGTTACTACTTCTTAATGAAGAGCTTAGTAAAAGTAAGTGGGGTGGACACTGCCATAATACAATTCAGGATCTAGCTCTACACTGATCTGACTGGGCCCCACAGCTTTTAGAACAGTGCTGTCCGAAAACCTGTGCTAGTCAATGCAATAGCCTCTTGAGGCTACTGAGCATCAGAAATGTGGTTAGTTTTGCTTTCAAATGTAAAACGGAGTTGGGTTTTAGGCTCATATAACTGTGCTAATGAAGAACTGAATTTCTAACTTAATTTAAATAACCACAAGTAACAACTAGTTATTGCACCAGATAGCACAGGATACAGAAATTTCAGAAAGTTTGAATATTACTGATCTACAAACATCTTCCAAGTAATATTCTCTAAATACCATTATAAGTTTTTGATGAGTACTTGGCAACAAGGACTCCGGATTGTATTCCTTGACATCTAACTGGAGTGTGGCCACCTCCACTGCCAGGTAAACACAGCACCTACACCTTGGGCTGTGGGCCTGTCTATTTTTGATGTGCAAAGTCTAAGATAACTGAACAGAATGCCCGCCTATCTGTGCTGTGAGGGAAGCCAAGGAGGTATCCACAGCAAGACCAAGATCATCCCTAGAAAACTGCTTTGAAGCTACTGCAGAGCACAAGGGAATGGGCTTGATCCCAAAGTTCTACTTCGAGCACCGCAGTTGGAACTGTTTGGACTTGACAATTTTTTATTTTTATTTTTTTTAAAGATTTTATTTATTTATTCGAGAGAGAGTGACAGAGCACAAGCAGGGGGAGGGGCAAAGGGAGAGGAAGAAGCAGCTCCCTGCTAAGCAGGGAGCCCAACGTGGGGCTCGATCCCAGGACCCCAGGACCATGGTCTGAGCCGAAGGCAGACACTTAACTGATTGAGCCACCCAGGCACCCTGGATCTGAACAATTTTAAAGGGTAGTCTAACCAGATGCTGGCTTCATTTTCCCCCCAGTGTTCTATTAACTTTGAGAAATGCTATTTCTTGGTGTACCCTCTAAGATAAACTATTTGGAAAAGGTACATCAAGATGACTAAATGAGAGAAAGTATATATGAATAGGAGTCCCAGATAAAAGCAACAATTGCTGAAATCAATAAAATAATTTCATATAAGTCACATAACATAAAGGCAAAATAAAGGGAAAGTAATTGATAATAAAACGTGTATTTCAATATATAAATGCTTAGGCACAGCCACATAAGAGGCAATAAAGTTATCAGCACCTATACACAGAATTGTGTTGGTGACTCAATTATCACCAGTAGCACTGGTAACAAGATTTTTTGAGACGGTACAGTTCTTGGTCAAGTTTTAACAAAATAAAGTAGAATCTTCCCTCACTGATCTCATGGTTGTATTCCTGGAAAATTCAGTGGTTGTTAAAACTCTATAAAAAAATGGAGTTGGGTTTAAGGCTCAGGTAAGTTTTTTTTTTTTTAATGTTCAACAGAACATTCAAGAATCATAACATATGGAACAATTCTTTGTTGTGCTAAACCTTCCCATGTACTGTGGGACATAAAACATCTCTGGCCCCTGCCTACTAATTGTCAGCAGTACCTCCAATCATTTCTAAAACCATTACTCCAAGCCAATCAGAGTAGTTCTATCACTCCCACCCTCACCAATAACTGGCTCATCAATCCAGGCTTCACTGTCCAGGGCATGGCTGTGGCTGGTTTGAGAATAGGGAACATGACATAATGTCAGCCAATGAAACACAGAGGAAGTTTCCTGGGGGCCTGGCAAGAAGTCTTCTAGGAGAAAACCACAGGAAAGACAGTCTCTTTCTTTTTCTCTTCATGGTTACAAATGGATGTGAGGCCTGAAAATTCTAAACTCATCTCAGAACCAGCTGGAGGATGAAGTGAACAAGCAGGAAGGCAGAGCCAGAAGCACAGGAAAACCGAGGTAAAGTCTGACTGTCACCCTTGGGGATCTACTCTACCTCTAGACTTCCAGTTACATATATCAGTAATTTCCTATGGTTTAAACCACTTTTAGTTTGGATTTTGGTTTCCTGCAGCTGAAAGCACTTTGATACATACAAGAACAACTTCACAAGACAAAGAATAAGGCCTGGTTTAAAAAAAAAAAAAAAAAGCCAAACCAAAACAACAACAGGTGAATATTGTTCCTGGACTTCTATACCAAGTATACTTTTTTTTTTTTTTACCTGTGGTAAATGAGCCTGCACGCTCTTACGTAAAAGGAGTTACACCATTCACGAATGTGCAGTTCTTCTGTCAAGCGACAGGCACACTGTGGAAGAAGAATGACCAACACGGTTCACAGATGTAGCCTGTTAGAACACGAGAGGTAAAAAGCTATTTAATCTGAAAAGAGAAAATATAGCTACAGGTAAAAAAGTAACGCTGTCAGCATGTGGGTACAAAAAGTTCTACATAACATAGGAGGCACTGCTGACAAATAGGCAGTAACATGGATTAAGCCCCTGCTCTCATGAAGCTTGTAATAAGAGGCAAATGAAACAAACAAACAAACCAACAAACAAGCAAACATGTTTATTCAGTATGGTAACTGATGAGGAAATAAGAGGCAGAGAAGTGGGCTGTCAAGGTTAACTAGGGAAGGTCTTCTGAACATGCCAGAGTTAGACCTTTAATTTTAAAGGCTGGTAATACTGAGAGGATGTGGGCAATGGCACAGTATAGAAGGAGCAAAAGTTTTAAGAATGTGGGTGGAAAATTTAGTAATGTATTCCTGTGATGGCAGCAGGCAAGGTTCTAGATGACTCCACTGTCAGGTGCATGACAGAGAGTGGGGCAGAAGGAAAAAAGAAACTTATAATCGGGACAGAGCCTCAGCTTGGAATCCCTGTTCTACTATGTCCTATCTATCTGACTTTGGACAAGTCACAACCTCCCTGTGTCAGTTTTCTCACTTTACAAAATGGAAAAACATAGCTTGGGTCGGGGGACCAACCGATGGCATGAGATGAGGCACGTTAAGTAAAATACGCAATAGAAAGGTACTTGATCATGGTAGTTATTATCACTTTTGAATCCATAAGCAATTCACCCAAATTAGTTTCAGAGCACTTACAAGGCAAACATATGTGAAATTCAATATACCTGTTACATCAGGTTTGAAAAAAACTTTTTTTTTAACAGGCACTTGCAACCTATTACAAAGAGCCCTAAATTAAAACAATGACACACTAAGGAAATGGGTTGTGATTAAGAGACTATAAATGCATTTATTGGTAGTATTACTGAATGCTGAATGCAGACATTAAAATACAAAGAAATCAGCACTTAAACTCTTTAAAAAATGCAGTATCTTTACATATATGTTAACCGATCTTGCTTATCTATTTAGATTTACAAACATAAAGCGAATCCCAAAGCTTTCATTCTGAATATACTCTGATTTTGAGTTCTAGTATTCTCCATTCTAAAGTTGGCTTTTACTTTGCTGTATTTTACCAAGTATGATTTATTTTGTTTCTACCCTAAAAACAAGACTGTGAGCTGATCCTGAAGCAGTCAGTTAAATCAGGAATTTTTAAACAACTCTTTAAGAGAGGATAAAGCCACATGAAAGAAAACACCTCAATCCTACATATATAAATACAAGAGAAAATATCAAGAAGCAACAAGAATCACAGAAATGCCAATCCTACTCTAAACTATAATTTCTAACTCTAGCAACAATTCAATTAGCAGTAGCTTAGGTGCCTTTGTTCTAAAAAATAAAACCATTAGTTCTTTCGCTACAATTTTCTGACTATACTCTGAATAATTATCAGCTCTTCATATACTTTTTAAAAACTCAAGAGTATGATTTATACATAACAGAATCATTAACAAAAGAGGCCTTCAAACATACTGCTGAAAGCTGTAATATAGTCTGGGGACCAGATTCCAATTTACATAGTATCACCATCTGCAAAGAGTTTACGACACCCAGGACAGCAGTGCTCAGCACTGTAACCTTAGGAATGCTCTATCCGTTATTGCATCAGAGAATTCCTGACACGGATGAGACTGTTAGGACAATTCTAAAGGGGTCTCTAAACAGGATTGCATGTAAAATGAAATAATTATGAACTATGCTACAGTTGTGACAACACAGCTAGCCTGCAGAACTGAATTTTTCACAATAGCACTACAGAATTACAGTGACAGATGTCAGAATTATCTCTCCCTGCTAACTACTGAGTAGAAAAAGAGTTTTCTGACTATATTTTTGATGAACGGGAGATCTTTGATATAAACATTAGGGGAAACGGGAAAGTGAACAAAATGAACTCAAGTTCTTTTTTCACAGATATTAACAACAAGCAAAGCAGGTTACAAAAAAGAAAGCCAAAATTATCCTATAAACAAATAAATATAAGATCAAATCAATCATTTTTGAAGAAAATACAGCTCATTTTCAAAAGTTCTGTTCAGTTTGTCACTAGACTTGAAAATATTTAAATAAACCAAACACATTCCCACAATACTGATTTGCTATACGGGATGTAAAAAAAGCACTTCAAGTTTTAAGCTTAATGTTTCATTCTCTCCCCCTATTGCCAGAAAAGAAAAAGAAAAAGAAAAAAAGGGGCTCTTGCAAAAATNAAAAAGCTATTTAATCTGAAAAGAGAAAATATAGCTACAGGTAAAAAAGTAACGCTGTCAGCATGTGGGTACAAAAAGTTCTACATAACATAGGAGGCACTGCTGACAAATAGGCAGTAACATGGATTAAGCCCCTGCTCTCATGAAGCTTGTAATAAGAGGCAAATGAAACAAACAAACAAACCAACAAACAAGCAAACATGTTTATTCAGTATGGTAACTGATGAGGAAATAAGAGGCAGAGAAGTGGGCTGTCAAGGTTAACTAGGGAAGGTCTTCTGAACATGCCAGAGTTAGACCTTTAATTTTAAAGGCTGGTAATACTGAGAGGATGTGGGCAATGGCACAGTATAGAAGGAGCAAAAGTTTTAAGAATGTGGGTGGAAAATTTAGTAATGTATTCCTGTGATGGCAGCAGGCAAGGTTCTAGATGACTCCACTGTCAGGTGCATGACAGAGAGTGGGGCAGAAGGAAAAAAGAAACTTATAATCGGGACAGAGCCTCAGCTTGGAATCCCTGTTCTACTATGTCCTATCTATCTGACTTTGGACAAGTCACAACCTCCCTGTGTCAGTTTTCTCACTTTACAAAATGGAAAAACATAGCTTGGGTCGGGGGACCAACCGATGGCATGAGATGAGGCACGTTAAGTAAAATACGCAATAGAAAGGTACTTGATCATGGTAGTTATTATCACTTTTGAATCCATAAGCAATTCACCCAAATTAGTTTCAGAGCACTTACAAGGCAAACATATGTGAAATTCAATATACCTGTTACATCAGGTTTGAAAAAAACTTTTTTTTTAACAGGCACTTGCAACCTATTACAAAGAGCCCTAAATTAAAACAATGACACACTAAGGAAATGGGTTGTGATTAAGAGACTATAAATGCATTTATTGGTAGTATTACTGAATGCTGAATGCAGACATTAAAATACAAAGAAATCAGCACTTAAACTCTTTAAAAAATGCAGTATCTTTACATATATGTTAACCGATCTTGCTTATCTATTTAGATTTACAAACATAAAGCGAATCCCAAAGCTTTCATTCTGAATATACTCTGATTTTGAGTTCTAGTATTCTCCATTCTAAAGTTGGCTTTTACTTTGCTGTATTTTACCAAGTATGATTTATTTTGTTTCTACCCTAAAAACAAGACTGTGAGCTGATCCTGAAGCAGTCAGTTAAATCAGGAATTTTTAAACAACTCTTTAAGAGAGGATAAAGCCACATGAAAGAAAACACCTCAATCCTACATATATAAATACAAGAGAAAATATCAAGAAGCAACAAGAATCACAGAAATGCCAATCCTACTCTAAACTATAATTTCTAACTCTAGCAACAATTCAATTAGCAGTAGCTTAGGTGCCTTTGTTCTAAAAAATAAAACCATTAGTTCTTTCGCTACAATTTTCTGACTATACTCTGAATAATTATCAGCTCTTCATATACTTTTTAAAAACTCAAGAGTATGATTTATACATAACAGAATCATTAACAAAAGAGGCCTTCAAACATACTGCTGAAAGCTGTAATATAGTCTGGGGACCAGATTCCAATTTACATAGTATCACCATCTGCAAAGAGTTTACGACACCCAGGACAGCAGTGCTCAGCACTGTAACCTTAGGAATGCTCTATCCGTTATTGCATCAGAGAATTCCTGACACGGATGAGACTGTTAGGACAATTCTAAAGGGGTCTCTAAACAGGATTGCATGTAAAATGAAATAATTATGAACTATGCTACAGTTGTGACAACACAGCTAGCCTGCAGAACTGAATTTTTCACAATAGCACTACAGAATTACAGTGACAGATGTCAGAATTATCTCTCCCTGCTAACTACTGAGTAGAAAAAGAGTTTTCTGACTATATTTTTGATGAACGGGAGATCTTTGATATAAACATTAGGGGAAACGGGAAAGTGAACAAAATGAACTCAAGTTCTTTTTTCACAGATATTAACAACAAGCAAAGCAGGTTACAAAAAAGAAAGCCAAAATTATCCTATAAACAAATAAATATAAGATCAAATCAATCATTTTTGAAGAAAATACAGCTCATTTTCAAAAGTTCTGTTCAGTTTGTCACTAGACTTGAAAATATTTAAATAAACCAAACACATTCCCACAATACTGATTTGCTATACGGGATGTAAAAAAAGCACTTCAAGTTTTAAGCTTAATGTTTCATTCTCTCCCCCTATTGCCAGAAAAGAAAAAGAAAAAGAAAAAAAGGGGCTCTTGCAAAAATAAACAAAACCCAAATCCACCAACTAACAAAAAGTAATCACAGAAGAAAACCTTTCTCTTTTTGAATACTTCACTTTAGTTGGTCCCATATTAGGATAAGGTTTCCGTAGCAAGGACTCCCTAGTCTCTTCCTTTATCTTTCATTCTTCAGTCACCTCCATGTTTTTATCAAACAAGGCTATGTGAAGGCTTTCCTAACAAGTCGGGCTGAGTCAGAGGTAGCTTTAGGATGAAGTATACTTGACTACGGTATGTGGTTAGTTCCAATGAACACGTCATTTGAAAAGGATTACAATACATAAAAATGCACAAAGAATGTACAGCCCTCACTGCCTTGCACTAAGAGAAAACGTCTGAGAAACTCAGAAGGAATAGCAGAAGCCAGGAAAGAGGTACCGGCCCCACCCTCATGGGCTCCTTTAATGCACCAGTTCAGGCTGATTCTCCACAAAGGGAAGCACCCCGCTCACATAGTATGCAATGCCAAGAGATAGCAAAGCAATGACAAAGATTAAGAGCAACACCCTCCAGAAGCCCAGGTCCTCGACAAACTCCTGCCATGTGGTTCGGAAGCTGGATAGGACTCCTTCCCCTTGCTGCAGGTTGGGATTGAGGAGAGAATGGCTTTCCATGGCACTGTGAAAGGAGCAAAGACAAAGGAAAGGGGCATGAACAACACATTCTACCCATTTCAGAAAGATACAACAGCAACTGCGTTACTTAGAAAAGACAAGACTCAACACTTACAAGAAGAAAACCAACATATATGTGCTCTCATACACCCATGTACTGATGTATGTATCTGCATATATCTGGACAATCTGTCTTCAACTGTCAGTTAAGCCACAATGATTGTTTCTTGGTTTAGTTTGCAGCAGAGTCAGAGTTAAAAATCCTTTTCTACTGAAAATGTCCCAAGCAGAAGTCTTGACTATAGGTCAAATGAGTTGTTTCAAACTCCTAGTATCTAAGTAACCAAATTTTGGTTACTTTAAATTTAGAAGAATTCAAAACAAAGATTCATATTTTAAGAATTTATATTAACGAAAATAAGCAAAGATGGGTAAAAAAAACTCTAATTTCTTGAAAGTATCTAAACAAATAGTTCCAAACTTGAGAATGGAATTCATGGTTCCCAAAGAGTACACCGGCCAGCACATGAAGAGAAAGGAAAGCAATCACCGGTACAAAGGAATCAAATCAAGGGTCAACTATAAAAAAAACCAGACGATTTCAATTAGAACTCACAGAAACACTGATCCCAGCAGTGTAAGTGGACCATATGATCCTATTTCCAAGTCCTGATCAGTCAAGCTACTGGGTCAACAGCTAATGAGGGCCCTTGAAATATATTCCACTGAAAATTTTGGGAGGAGCCAATAGTAGGTTCATCATCTGTCCTACCTTGTAATTATCTGGAATGCCGAATCTCTGTGGCAAACAACCAGACTCCATGCTAGTACAACTCAGTCTGGACTATGGACTTCGCCTGTTGAGCTAGTGAGGCCAGGAGAAGACGATCTGTCACCTTTTCAGAGCTCCCTGAACTGTGCTGTAAACTGTTTCTGGATGAGAAATGATGAGCTACTGAAGGCCCCATCAGTCACTCCATCTCAGCTCTAGTTACTTACAGGAGCCCAAATTTCATTTGTTCTAATTCATGAGGAAGTTAGTTTCACTTTCACATTCCTGAATTGTGTGTTAAATATTCATTTCTCTCCTCCTATTTTACTTTTCCTCAGTACTCCACTTTCCTGCCTTTGAAATGGTCTTTTCGGTCTTTTCTAATGTTGTCTACGTTTCTAGCCTTACTTATCCTTTTCCTCCTTTCCACAATTCTGTTTGTGACCTGCACTTAAAATTCTCAAACTCCTGCTTCCTTCCCTCATATTCACCTCTTAACTACCTCTTCTCCCTTGTGCTGACAATACTGCAGGCTTCCTTGCACAGGGACTAACAGAATATTACGTGCATGTGGGCATGTAGAACTTTCTGTTAATAGCTTCTCAATTGTAATCTGGAGCCATATGGACCTATATAAAGTCCAAAGAAAGTATCAAAGCTCTATACTTGAAAGCAAATAAATAGAAAGCTCACAAAGTTGTCATAAAGATCCAAAGACTTAAAGTGACTTGCCCTTTAAAAAATTACATCGTTAGGTACCTTTCACTCTCAGCTGTCTGCATGGTCTCCAGTTTTGAGTGAGTTCCTCTGTTAAATCCTTTTACCTCTTGTTCTTCCAAAGACTCCAGCAATCGGATGACATCTTTATTCACTCCTCTGCGCTTTGCCAGAACCAAGGGTGTAGCACCTTGATGATTGCTAAAACAAGTTCATAAATACAAAGAGGTCATCATAACAGTTGGATTATAGCATTAGTACCCACTTGTGTAGATCTCAGTGACAAAGGCATGGGCCGAATTAACTCGAAGCCCAGAGCAGAACCAATGGTTGAACTGGAACTTGAATTGTGAGTTAAGCTATTTTTTTCCCTACAGGGAAAAAGGAAAAAGAATATATACGCAAAAGAGTAAGTAAATGAGAATAAATAAAAGAAAAAGAGGGCGTTTTCTTAGAAATTAACTGCAAAGTTCTAGATTCTAGATTCATTCTTACCTGACATCTACATTTTATGGCAACAGAGCATATTAAAAAAAAAAAAAAGTCTAAGAATTAAAAACAAATAAAAGCCCAAAGCAGGTTCACCTGGCTATTTAACACTAATAAGAGAAGACAGCCAAGTAACATCGAATCCCATAGCCAATTCCCACATTTGTCCATCACATTTGCTGTCTTTTTCAGATTTAGTGAAGAGTAGAGCATCAATAAATCAAGGCAACATGTAAGTGTAGTTTAAAGGTCAAGCTCAGTTTTAAAGATGGTCTCACATCTTTCCCACTCTAGAGACAAGGTTTCATTAAAACAAACACTACTTCTACAAACTGTTCAGTATAAAAAGGACTCCGAGCCCCAGAGAGATTATGAAGCTAGCATGGTATATTATATGACAGAAGACAAACAATTTGGAATCAGGCAGAACTAAGTTCAAATTCCAGCTGTGTGACCTCTGTCTTTTTTTAAACCCTTCTTGTCTCAACTACTGCATCTGTAAAATGAAGATAACACCAACCCCAAGAAATATTCATTCTAAGGATGAAATGAGCTAATGTAAGTAAACACAGCACCTGGTCCATCACAGATTTTCAACAGATGTTAGTTCTTTTCTTCTTTTTTCCTTATTTGACAATACATAATTATTGGTAGCAGAACCTCACCACTGTTTTCATAGAAACACTTGCACTGCTTCAGCATAAATCTAAAGTCAGCCTCTTGTTTCCTCACTCCCCTAACAAGATTACCTTGTCCTCCATGCCTTGTTGAACTTGTCACTGCAGCTGATCAACAAGAAAGCAGAATCGATAGACTCTGAGATTGGACCACTGGTTGACAAACTAATGGGAAGAAATGGCTAGACTTCAAAAACCACACCAGACTTACCAAATATCAATTTTGAGTCCATTGGAAACTAAGAATTGAATAGTATCCACATGGCCACAGAGATGCAGAGCTGTGTTTCCTTGATAATCTGTGGCCAGGAGATCAGCACCGAATTTATGCAACAGCTGGCAGATGTCTACATTCCCTCTGGCTGCTGCGAGGTGAAGGCCTGTTCTGCCCCTGCTGTCACGAATATTTGGGTCAAAGCCGCTTTCCAAAAGCCGCTTGGAATAGTTAAAGTCTCCATCAATACAGGCTTGCAGCAAGGGCACATTAGTCTGAGACGAGTCATTTACAAAAACATAGGACATTATTCTGATGGAGTGGATGGACTATGCCTGTAATGAAATATGAGGTGAGTGAGATTCGGTGAAGCCAAACTAAATCAAGACAATGAAGTCATTTAGAGCACTATTTCTTATCCTTCTTGGCCTCCTGCCTCTAATAAATTACCTCACCAAACAGAAACAACAACAAAGTTATCAATTACATTTTATTTCTCATTAAAATGTCTTATTTTCTTCATATCCACTTGATCAAAATTTCAATTAAATTACTATAAAGATCTATTTTGTTTTTCATTAAGCAAAAAGATTAAGAGAGATTTTTTAAAGGTAAGTAAGATATAATCGTTTAGATTTAAGTTTATTGCATTGTCAGAAGACATATATAACATGATCCCTAAACTTCAAACGCATGCTCATGCTGGTAGAGATTCTTTCTTAAAACAAAGTAACTCTCTTTCACATAATTGCCTTTTATCATATTTGAGATATTCTACATAGTAAACAGAACTATCTACTCAAAAGTTAACTAAATCAGCAAGAAAACAACAATGAAATGACTTAATTCATATTCAATCAAGACCTGCTGAATCTTTTGTCTATAGCACAAACTTCAATTTTCATAGAAACTCCCATTGTCTGAAGGTTGAGAGATGAAGAAAAACAGGTCTGTCTGGGAACACAGAGGCAGGACAAAGGCAGCAATCCCAACTGTATCCACTCCACAAATTTCACCCACATGAGTACTCTAGCCTCTCCAGTGTGTCCACACCTCTTTCACTGATACTTCCCTGCCCCAGCAGTCTCTTGGGTCTGTGTGTGTGTGTGTGTGTGTGTGTGTGTGTGTGTGTGTGTGTTTATGTCTCCCTGACCTCCTCTTGGTTCATTTAAGGAAAGTTAAAGTCTGACAAAAGAAACCTTACTAAGAAACTGAATAGAAAACAAACCAAAAGAAGAAAACACAAAGCAGAGATCAATGTATTTACAGAGATGACTCCCTCACTCTACAGTTACAAAGGCTGAGTCACAGACAGGGTTGTCTTGTAATTTGTCAGACAAAGTCTTTCTTTCTGGAACACTGATGGAACTGGATGTTAGACCCATCTATTCTTGTGGCTAACCTCAATGGGATTCAGGAACACATACTGAGGGCCTGTTCCAAGCCAGGCATCACACCAAGGGTGCCTAATGAGTTTTATTTAATCTTCCTAACAACTCTATGGTAAAGGTTATTATACTGAATTTTAATAAGGAGTCACTGAAAGATTTCAAGCCAAGGAAGTGGGATGGTCTTTCAGAAAGATTACTCTGTCAGGGGGAAAGGTTAGATTAGAGGGGGTCAAGGCCAGAGACTGGGAGACCAATCAGCTGGTCAATGTAGAAACCCAGCCAAGAAATGATGACAGCCTGATCTGAGGCAGTGGCACAGAGAAGGGAGCGCACTGGAGAGGGATAGAGAAGATAGAATTAGCACAACTTAATGACGTGCTGCATATAACAGGTGAGGAGTTGTTAAGGATAATTTTAAATATGGGAAAAATCTGCTAAGGATTAAGAATTAGATCAAGATAAAATAAACTTCAGATTATGACACTATATAATGCTTTTTAAAGAAATTAACCCATTGAGAAGAAATAACTCATTAAAATAGTCAAGAATCCTCTTTTCAGGGTAACCTATTTTCCCCTACAGTATTCACTGGATTAGATCATAAAAAAGCACAAAGCTATCAGAAGCATTTGAAAAAATAAAATACCGCATATCAAGTGCTTTTCAAGAGATAACGTGTTTTGGTTAAATTCTGTAAGAATAGATAATGAAAAACAAGCTACTTGGTATTTTTGGTTCTAACACAGTAAGAATTCTTGTGGTTTAAAGACTTGGGATTCTTTTGAATGTTGGCTCAGTGGAAAAAAAAAAAAGCCTTCCTTGTTTATTTATTTTTTAAGTGAGAATAAGTGTGGTGTATTTTGTGATTTTTCTTTCTGTCCTTGAGAAACTAACTTTACCCCCAAATTTAATAAGGCCAATGATAGATAACATTTTTCATCTTGATCACAGGACTGAATTTGCCATAAAGCAAGGCATCGAAGTTTCACACACTGTGAGGAAGTTGACAGCAGAAAAATACTCACGTAAGCCTGAAGATTAGATCTTTCTTTCAGTGGTCACCCAGCAATTTCTCTGAATTCTTAAGAAGGTTCAACAGAATATCCAGAAATGTGACAGCAAGGATCTACAGTAAATAGAAACTTTGGTTATAACAAGGGTGTGACATGAAGTCTAGCTGTTCTATTAAACACAGACGAGCTGGTGGGGTCTGTGAATATTCTCTGGAAAATCTATGGGTAAGGCATTAATTTGCGAGGCTAGTAGTAACTGACAAGTAATAAAGTAGTGAAAAAGGAGAACAGTAGGTCCCCTAAGGAGTGGTTCTGTTGCCCACAAACAAGAAAGCATGGTCAAAAAGATAAAAGAAAAAGAATCAAATTATGTGCCATCAGTAGAGGACAAACTGGACTCTGACTATTCATTCTAAGTTACTGGAATTCAGAATGCCTATTTTTCACATTATAAATGGTGGCTAGATCTCAGAGTAGCCCACAGAAGCATTTTTAGAAATAAAATGCTATTTGCATGGGGAGGGGAGTAAAAACAACCAATATTTACATTTAAACCAAACAGGATACATTTAAGGAAAAATATTTCTAATCCATCCCAAATTCTGGTACTTAAATCTCCTCCATGAGATTGATCCCCCGCCCCTTTTGCTTTTCAATGTGAAAGAAAAATTGGCCCAAATCTATCTGCACTTTTCCACAAGCCAGACCCTGCTCCTCCTGAAAGGTGCTGCTGCCCCACCTTCATGCTCTTGCTGGGACCCCCTCAGGTTTCCCCTCTGCACTCAGAGACATCTCAAGGACCTTGTCTGCCCCACTGTACCCTTCTTGTAAGGGATCGTGGAAGTAGGGTCATGCACAGACAGTAGGCACCACAAAAAATCAGTATTAATTCCTGAAACTAACATTTACTATGTGCTCAAAATATGGCAGATACTATGCTAAGTGGTAGGATATAAAGACTAAATTCCGAATTTGTAGCTCAGGCTGAGATTCAGATTAAGCTTTTACTGGTCATTCATGCTCAGTATTATCAAATCCCTTTAAATAAACTTGTATGAGAAACAATGGTATTTTATGAAGCTCCATTTAAATACATAAGTCATGCTGTATCGTAAGGGTTATCAGGGCTAGACCAGAAGATGAGGGCTGACAAATTACATGTACCAATTTAGACAAACTTCAAATTACTGAACCACTTAATTTCCTTGCACAAATATTCTGAGTTCACCCAAAGTATTGTACCTTTACTTTTTTATCCTGACCATTGGGGGCTGAATCTTCATGACTAAAGCCTACCTCTAATATATGATTTTCAATGTTGAAATGGTGCAGGTGTTATTCTGAAGATAGTAGGGTTCACATTATGAAAAGGACAAATTTTCCTTTTCATTTGGAGACAGAATTATAGATTATATAGTTACCCCTTCAAATGACCTGTTAAAAATTCACAAGAAAGTTCCTAAACGTGGTGACCAGAAGGGGAGTGGGTGGGGGATGGATTATACAGGTGATCAGGATTAAGGAGTGCACTTGTTGTGATGAGCACTGGGTGTTGTATACAAGTGTTGAATCACCACATTGTACACCTGAAATTAATACTACACTGTATGTTACCTAACCGGAATTTAAATAAAAACTTAAAAAAAAGTTTCTTTAAGTTCACAAGATATTGCTTCTGACATTTTCTTCTGATGACAAGCCCCATAAGAAAGTACATTTGATCAAACTATAGATTAATGTGATTTCAAACTTAATATTACACAAATGCATTAGACCTAATTGTACTTAAAACCTGCCAAGAAAATGTCTAAGACCCCATTTAGAACTTACTCACTAGCAATCTATTAATAGCTTCTCAAGAAGTTATGAAAGTAGGGGCGCCTGGGTGGCACAGCGGTTGAGCGTCTGCCTTCGGCTCAGGGCGTGATCCCGGCGTTATGGGATTNGAAAGTAAGTAAAACTCAGAACACATATTAACTATGGTTCAAGGAGTGAAAAGGACTAAAGATTTAATTAAACTTTTTGAGATAATTGTAGATTCACATGAAGTTCAAAGAAATAGTACAAAGGAATCCTGTGTACTTTTACCCAGTTTCCCCTGATGTTAATATCTCACAAAACTATAATATCACAACTAGGATACTGACACTGATAATCAAAATCTAGAACATTTCCATCACCAGACTCTCTCATATTGCCCTTTTACAGCCACACCTACTTACCTCCCACCCTCACCCCACCTTATCCCCTGGAAACCACTATCCTGTCTTCCATTTCTAGAATTCTGTCATTTCAAGAATGTTATATAAATGGAACCATACAGTATGTAACCTTTTGGGGGTTGGTTTTTTTTTTTTTTACTCAACATAATTCTCCGAAGATTCATTCAGGTTGTGTGTATCAACAGGATCATTCTTCTCTATTGCATAGTGTTCCGTGGTATGGATGTACCACAACTTATTTAGCCTTTGACCTTTTGAAGGACATCTGGTTGTCTCCAGTTTGGGTGTGTTATTTTAAAGCTTCTAAAACATTCGGGTACATGTTTTTATGTGAATGAACATCTTTGTTTCTCTAAAACAAATGGCCAGGAGTGCAATTGCTGGTCTGGAGGCTTAAAGATTTGGACTAAAAGACAGTTGATGGGACGCCTGGGTGGCTCAGTAGGTTATGTTGTCAGCTCTGGTCCTGATCCCAGGGTGCTGGGATTGAGCCCTGCATGGCTCCCTGCTCAGCAGGGAGTCTGCTTCTCCCTCTGCCCTTCCCTCTCCTCTGCACTCTCATGCTCTCTCAAATAAATAAATAAAATCTTAAGAAAAAAAAAAAAAAGACAGTCAAGTCTGAAGGTGCCTATTGTCCCCATGCAAAAAAAGAAAAAAAGAATGTAAGGTCTTCTTTGGGATCATCTGTTTGGATGGCTCAGGCAACCAGGACAGTGAGAGGTTATTTACAGAAGAGTTTGTTGGATTAAGCATTAATAAGGGCCCTAGTATTTACCAAAGGTAGTGTGTATTAAGAACCATTGCACAAGCAGAGTTAGAAACATTAATGTGTGAGTGTGAACCCTGAACTAGTATCTTCCAAGATTCACAGAATCTGTTCCCCTGTAAATGAATATAAAAGCTAGACATAGTGAAGACTGCTTTTCAAGGTAGGAAGAGGAGGGAGAGAGGTAAGATAGGGTCTGACTTTCCTGAGGGACTACTTTCAGGAGTATCCAATACTCTAGAGAGGCAGTTTTTCTAGTGTCAGAAGATGTTAAAAGAGCTTGGCTACCTCACCCAGAATGTATCTGGAGCTAGACTCCTAGGATTTGAACCCTAGTTCAGATACTTACTAGTTGTGTGACTTAAGTACTCAAAAATCAATAGTTTCTAGCTTCGTGAGGATGGGCACAGCTCTGGGGAGACAGTTCTCTACTGCACTGAAGACAGCCTGCACCGAACGTTGAGCACTGATCCCCTGTTAGCAGCATCTAGCAATGGGGTGACCTCTAGTGGGGAGTAAAGACATCCAAGAAAGGAAAAGAGAACTGGTTCCTGGAAGAGGAAAACCCACAAGAACAGTCAAGCCCCGGAAAATCCTCCCCTTGTTCACCATAGCCTGGTTCCTAAAGGACAGTGTCCATGAGGGACAGTGACTAGTTCAGAGGCCAATTCCCTGGGATTGTTAAAAGGAGGACTCGGGGGGTCACATCTTGGAGGCCCGGCACTGCCTAAGAGACTTCATGAGGATGGAGCCAGTCATCCTTTAGGATGAAGCAGTCACCTAGATACCAGTAACAAGAGCTCCTAATACCATACAGCGCTTGCCTCAATACAATTGACAAAACAACAAGGAGGTTTTAGTGGAAGCATGTGAGTTACTGACTTGATGGGAAGTTCTAGTTAATATTCCTTTTCTTTTATATTTTTCTTTTATGTTAATATTGGGTCATATCTACATAACTTTAAGATAATATTTTTGATGGTTAAGAACTAATGGAGAAAACCTGTCATATTTTAATATATACTCATTAAACCTAACTTTAAATTGGTCTTCTATATCCAATATCACCAACCATACATAATGTATTGGTTTATTTTTCATTTTGAAAGGCCACTGGGAAAGGCAAAACTAAGTGCTACATTCTTGGTTCAAATGGACTGACGTTATGCCTACATAGCAACTTTGATCAGAGATCAAAGCACCAGACACTGCAGCAAAATGCAAGGGAAAAATGGCATACCTGGAGAGACACATTATCAAATCGGACTGCCTACATTTTCTAATGTCACAGAAAAGTACTAAAACTGAGAGCAATATACAGTAAATGGAAACCCAAATCTGGATTCTCTATACCTCATGTGGTTATTCTTAGCCTTTTAAAAGGATACAGTTGTTTTTAAAATATAAAAATAACCTCAAAGAACCATAAAATAAGAACTTCCAATGAAGTCATTAAATCCTAACTGCTAGCATTTTAGAATTACTGTTCTTAAAATCCAAGTGCTGTACAGATCCACAGATAATAGGCAAGGAAGAAAAGCCACATCTAAAAGAAATCTAGCTCTGCACAAGTAAACATTTTAACAATTTAATTCCTTCTCAAAATGTTAATAATATATTTTTTCAGCCTGCTTATCTTCAATAGCCATATTTCTCTAATAGAGTGGTCTTAATAATTTCCAAGGCTCAGAGAGGTTAATGAGTCTAAGGCCACATTGCTGTTAAGTGACAGAATGGGCTTCAAATTTAGTCTACAATATTTCTAATATGCCATGCCACCTCTATACAGTTATCAAGATAATTAGTAGGAAATGGTTCATACAAAGCTCAGGTGCTTGTTCACAACTGTTTGCAAAAATTCCTGCCAGACCTTGTCCCTAAAATGCAAGAGATGGGTTTGAGATGTCTGTGTATCCTTGCAGATTACATAGTGCCTGGCACATTTTTTTTTAAATCTAGAGATAGGAGAATCCAATAATTTTTTTGTGGATACACACTCAATTAAGTTCATCTTAACAAGATTATATTTTATTTTTTTAAAGATTTTATTTACTTATTTGAGAAAGAGAGAGAGAGCACGAGCAGGTTGAGGGGTAAAGGAAGAAGCAGACTCCCCACTGAGCAGGGAGCCCAATGCGGGGCTCGATCCTGAGACTCCAGGATCATGACCTGAGCCGAAGGCAGATGCTTAACTGACTGAGCCACCCAGGCACCTCCATCTTAACAAAATTTTAAGGTAACATTTTTTATGACTAATTCTATAATTTATTATAAATTTATTACGAAAATAAATATGAGCAAAGAAAAGAAAAGAAGTTACCCATAATCCTACCAACTAGAAATAACTATTCTTATTATTTTGGTGCTAGTCCTATAGCCTTTTTTCTCTGTATGAATATATATTTAATTCATACTATACACAAATGTTAAACTTTTTTACTTACCATATCATGAATATCCTTCCACGTTACCAGTCTTCCAAAAACAAGTTTTAATGGTTGCATTCTGTAATATTCTATAATTTTCCATAATTTTCTTATTAAATTCTTTAGCACATTAAAGAAATTTGCTTTGCATTTTTCCTATTACCCGAATTTAAATTCATTGACATTTTAAGCCAATCAAAACATAGTCTAAAGAGGGGCACCTGAGTGGCTCAGTTAGTTAAGTGACCACCTCCTGGTTTCAGCTCAGGTCATGATCTCAGGGTTCTGGGATCAAGCACTATGTGGGGCTCCCCACTCAGCAGGGAGTCTTCCTGTCTCCCCCCCCCGGCCCCTCCCCCTGCTCTCTTTCTAAAATAAGTAAATCTTAAAAAAACAAACAAAACATAGTCTAAGAGACTTTTAAAATAGTATTTTTGGTCAAAATCTGACTACCATAATGGATTCTCAGGCGATGTATCTAAAAGATGTGACACAGATGCATCCAGCTATAATGTGGAATTAGACTTCTTTTTTTCTTCTTTTTTCAAAGATTTATTTATTTGAGAGAGACAGAACGTGGGGGTGGGGGACAGACAGAGAGAGTGGGAGAGAAATCTCAAGGAGACTTGATCCCACAACCCTGAGATCGTGACCTGAGTTGAAACAAAGAGTCCGAAGGATGCTCAACCAACTGAGCCCCCAGGTCCCCCTAGGCTTACTTCTTTATGGACAATAGTTTTACTTTGACAGCAATTCTGATGCAATGCTTGCTTTGCTCATGATAAAACTTCAAAGATTCTGGTGTATGGTTCATCTTAAACTACAGTTCACTTTAATTTGAATCCCTTTTAGAATCCCTATTTATTGATTTTTTGAAAGACTGTCTTAGAAGGGCCTGGGAAATAAATTCTCAAAGATCATATGGCTAGGATCTCAATTCTTAACCTTTGAGGTATCTGTCCAAAATAGAGGCAAAATAGTGGATCTTTGTTTTGAGTTCTTAAGAAAGAAAAAAGGTAGCCCCCTTTTTGAAAGCATGGAAGTAAATAAAAAAAAAAATTGAGAATATTATCCTTTCAGGATATTCCAGCACCATGAAGAACACGTGAAGGAGGATGTTTATCAGTAGAACCTTCTGAATTTTACTTCCAAGTCTCAAAAATAATTAACAGAAGTTCAAAAAGAAAAATGTTTAGACAGATCTGGATCTCCTACAGATACATTTTTACTTTACATTTAATTCTGTGGTATTTCCAAGTCTAACTTGATTTGTTTAAAGTTCTTAATTTTGTGATTTCTTCAATGCCAAGCTATCAATTACTTTATAATTAAAACTTTATTAAAGCAATAAAGGTGAGATTATTTTGAAATGTGTGAATTACAGAATGTTACAAAGTCCGGTTCATTATGTTTAAGTTCACATAATAATTGAAAGTAGGCTAATCAGGTATTACTTAGTAAACACTCTTAAGAAAGAAAGTTTAATGAAAAAAGAAACAAGGATTTATATGTCTGCTATTACTGTGCAACAACTGCTTAGCAACATGAGATACGTAACATTTAACATTCATTAAGTTATTATATTCCAGGCACCATTTAAGTGTTTTTCCTGGAATGACTGATTTAATCCCCATATAAGCCTTATATATAAGGTAAATATTATCCTCATTTTATGGGCAAAAAACTAATGGCACTAAGTTTGCTTTCATAAGATTCTTCTTCATATAATGAATTAGTTTAGGAAACTTTTCATCCAAGATTACATAAAGGGAAACATTAGTCTAGCCCACACACTCTGAATTAACTCCTTACCATTTCATTCAAAGTAAATTTTTCTGCAAAAAAACAATAAATATCTGGAAATGTTTCTTACTTTACAGGAAACATCGGTCACATGTTTACAGAAAATATTCAGTCATATATTCCGAATTAACTCTTTGCAACCTTCTCAAAGTAATCTTTTCTTAGTGTGAGAAAACAACAATAAAATATTTGGAAATATTTTCTACTTTACAGGAAGTGACTAAATTCCTGGAGTCGTTATTTTCATGTATTTCTTACTCACTGGCATAGTGAGAAAACACTTGTCTAAATTTTTCTTTCTCCATCAGAAAATCAAAAAACAAAACAAAAAAATCAAAAAATTTCTAATATGTATTTCCTCCAACATCTTCTTATATTTTTGCATCATTAAAATTTAGTTCAACTTTTGTAAAAATATTGGCTTAAAATAAAAGCTATTTGTTCACAAATGGAGCACTGGTACCATGGATATTTTATTTATTCTAATACCTTTCGGTATCTTCATCTTCACTGTGTAATTTTAGCATAATTTTAGCATGTTTAAAATTCTTAGCAAGGGGCTTTCCTCCATAGGAAGCCTTCAGTTTATAATTTGTAATTATATAATAAAGATATTAAATAAGCACTGGAAGGTCAATCTGAAGTCTTTCATGCATATGTATTGCTTTTGTAATCAAGTGCTTTTAAAAAAATCAGTTTTCTGCACTAGTAGCCATTTTATTTATGACCCAATGGTGCCACCTTGTGGCCTATCTGGGCTTCAAGTGCAACTTTAGCATCTAGGACAAGGATAAAGCAAGAGGAGGGAGAGAGCACCTTTCAAGTTTTTGTTTCATTTCTTTTTTTTGTTTTTCGTTTTTAAAGTTTAGTAACTTACTTATTTTAGTAATCTCTACACCCAACGTGGGGCTCGAACTCACAATCCTGATATCAAGAGACCAATGCTCTACTGAATGAACTAGCCAGCTCTCCTCTCTCTGCTTTATTTTACTTACCATTATCATTCTCAATAATTCTTAATTAGTGAAAATTCAGAGTTGAGATGAAGCTCAATTTTTCTTAAAAAAAATTTACCTAACATATTGTTGTATGTCGATTATACCTCAATTAAAAAAAAGATTTACGAAGCAAATTAATAGCATAAATATGATCCCAGGACTATTCGGAGATCTAAATCTCATTAAATCCACCTTAGCAGACTTCATTTATACAAAATTAAAGTGCTAAAAAAAAATGACATTCCTGGGGCACCTCTTGATTTCGGCTCAGGTCATGATTTCAGGGTTGTGAAATTGAGATTCTCTCTCTCCCTCTGCCCCTCCCCCCCCCAAAAATGACATTCCTACTTATTCATTTATTTGGTGTTGTTTAAAAATACAGGAACTACAACTTTTGTAAATTACTCATTTTCTAAATAGTTCACAAAATGTAAACCAGATTCACCTCAAATAATCTGAAGGCACAAGACTCTGTTCTTAGGAGAAACTTAATACTTCCATGAAGTTTTTACGGCCAGGAAGGCCATTCAGGATTATCCAACCCAATCTCCTTATTTTACATATAAGGATACTGAGAATCAGAAAGGCTGTAACTTAACATGCTACTTTACAAGCAAGCTACCCCTTATCCTCAAGATTCTAACTCCATTCATGATTCACGGTGGAAATATAAGGTACATCATCCTCAACATAACAGTATGTCACAATTCTATCGTAATCTGTCCCCATCTAATGCTTTAAATGGTGCACCAGATGGATGCTAGCACGTACGGCATGCTTCACACAAAACACCCATCCTAGTAACACGGTGGACGAGGGCCCTCCCTAGGCTATACAAGCCCACAGAAGATCTAGCAGACTTCTTTGAGGTGTGCTCTGATTGCATGTGAAGCTATGTGGATCACTGTGGTCTAGAGCTCCATACTGCTTAGTGATGGCCTACATAGATCCTTAAAAGTCAAGAACTCCTGACACATCATTATTAGACCCACAACCTACCTCACTTATTCCAAACTCTAGGGGCCCTGGTAAATAAGGATATACGATGAAAAAAACGACTGAAGAGAGGACTAAGGAACCAACTTAACCAAATAGCCTCTAAAAATGGCATGGTTACGTATAGCCACAAAAGGACCACCATTTGGGGTGTGAGACAGTTCCTCTTTTTTCCTTAATTCCCTAAGAATTAAGGATAAAACCTTTGGTAGGAATCAAGTAAAGGATGAACAGTAGATGTCTGAGACTTTAAGGGAAGCCTTTGTTTCCTTGCCTGCTGCCCCCTCCCCTTTGGACTAGAGGGCAACTTATTTTGGGGAGGCATCTTCTGATACCCAGAGAAAAGAAAATAGGGAGTGACATACAAATGACTCGAGGTTCAAGAAAAGAGAAATAGGGATTTTTTTTCCCCCTAAATTTTTTAGTCCATTTTAGGAGGATAAAAATAACAATTACAGAGGGAAGTTGTATTTTTTGGCTGGTGCTTTCCTCATGCTGCCACTTAGGAATCTAAAATGTGGGGCACAAAGTGGGAAATGCTAGTATTCCAAGGCAGAGCTGAATCAGCAGTCCTGATAGCTTCGTCAATAGAACAGTAATTCCGAGTGAAAAGGACAATGAATTATAGCAATATTCTTTCTGACTGAGACCTGGCCCCAACAAAGCCTCTCCTGTTAAAATGGCAGATCCGTGGGTTTGCTCAGTTTAAGTCTATGTACTCTGAGTTCTAGGGACTCTTTCAGAAATGGGAGTAGAGCTGGCAAATCCCTACATCATTTTCCCAAGGAACTATTTTTACAGACTGCCCAGAGACCTACCAGGTCATTGTGACCAACAAGAGAAAAAGTGGTTAGTGACTAAGGATTTCAAGTTTTTAGCTACATGGCTCTTCATATAATAATTCCCTTGGTAACTCCCAAGACATAAATTCTTAAAGTTATAAAAATACCCCTAAGTCCCACAATATATCATCAAAAATACTTAAAAGCAGCACTAAATACTAGCACACCAGAATGCTGAGAACCAGTACTGCAGCTATTAATGCCAGGCACTTTACATTTGAAATTTAAATAGCCACAATACTGGATAATGTAACTCTAATATATACAATAAATTTCTGTCTATATATGTCTATTTCTGGCTCTCTACTCTGTTCTATTAGTCTATGGGATATATATGTGCCAATAACACACTGTCTTAATTACTTTGGCTTCATCATAGTTCTTGATATCTTCTATGGCACGTCTCCCAACATTGTTCATCAAAATCATTATAACAATTATTTGCAATCTTCTATCCCATCTGAGTGTCAGGATTATTTTGACATGTCCCACAGAAAGCCTATTGGAAATGTGCATACTATGCCAAGTCATACCCTTGAACATGAACTATCTGGATATTTCTGCTGTGATTGAGGTCCTTTTTTTTTTTTTACTACAGTTCTAATTTGTTATTACCAGTACAAAGAATGAAACTGATGCAAACGTGCTGACTCATATCCGCAACCCTAATGAATTCTTACTAATTCTATTAATACATCTATAGGTTCTCCTGAATTTCCTATGTATTACCGTATCACTTACATTAAATACACTGTGTTAGTTTAAAAACATGCCTGCAAAATCTTCACTACATCTTTCTTCAAGAGGTTGAGTTAAAATGCCCTCCCCTCGAGTATGGGCTTACTAATGCACTACTAACAGGATACGGTAGAAGTGGTTTGTAAGATGGGTCATAAATTAGACAATGCAGCCTCCTCCTTACTCTCTCACAGATTACTCACTCTGAAACAAGCCAGCTGCCATGTCATGAGGACACCCAAGCAGTACTAGCGAGGTTCCTGTGACGAAGCACTGCCAGCAGACAGCAAGGAACTGAAGCTTTTTGCCAAGTCTTGTGAGAGAGCCACCTTGGAAAAAATCCTCCAGATCCAGCCACGCCTTCAGATGGCTAACCCTGGCTGAAATCTTGACTGAAATACTCTGAGCCTGAACCATTCAGCTGAGCCACTTTCAAATTCCTGACCCACAGACATCATTATTTTAAACTTTTTAGTTTTCAAATTTATTGGCATAAAAGTTATTCATTACATACTTTCATGACTAAAAAACAAATCTCTATTATATCTGCATTGTTTCCTTTTTTGTTTCCGATGCTGTTTATTTGTGCTTTTTCTTGTTTTGCTTTTCCTTCCTAGATCATTACTGGTAGAAGTTTGTGTATTTAGTTTTTCAAAGAACCAGTTCTGGGATGCCTGAGTAGCTCAGTCGGTTAAGCGGCCAACTCTTGATTTCGGCTCAGGTCATGATCTCACAATCCTGGCACTGAGCCCTGCATCCCCATCTGGCTCCAAGCTCAGTGGAGAGTCTGCCCCTTCCCCTGCATGTGTGCGCTGGCTCGCTCTCAAATAAATAATCTTTAAAAAAAAAAAAAAAAGAACGAACCAGTTCTGCTGTTTCACTGCTTCTGGTTTCTTCTGTTAATTTCTTCTACTTTAAGTTTTATATGTGGTTTCTTTTTTTTACCTTCTTGATTTGTATCCTTAACTCACTTTTAATCTTACCTTTTAACAAATTTACTTAAATCTATATAATCTTTTTTAAAAAAGAAAGATAAAAATCTATAAATTTACATTGAAGTGTCAACTAGACCCCACTGGTTTTCACATGCAGTATTTCACATTGTTGTTTAAATGTTATATAATTTCTGTGATGGCCTCTTTAAACCTATTAATTATACAGAAATGCATTTTAAATACCCAAGCATGGGATTTGAAAACCTTTTTATTAATTTCTAATTTATTTGCATTGTGGTAAAAGAAAATGGTCTTTGGGGCAAGAATTTATTAAAATTTACAGACTTTCTTTTGGTTAATGTGCCATGTGTATCTGAAAAGAATGTATGAAGCATTAGTTGAAGACAGGATTCTACTCTCTATATACATACATTTGATCAATCTTGTTAATTTTATTGTGGAAGTATTCTTATTTTTCCAATTTTTTGCCCTCTATTGGTTTCTGAAAGTAGTGTTACAGTTTTTCCCCACGACTGTGAATTTATCGATTCTTTCTGTAATCCCATCTAATTTGGGGTTACATTTTGAGACTATGTTTAGGTACATGGATCACTGCTCTATCTTCCCAGAAGACTGTTTATTAGTGTGCTTCTTTATTCCTATTAATGTTTCTTGCCTCAACATTTGACATTAATGATATTAACATTATGTTATTACTATGGTTATATTTTATTCTACAGTTATGACTTTGGGGGGATTTTTTCCTAGTTCAACCTTTACGGATAGTTTTGTTTTAGATGTATGTCCGGTAAACAGGAAACTAGATTGCTTTTTAACAGTTCTGAAGGTTTTTTCCCCACAGTAAGTTTAGTCAACTTATATTTTTTATGATTTCTATGATTTTTCTATGATTTTTCTGTCTATGATTTTCTATCATATTTTCTATGATTTCTAACCTATTTGGACTGATTTCCACCTATTTTGTGTGTTTTCTGTTTACCATCTATTTTGTGTTTTCTACTTATCTTTTTCTTCTTTGTGTCTTATCATCTTTTTTGTTTTATCTTTTTTTCCTTCTCTATTCCTTTTCTTCGACTAGTTATTCAAAAATTTTGACATGCATGCTAATAATGTTTCTTAAAGTCTAAAATTATCTAGAATTTTATTCTGAACACAATGACCAGAATGCACTATAACCACCACGGACCACTCCATGATTGCTGTCTAATAGTTTTAGCTTTATCTTTCAAAAATACCTCTCCCAAACCCCTAAAACTTAAAAAAAAAAAAAAAAGTTAACTAAATTTATCAACATTTTGTCAATCAGCTCACTCTTTTTCAAAAAATCCCATGCCTCCCCTCTGGATTCACTCTTCTGGCTGAAGTTCATTCTCCACTTCTTTTAGTGAGATTCTGTGAGAAGTAGCTTCTTTCAGTCTTCACAAATTTGCAGATGACTTGTTTTGACTTTATTCTTGACTAACAGTTCAGGTGATCATGAGGTTGTAGTTGCCGGTTACTTTCCCTCAGTCCCTTGAAGCTCTCGCTCTGATGCTTCCAGGCATCTTATTGCCAGGAGATGGCTGCTTCAGTTCAGTTGTTCTTGTGTAGGAATGTCTTTGTCTTCGTTTGGTTTAAAATTTTTCACTTTATCCCTAATGTTCTACAGTTTTATTGGGATCTATTTAGGAGGAGTATTTATCCTGCTTGGAATTCAGAACGTATTTGTAATCTAAGTACTCATGCCTTTCTTAAATTCTAGCAAATTCTCTTCAACTAGTGCTTTTCAACCATATCTTCCTATTAGATATATGTTGGAAACTCAACAATCCAATATATCCTTTAAAAAAAAAAAAGTTTTTCTGTGCTACATTCTAGGTGCAGTTCTCAGCTCCATCTTCTAATTCACTTATGCTTAGGCTGATATGAGTCTAAAAGTTTATTACACTTAAAAAAAGTCTCAATGACTTTAATTTTTCATTTCTAAGAGTTCTAATTCATTCTTCATATCCACCTGTTGTTACTTTTTGTTTCATAACTTATGGTTCATTTTTTTTTAAATAAAGATTTTATTTATTTATTTGACAGAGAGAGAGAGACAGCGGGGGGAGTGGGAGAGGAAGCAGCAGGGTCCCAGAGGAGCAGGGAGCCCGATGCAGGGCTCCATCCCAAGACCCTGGGATCACGCCCTGGGCCAAAGGCAGACGCTTAACGAATGAGCCACCCAGGTGCCCCACGGTTCATTTTTAATAAATATGAGTCCTTTTTCTCTTTGAGCATACAGACACTTAAAAATCTTTGCTGGATGGTTTCCTAAATTTTTTTACGGCAGGCCTGAATTTGTGTTCCAATGCTAGTATTACTGGATGAGTTCTTCTTAGCACCTAGCATCTTCTTCATTCCTTTTGGAATTTGTGCTGCAAGCTTATTTTGGGAGAAAGGTTTGTTTGTTTTTGTTCTCCATTCCTTCTCCCCGATGCTTACTCCTTCTGAGAGCTGCCTCCACTTTGCCCCCTGGGAATGCAGTTCAGAACCACGTCTTATAAAAGGTAGGTATGAGCTCCTGTCTCTCAGTGATAGTGGGGCTATTACAGATTTAGTCGCTGAGCCGAAGTCCAGTTCAGTTCCTGGCTGTGAGACTGCCATGTCCTTCTGCCTTGCTAGGTCCAGCTTCTTTAAGCCATTTGATTCTAGCAGCCGTCAAGAACAGTTTTATTTGGACTCTTTTCCTGCTTGGGAAATTTCTACTCAAAGCCTTGACTTTAAGCCATAACCTTACTCCATTCCTGTCCCGCGTGGAGCACTTTTAATCCTTATCACCCAGCAGGAGCCAAATATCTGCCCTGCCCCCCCCCCGCCCACTTCCAGAACAGCTGCAGCTCCACTCACGGCACTGTGCTTCTACTCCATAGAGATGTTTAATTTATGTATTGTTCTGCTACATCTTTCTGGTTCCCTCTTTTCAAGTTTGATTAATTATGGCCATGTACTGAAACATGAACTTAATGTACCATTTTGATCTAAAACCAACTATGTGTGTTTGTTTTATCCTCAGAAGCCTACTCCCACTGTAGTGGACATATTGGCTGCCTACTTAGTATCTATTCCTACGTTTTTCTGCCCCACAGTACCCAACAGTATAACTCTTCACTGCTCACGTGCCTTGAAGGGGTCAGTCCTGATTATATTGAGCCGTAGTAATTACATTCCCCTAGCTGTAGTGGTTTATTTAGAGGTAGACATGGGACCAGTCCAATAAGACTCTGCTTGAAATGCTAGAGTGATACATTCTCTTTTTTCTCCCCTAAAAATACAGTGTGTAAATAACACCTAAAATTGCTTTAGTCATTTTGACATATATTTTATATACATGTGCACACATACACACACATATGCATGCGTCCACACACATATAGGAAGCACACAGGGTAGAGAGAAAAAGGGAGTCGAGCCCTGATTAAACCTCATTTGAAGCACATATTAGCTCTGGACTTTTTAAATACATGCATCAGTAAAGTCCCTTTTTTATTAAGACAGTTTAAATCAGGTTTTCTGTTACTTAGAGCCAAATATTTAACACAGAACCTAAAGTGGTCATTGCTACTTGATACCTAACCTACTGCTATATGTGCCTGTCACACATGCTGTATGTGCTTTCTAAGAAGGAAAAAATATTGTTTTTGTACATGTTTCAGAAAAAGACAAAGGTCCAAGGAAGGGTGGGGTGTGATGATATCTAACTCGCTTCAAGAATGAGATGAATTAAAGCCTAAGAAATCCCACATTTAAATGGAACAAACAGCACAAGGAATTGGATGCTGATTGAGAGCTCAGTAAATTCTAGGAACTGACCACAGAGATAACCCAGAGAACAAGCTGAAAAGATTCTCTGATTTTGCTTTTTAAGAAAAAAATCAACATAACAGTCAACAGGCAAAACACAGAAAAAGATGGGGAAGGGGCAGAGAAAGACTTTAATGAAAGAAGCAGTACTATTTGGCAATTGGGATAAAAAGTGACTGACTTAACTTTAGGACTAAAAATGCCACCAAAGTTACAAATGACCAAACTCTTCCAACAATGTCACACTCGGAACATTTTAACATTAAACTTAGGTTGGGGCACCTGGGTGGCTCAGTCGGTTAAGTGTCTCTTGATCTCAAGGTTCTGAATTCAAGCCCCACATTGGGCACCATGCTGGGTGTGGAGCCTACTTAAAAAACAAAATGAAACTTAGGTTAAAGGAAAAAAACACACTGTAATTAGTAAGAGAAAATACATAGGTTATTTGGCTAATTTTAATATATTTAGTTTAAAAAGCAAAATACAGCAAAGTAGTCTCATAAAGACCCAACGTGGAAAAGGTAGCTAAATAAACTGTATTCTTGCAGTTATTTCTGGCTGACTTGCTACCATCCCGAAATAACATTGTGCACATATCTTTTAAGTGATTACATTCAGAAATTTATGAAAAGTACTACTTATTAGTACTCAGCAACATATTTATGGATATGTCTCCTCAGGCAGGGGAAACAAAAAGAAAAATAAACTATTGGGATTACATCAAAATAAAAAGCTTTTGCACAGGAAACCATCAACAAAACAAAAGGCAACCTACTGAATGGGAGAGGGTATTTGCAAATGATATACCCAATAATGGGTTAATATCCAGAATATACATAGAACTTACAGAACTCAACACCAAAGACAAATAATCCAGTTTAAAAATGGGCAAAGAAGCTGAACAGACATTTTTCCAAAGACATACAGATGGCCAGAGACAGATCATGAAAAGCTGCTCAACAACACTAATCATCAGGGAAATGTAAATCAAAACAATGAGATATGACCTCACACCAGTCAAAATAGCTAGTCACAAAAAAGACAAGAGATAACAAGTGTTGGCAAGGATACAGAGAAAAGGGAACCCTCCAGCACTGCTGGGGGGAATGGGAATTGGTGCAGCCACCATGGAAAACAGTATGGCGGCTCCTCAAAAAATTAAAAGTAGGAATAGCATACGATCCAGTGATTTCACTACTAGGTATTTAACCAAAGAAAAGAAAAACACTAATTTGAAAAGATAATATGCACCCCTATGTTTATTAAAGCATTATTTACATTATTTACAACAGCTAAGATATGGAAGCAACACAAGTGTTTATCCATAGATAAATGGATAAAGACACACACACATTAACTGTTCCTTTGTCACTGATTTATTTTTATAAATAAAGTTTTATACACACACACACACAAACAATGGAATATTACTTGGCTATTAAAAAGAATGAGATCTTGTCATCTGCAACAACATGGATAGACCTAGAGGATATTATGCTAAGTGAAATAAATCAGACAAAGAAAGACAAATACCATATGATTTCACTTATATGCGGAATCTAAAACATACAGACAGAAACAGATTCATAAATACGGAAAAACAAACTGTTAGTTGCTTGTGGGGACGGGGAAAGGGGAAATGGGCAAATTAGGTGAAGGAGATTAAGAGGCACAAACTTTCAGGGGAAAAAAAAAGTACTACTTATTGGATAGCTTATCGAATACATACAAATACCAGTATTTCTTTGGTATATATGTGTTTATGGTTACATGAAAGAGCTAGAGACAACAAACTGTCCATTTTTTAATCAAATGGGTATATTTCTACCATTTATTTGACATGTTTTGGTCTTAGAATTGCTTTGTTTCTCTAATAATTACTGGCGATAAAGATAATAAGTATTTAAGGTTTCTAAACACTGTCTTGAAGGAATTGCTAACGATCTTAGTGTACAAAGAGAAGCTTCAGAAAACCTGAACAGCACTAAAACTAGAACAAGTTCCCAATTCTGGGTATGTCACCAAAGGAAATAAAATCACTCTCTCAAAGAGATATCTGCATGTTCATTGTAGCATTATTCACAACAGCCAAAATTTAGAAATAACCTAAGTGTCAGTCGACAGCTAAATAATACAGAAGATGAAGATGTGGTGTGTGTATATATATACATACACACGCACACAATGGGATACTACTTAGATATAAAAAAGGAGGAAATCCTGATATTTACAATACCATACAATACCATAATTAAACATGGAGGACATTATGCTAAGTGAAATAAGCCAGACACAAAAAGACAAATATTGTATGATCTTATTTATATGTGGAATTTTAAAAAGCCTAATTCATAGAACAAGAAAACAGAATGGCGGTTGCCTGGGACTGAAGGGTGGAGGAAGTGAAGTCGGTCAAAATGTACAAACTTTCAGTTAGAAGATGACTAAGCTCTGAAGTTCTAATGAACAGTACAGTGATTATAGTAATACAGTATTGTATACTTGAAATTTGCTGAGTAGACCTTAAGTGTTGCAACACACACACACAAAGGTAACTATGTGAGGTGATGGATGTGCTAATTAACCTGATTGTGGTAAACATTTCACAGTGTATAAGAATACTAAATCATCACATTGTACCCCTTAAAAAATCATGTTGTGCAACCTAAATATAAACAATTTTATTTGTCACTAACACCTCAATGAAGCTGGAAGAAAAAGGAACAAGCATCCTTTAACCTGGAAATTAGCTGTTCCTTTGTCACTGATTCTATTTTTATACATAAAGTTCAAGTTGATCATTCTCACGTCTACTTCTTGGTTCATAAAAAAGGGACTTTATTACAAAGATATAACTATAAACTTAAGTTTTAATAATAGCATAAATTATTTTAAATAGGTAAATCCTTTGTCAACACCACAACAGAGTTCTTTATGGAATGCCTACATATAGTCCAATTCTCTAATTATTTTCCTTTTAAGAAATCTAGAAAAAGTCTTTAGTAGAACGGTACTAAGCAAATTTGGCATGACAATTCAATAGTATAGTGACAATCTCAAAAGTTCCTTCATTTTTATTGGATGAATAATAAAACAAAGTCAATATGGAGTCAATGAAAAATTCTGCACCAGAAGAGAAGAGGTTCTCTCCGTGAAGAAAAGCATACCACTGAAAATTATTTACAATAAGAAATTGAAAAAGAAATCCAGAAAAAAATGCGCTTTAGGAATATGCAAAAAATTAAGAATTCAGGGTGAGGAAAAAAAAATAGTATTAGAAGGAGACTGGGATAAAACAAAACTGTAAGTTAAGTAAAAACATAAAAGAAATTTAAAATCCAAATTGTAAGCAGTAAGAAACAGAACAAATGACTGCAGAAAATAAAATCTGGGACAGAAAGGCCTGCTTAAGAAGCGATGCAAAAGAAAAGAAAAAAGTTCAGGATGTGTGACAAAATTAATACAACTAGAAACCAGAGCCAACCCATGAAAAATCCCCACAGGAAAAAAATGAAAAAACAAAACAAAAAAAGGCGCAAACTTAAAAAAACACTTCCCTCAACTGAAAAAAAAAAAAAAAAGACTGAAGGACCTGTCATCTTCCAGATAAAATTAATGGATTAAAAAATTAGTAGCTATAACACTAAACTTTGAAATATTTTAATCACTCTAAATCTTTACAACACAGGGCTGTATCTACTATGGAAACAGTACACAGGATCATGGAAAGAGCTTATATCCACAGCTAAGATGGTGTAAATCGGCCACATGCTGTGTATCTCACTGATTACTTTGTATTTGTATTTGGGCATTAACTTACTCCGGGTAAACACAAGAACCTAAACTTATGCCCTCAAATAAAAATTGCACTCTGTTTTTGTTTTTGCTTTTTGTTTTTACATTTAACCCCCTTTTTAAACCATGCTGTCTTATATTATTTATTTGCAATGAAGTATTAGTCTTCACATTTTATAAGTAACAGAAGTATAGTTTTGTTACTTATGAATTGATTCTTTTAACAGAAATGATGTATATCAGCACAGTCAGTTCTTCCTACTACTGAGATAGCATACTTCAAAATAAATCCTAGTTCTCAATTTCTGGAGTGTATTTTTGTTCTAAATGCACAGCATGTAATGCTTGTAAGTTTAATTTTTTAACCTCAGGTAAGAACAAAGTGGCAAAAGAACACACTCCATTCAAGCACTTTCCTGAGTCCTGAAATATGCTATATAAAGGACAAGCTTCCTGGTGTATTGGTTTTGAAGGTTAATAATACATTATCAGTACTAGTAGTATAATTATTTACTTCTCCAGTCATTGATAAAATAATCCAAGTCTAGTTGCTAAGCAGGTGAAGCTGGAAATAAAATTAGTCACTATGAAAATGACTACAGTGCTTTTAAATAATTCATATATGAAAAATTTACAGCTAACTTTTTCTGAAGAGTTGTCTATACTTGTAGACTCCAATTCCTCTCCTACTCACTCTGTAAAACCAGGTTTTAGCCCAGGTTTTCTCACCCAATATTCTTCTGAAAGTGTTCTTGCATGGTCACCAAGGACCTTCACATTGCTAAATCCAATGGCCATTTCACAGTCCTCATCTTACATGACTTGTCAACTGAGCAGGAGGAGACACAGACGATCACTTTCTCCTTCCTGAAATACTCTCTTCACTTGGCTTCCAGCACTCCACATTACTACCTTCAAAGGCTTTTTTTCCTCCTCAGTCTTCGAGGTTCTTAATCTCTCCAACCACTGAACATGGAAAGCCCAGAGCTCAATCCTTGTTCCTTTAGACCAGATCTCATAAAATCTCATGGTTTTAAATACTATCTACTTGTTAATAATTCCCAAATTTCTATTTCAAGTTGGAATCTTTCCCATCAACTCCAGTCTCATATAACCCCATGTGAACAGGCATCTCAAGCCTGACATATCTAGAACTAACTCATAATACCCACTCCACCCACCTCCCCTTATCTCTCCATCCTTAAATCTTCCCCATCTCGGTAAATAGCAAATCCATCCATCCAACAGCAGACAAAAGGCCTTGGAGTCATGCTTCATGCTTTTACCCCTACACTCCACATCCAATTCATCAGTAAATCCTGGCAGCTACCAGCTGGTCTAAGCCTCCATCACCTTTCACTTGGGATTCCTGAACCAACCTCCTAACCAGTCTCCCTTCTTCCATCCTTGACCCCCCAGTCGATTCTGAACGCAGCAGCCAGAGCGACTCCTTAAAAATGTTAAGTCAGATCCCCCAACTCCTCTGCTCAAAACCTTCCACCCACTCAGAGAAAAAGCCAAGGTCTTTACCAGGACCAGTCAGCTCTCAGACTCCCACTCTGCCCTCCCTTACTCTGCTCAAACCTGCTGGCCTCCTTGCTGGTCCTCCAGTAAGACTGGCAGTCTCTGGGCTTCTGCACCTGCTTGATATACTATTCCCCTAGATAGCTCCATGGCTGTCCTTCACTCCCTCCAGCTTTGTTCAAGATTCTTCTTCATGACACTGTTCCTTATTTTAAAACCGCATCCCCCTTAGCTGCTTTATTTTTCTTCTTAGCAACAGTTACCATCTGACTGGATATACTTTAATTTTTTCAGATTATTTTGTTTATTGTACCCACTCTCACATTCTTCCAGTGGAAAGTTAGCTCCACGAAGACAAAGTTTTTTCCCCCCACCCTTCCATCCCCAGTGTGTAGAACAGTGCCTGGCCATGGCAGGCAATATACATTTGCTACAAGAATGTTGAATATGCTAACTCTTATACCCTGATAAGGCTAAGAGATTTGGGAGACTCTAGTATCCAACCTCTTTCCTCCTGGGAAATAGGACTTCCCTTCTGATGTTCATAGGAACCGTGGAAATTCTTTATCCTTCACAGTAACTCAATTTGCTCTAAACAACAGACCCAAAATCTCTTCATTCCTTTTTACTCAGTCTCTCTCCAGTGCCTTTCCTACATCCAGTAAGATACTGATTTACTGTCATTGAAAAATCTTTCATTTCCCTTTAGCACTACTGTCTTAATATTGCAAAGGCAAAGTGAACTCACTAACAATGGTATCAAAACACAAATAATGAAGAATAGTAATGAAGCATACAAACAACCAAATAAACCCAACTCTATTTCAAATCAAACTGCATTGGTAGTGGTGAGGGCCTTAGTCCAAGCTTAATTTATAATCCACTATAATCTGTAATGAGCAAACATTTTTCTCATTAAACTCCTCAAAAACGAAAAAGGAGTTGGTATAGGGCTCTTGCATATAGCCATGAAAATTAAGCCTGAGAGAAATCAGTTCAGGCTACAAATCAAATTAAACAAACAAAAATCTCTAGAACACGTATGGACAGGTAAAAGAACCAAGAACACTGAAGTAAAGCAGATGCTGCTCAAATCCCAGCTCACCCTCTGCTAGCTGTCTGACCTTCGACAAGTTAACTCAGACTCTCCGTGCTCAGTTTCCTTGTCTGTAAAATGGCAATGGTACCTCACAGGGTTGCTGCAAGGATTAAATAGAGGTATTAGGTATTTCAAACACTCAGCACTATGTCTGACACAGAGCAAGCACTGAAAATAGTTATTACTATAATTCCTATACCACTAATATTACAGCTTAAACAGCTTCTTGGTACCACTGCTATTTTTTTTTTAACAGTGAGAGGTGTCATTATTCAGTGGTATAGTTTTTTTCCCCCTGTGTTCAGTAGCCAATTTTAAAGAATAAATGTATCTTTTCCTCGAGGCAGGGCTCTGTATCGGAAAACCTAACCACCCGTTTCCTAGCATTGCACATTAAGAGGCAAAGGGCTATTTAAACACGGGGCTATGTCCCATTCTGGACTTTTCAGTCGCACCGCAACAGCTGTTTACACCTAGACTGCGGGTTCCTTACGATCCGCCACGTACAGCGGTGTTCCTGCCGCGAAAGCACACACTCGGTCCGGGCGCTACAACTAAGTGCCAGCGGAGGGCTGCGATTTAGACCTCCCGATTAACCGCGAGCGCACCCCGCCCCGTTCCGCCCGCCGCGGCCCGCAAACCCGGGTTGGCCCCCTCCTGCGGTCGGCCACGGCCTTTACCCGCAAAAACAAACAAGAACCCTAGCAGGTCTTTTCCTAGCCCTGACGAACGGCACAGCCCTGGGGGGAAGCCACTCCGCACGCGCGACGCCCGATCGGGCTCCCTCCGGCCGCCGAGTAGGTGAGGGGGCTCCGGGCGGCCTCTCCCCCCGACCCCTGGCCCCTCGGTCAGGCCCCGGCCCGGGCCTCTCCGGTGCGTCAGGGCCGTTATGGGAGGTGTCAGCGGTTCAGTCCTGGGGCCACCCACGGGCCCCGGCCCAAGTACCTTCGATAGGCCGAGCAGAGAAGGCAGCGGCGGCGGCAGCAGGCTGAGGGAAGGAGAAGGGCGGGCCATAGAGACAGGCGGCGCTTCCCCTGGGCTAGAGCGGCCTCACGCCCCGTTGGACAGCCCTCCCCCTGGAGGCGGGAGGCCCGCGCGTCTTCTCGGCTTGCCCAGAGCTGGAAGCAGAATGAACCTGCTTTGAATTTGGGAAAGGACCGAACCTGCGCGTGGGGAGAAGAGAATGACAGCCTAGGAAGAGGTTTTTCCGACTTGAGTCCAGGAGCATTTTGCACTATTTACATCTTTTTCTAAATATACATCCCACCCCCTCAGCTAAATGAAGTCTTCAAAGCAAGAACCATTTTATTAAAAGCTGTAGGCATCAATTAATAGTCACTGGCCTCGAGGTAAGGCTATTATATAACCCAAACGGGCACAGTCATAATGGTAACTGACTGCTCTAATTCTAAAATATGATGCAAAGTTTTTTTTTAATGGTTTGGATATTTACATCCCATTTTTTATGATTTCTGGACTAAATGCAGCATGTATCCACAGCCAAAACTCACTAAAAGTGTGGTGGGTAGTGGGGTGGTGAAAGTTACGGAAAATTAATTAATTAGTTAATTAATTATATATATATTTACCAGCTCTGTTTCTACAGACTTCATCTGCACAGTGATCATCCCTCCTCTGAATTCTAGCACCACTTGCCTAACCAGGCCATCCTCCGGGATGTCTCATGCCCGTCCACTCAAGAGCTATTATTCAGTCTAACAGTTTGTTCTTCGTAAAGTCATGTGAGTGTTTAGGATGATTGTCAAATTCAAGAGAATCTCTCTCAAATTTCTTTTATGTAAGAATTATGATTTCAGGGGGCGCCTGGGTGGCTCGGTCGGTGAGGCATCTGACACCTGATCTCAGGGTCATTAGTTAAAGGCATTGGACATGGAGCCTACTTAAAAAGAAAAAAAGAATTATGATTTCAGGGCATTTCACATTTTCTGGTGAAGTGGCTAATCATAAGTATTAAGAACTCTCCGAATGAGTGATTTTTATTAACCAATTTGTCATGGATGTCTTCCTTGTGGTTTGGGTTGAGTTTATAATATCTTCATTGATGCCCATAAATTGTGTCAAATCTGCAAAGAATTTAAGCCTTTTCCCAATGTGCTGGTAGGATGCACTTCTCTTCATTAATTGGCTTACCAAACAATCTGGGAGCCTATTTATTATTTCTATTCAAACATATTTCTTACCCTTTGTGAATTACTGCTTTCGTTTAATATGAAAAAATGCAGGCACTCTGCAGACAGCTTTGTTCTCTGACGAGATTAAGGGAGTGAGATGTACACTACACATATTCTGTGACTCTTCCGTGTCAGCGCACCTGGGGACTTCAGCACATTGGTCGTTAGGAGTGCAGGAGAAACCATTCCTGCACGTCAGCAATAATGCTGCATGTGACTGAGAACCACATGAGCGTATCCCATTAAATGCAAACCAGAGTATTCCCAACTGCATTTCTGCTACCAAGAGCCCAAAAAAATCTGTATTCACTCCAATGCTACTCAACCAGAGAAGAGAGCCGTGGGAAATCTGAGCAGAAAGAGACGGCAGTCTTTATTGTAGCTAAAATATATTAATTTTGCAAGCTTTACAGAAACATCTAACCATGTGAACATACTTACAGGGTCTTGGAAGGAAACTGTACAAGAGAGAGGTGGGCTGTATTAGTTCCCTATTGTCCCTGTAACAAATTACCACAGACTTAATGACCTAAAACAACACTAATTCATCATTTTATAGTTCAGGAGGTCAGAAGTCCAAAATCAGTTTCACCGGGCTACAGTCAAAATGTTGGCAAGACTGCGTTCTCCTGGAGGCTCTAGAGAGAATCCATTTCCTTCCCCTCTCCAGCTTCCAGAGGCTGCCCATTTTGTGTGGCTCGTGGCCCCTTCCTCCAGCCTCAAAACCATCAATGTAGCATCATTTCTCCTCCTGACCTTTGCTTTCACTCTTGCATCTTCTCTAACTTTGACCTCTTGCCTCATTATAAGGAAACTTGGATTGCACTGGGCACACCTTGATAACCCTGAATCTCTCCATCTCGAGGTCTTTAACTGAATCACATCTGCAAAGTCCTTTTTACCATGCAAGGTAGCACAGTCGCAGGTTCTGGGGATTAAGACGTGGACATCTTTGAGGGCATGCTATTCAGCCCACTACAGGGCATCCTGAAGCTCAAACTCCATTCCCTTCAGGGATATCTGCCTCTTCTTCCTCAATACCAAAGTCTGTTTGGTCCCAGGTTCTGATTGTGAGCCTTCCATTGGGGAGGAATACCTGTAATTAAAACTGGGATAAGTGTTATGAAGGAAGAGAGAAGAGACGCTATATAAAAGCAAATAATGTGGGACCTAATTTAGGTAGAAGGGCAGCAACACCTTTGAAGAAGTGATGTTGTATCTGAGATGCAAAGGATGAGGAAGAGACATTTACGCAATGAGCAAGGGCAGTGTTCCAGATGAGGGGATAGTATGTGTAGCCTGGGAATGGTGATGTCAGAAGGTCAGTGTGGGGGCGCCCGGCTGGCTCAGTCAGTAGAGCATGCGACTCTTGATCTCAAGGTCCTGAGTTCAAGGCCCACATTGGGCATGGAGCCTACCGGAGAAGGAGGACGAGAAGAGGAGAGAGAGAAGGAGGAGGAGGAGGTCAGTGGGGCCCAGTTGTGTCCCTACCATCGAATCCTTTGTACTACCACAACGAATAGCATGTACTAGGTGCTTAAGAATATTAGCTTAGTAGTTGTCAGCCCTGGCAGTACACTACAGTCACCACAGGAGCCTAAAAATATCAACACCCAGGTCCTAGTCAAAACCAAGTAAGAATTATTTCGAAGTACGGCCCCGGCATCTGTATTTTTTTAAGATTTTATTTATTTATTTGACAGAGAGAGACAGCCAGCAAGAGAGGGAACACAAGCAGGTGGAGTGGGAGAGGAAGAAGCAGGCTCCTAGCACAGGAGCCTGACGTGGGGCTCGATCCCACAACACCAGGATCACACCCTGAGCTGAAGGCAGATGCTTAACGCCCCAGGCGTCTGTATTTTTAAAAGCTGCTCAGGGAATTCCAACATGCAGCCGACATGCAGGATTGAGAACCCCTGTGTCAGATACAACTGAGCGAGTGAATGAATGGATGGTAGAAAACATTTGCTTGGGGTAGGATTTTCTTTTAGGTGGTTTTCTTTCTGGTTAGGGAAAAAAGGAGTTTGGGCTAGACTGATTATATATTACTATCCTGTCTTAAGAATGCGGAAAGGGTTTTCAAAAACAGAATTGAACATTTATCAGAAGGGACTCAGAGTGATCCAGCAACCATCCCAGTGTAACCAATGTCCCTGCAGAAAAGGGATGTGTTGGAATGGGAAAGTGCTTTAAAAACACACCATACCGGGGTACCTGGGTGGTTAAGTGTCTGACTCTTGATTTCGGCTCAGGTCATGATCTCAGGGTTGTGAGACTGAGCCCCGCGTTGGGCTCCATGCTGGGTGTGAAGTCTGCTTAAGATTCTCTCTTTCCCTCTCCCCTTCCCTTTCTAAACAACAACAACAACACCAAAAAACACCATACCTACAAAGGACGAGGGATTTCTACTCGTTTTTTGAGCTTTACTACTGTTCCAGGTTGGTTTTTGTAGTACTAACAAATGACCATCAGAGGGAGGCATGCTCCCAAAAGTGTTGCTTCCGTGGGCGTCCCATCTCTCACTCTGGGCTAGGGCAGAATCAGGTGTTTTTTTAACAACACCGCAGGTTCCCAAGGCTTAACCATGGAATGAATAAGTTGCAGGGTATAAGACAAGTAGCATATATTTATCTAAACCAGACTTAGATTTGTTTCAGTTCCCCAACAGTTTAAACATTTAAACCACCAGAAAAAAAAAAAACGAAGTGTGCGTGTGTGCCAGGCATCATATCTGCAACACTAAGGAAAAAATTGGAGTCTAGGAGGATAATCTGTCCCTCCAGCAACCAACACAACTAGAAATTAAGTATGCAAGCAAAACCTTCAAAAAGGGGTCTCTCTCCCTTTATTAATTGCAAAGTAAACGTTTGTCTTAGATCTTGAATTTCGAGAGTTACTAAGATAAGAGTTAGATCCCTGGAAAGAAGAGAACTTGGCTTCTCACTGCAACACTCATTTGTTGTTTTTCTTTGCACTTACCGGCACATGCCAGAACCACATGGATTTTCACACATGTATTAGGCTAACTAAAGTATGTGATGGGAACATATATAGTGCTTAGCCCTGACTGAGCCTCCCTTCCAAAAGTTAAGGGACGGATCATTAGTAAGGAAATACCTTTTGCAAAGGTTTAAGCAAATGCATTGTTTTGCAAAGCCTTTTAAAGCGATTGGTGAGACCCGTGACCACCAGGCCTCAGTCATTGAGTAATGAGATAGGAGCTCTTAGGCATGTGGAAGCCATATCTTACTTGGCATATAGGGATTATGTGGGGAAACTAAGAAACGATCTCCCAAAGAACACTGCTGTATGTCGTTCACAAAGTCAATAAAAACTCTCCAGAATGCATAAGAAATGGTAATGTCCACATATTGATCATTTATTTTATACTTCAAAACAAGCACTAGAAACTAGAAGTCAATAGGTTTATAATTTTTTTTTTTTTTTCAGAAGCGAGCAAGGAAAGCCAAGAGGAGCTAATACGGAAAAGCTCATAGTCCAGGCTAGCCTGACCTTTTCTCCTTTCCTTTCTGGCCCTAAATTTCCTTCCCAACCTTCTAATATTGCCACTCCTTAGAGACCCTACTAGTTCAGGGTTTTTTCAGTGTGTGGGCAAAGGAGAAGCTAAGGAAGGGTTCATGCTGGTCCCAGAGGACTCTGTAATGTCTGCTCCGTCCAGAAAATGAGCAGCTGGTTCCAGCAACCTGTGTTGTTAAAGGGTTCGCTTCAACCCTGGAATGGCGCTTAGCTCACTCCAGGGGCTCGCTCCAAACAGACATTTTCAGCTTAGAGGGATCTTGACTCTCATATTAGTCTCAAAATAAACTCCTAGCGATCATTCAAACAGAAGCAAAGCTCCTCTCCTTCTCGGTCCTGAAACATACTCCAGGGAAAGAGCTCCATCAGAACTTGCCTCTGTTCTGCTCTTTTCCTCTCAAAACAGGGAGCCTTTGCTTTCATTTCCACCTTTACAAGCCTGTGACACCCAAGTTGGGAGAAAGCCCAAGGCTATTCTACTGTGACAACTATTTTCTGCCAATACAACTGGACTAATACATCTTTTTTACTTAAACTCCTGACCAACAAGAAAGGAAACTTGTGACATTTTTATAGGGAAAATAAGGGGGTGTGGATAAGTAATGCCAATTGCTCTTAGCTTATGCATTTGTTTTAAGGCAAACAGAATCAGAAAACACTTACAAATGATTTTTATTTTTTATAAATCTCAAAAATATATTTTATGTGCCCATCTTCCAAGCTCACGAAGTACATTAAAAAATAAATGGAGTTAGTTGCCTTTTGTGTTTGTTTTTGTCACATCATCCAGCAGGATTTTGTAACAAGTCCCAGGTAACAAGTCCTTACCACACTTGAACAGGAAGGTTTTAGGATTTCTTTTTTCCTACAGTGAATTCACTAAGATCTCAGCCCATCTTCATTATCACACCTAGCCCACATGTCACTTGTTTTAATTTTGACCAATGAAAAGGGAAAAGAGGATATGAGAGAAGGAAAACAACGGAAAAAAAGACATCTTAACACAAACGACCCACAATTAATTGCAAAAGAGAAACTAATATCGACATACGTAATTGATATAAAGAAATCTTCGATTTAACTGCTATGAAACATATTCAGTCCTTACATGAAAAAAAAAAGCCCCTGATATACAGTCTTCCTATTTGCTCCCTTAACACGGTGCTGTACCAGTCCTGGGGTGGGATGCCTCTGGAAAGCATCAGGCCCCACCAGCTGTTGTGAAGCAAAATCACGGCAGTTGAGTTTTGACTAGAACCCGTCTCCACGTGGTTGACTGTGCCACAGGTATGTTTCATAACTGCCATTGCACTTGTTTTACTCAGCATTTTGCAGAAAATCAAATTCTAACTTCCCCTGATGGGGGACCCAGAGGCAGTAGGTTTCCATCACCTCTTCCTCTGCACACTAGACCCAATACAAGACGGGGACCTCCCCAGACATTCTGTGGGGACTAGTTTTCAGTGCGAATAAGAAAGAGCACGCATGTGCAGAAAAGCCAGCTCACACTCCCAGCTTCAGCCTGTCGCTCCAGGCGCCTCCACCCCAGACAACGGCTGCACCGCAGAACCCATCAAATAAGGGCTCATGTGGACAGACGGAAAAGCCATTAGGAAGTACAGCCAACTCTGTGTTCCCACATTTCCGGGACAGAAACCACATTCAGTGCAGGAGCGGTGCAAATTCACCGGGGTCAGTGCCTTTAAATCAACTGAGTGTCTAACCTCTTCCAAGATGTTACACAACCAAAGCCCATTTGGCGAGCTGAAGACTTTGCCCTACAGAAAAGTACACGGGTTACAGGGCTAGACCAAAGAGCCAAGCCCACCATGGACTTTTTCCATAGCTCTAATTTTTCTTATATGGAAAACTGTTCAACATATGACTTCTTAAGCATAACAACAAATAGCTATTATAATGTAACTTATAAGCAAAGTAGAATTATACCTCAATAAAGTGGGGGGAGAGTACAATGGTAAGGCTGAAAACTATCTTCTAAGGGATTATTGGTATTAGGTATACACTTCCTTTTTTTTTTTTTTTAAGACTTTTTATTTCAGGGGAGCGGGCAGAGGGAGAGAGAATCCTGAAGCAGACTCCCCACTAAGCATGGAGCCCAATGAGGGGCTGATCCCCGGACCCTGAGATGATGACCTGAGCCGAAATCAAGAGTCAGCCACCCAACCAACTGAGCCACCCAGGCACCCCAGCCATACATTTTCTAGGCTAACTCAGCATGCTTTATTCTGGGGTGATAAAAGCCACCAAAATATGTCTAACTTTTTCTTGACTCTTTTTCTGGGATCCCCGAGGACAGGATTGAGACCACCCTAACGAAGGAGAGAAGTACCTGGCACTCCATTTCCTACAGTCCAGAGTCCAAATGGGCCCCTGGCCTCAGTCCTCCTGGTGAGCCTCGGTCCACACACGGCAGGGGGAGGACTAAAAAGCACCCAGAGAAGAAGAGTTGCCTGCGTTGCTGAGTTTTCCTTTGTTTTGTATCATAAGATTACTTTGGCCATTATTTTCCCACTGAGGCTTGGAGTCTGTTTGTTTTTCCACAAATTAGGACAACTCAGCTCTTCTCAAATTCACTTTGAGGGCAAACTTAAGGTAATTTCTCACTTAGGTATGTAGCATCAAGTTGGCTTCCCAAGTGTCCACATGGGGATGCGTGCAAGCTACGAGCTCATCACATACGGACCTAGACCAAGACCTGGCTTTAGGGAGCACGTCAGTCCTTCAGACAAAGCCTGCACATGATTCCCTCCTGAGGACCCACAGGGGTTCAGACCCTGGGGGCCTAAACACAATTGAATCAGCTCTGCCCTTTTTTCTCCTATTTTGTGAACTTTTCACACTCGTGGGTTGGCCTGTGAGCCGGGTGCTTATGCCAGTAATTTTAGGAGCATGAACGGCAATAGAAACACATACATATGTCTACAAGTGGGGAGAAGTGGTGTTGGTGAGAGCAGATGCCGCAGGAGAAAATCTGGCTGACTGGGGGCCGGTTTTGCAGATATAAATGGAGTGAATCTGTAGACTAGAGCACACACTGGCGATTTCCGAAGCTATGTCACACCACTCAGAAGTTACCTGAAGGGTTTCAGTAGCTGCTCACCTTTACAAAGGTCATGCACTGGCTCATGTCTTGTCCTGGGCTGAGGGGCTAGGTTGCTGGGAAGGTCCCACCCTGCAGCACCACACAAGAGTGAGGTCATCACTCCCGGGACAGATGGGGGCCCACTGCTGGCCTCTCTCAGAGCCTGCAGTAGGGAAGGCCACTCTGGCAGTCAGAGTTTAGACTTTTTACCCACTGATGAAGTGTTTTTTTTTTTTTTTTAAGATTATTTATTTATTTATTCAACAGAGACAGAGACAGCCAGTGAGAGAGCGAACACAAGCAGGGGGAGTGGGAGAGGAAGAAGCAGGCTCATAGCAGAGGAGCCTGACGTGGGGCTCGATCCCGTAACTCTGGGATCATGCCCTGAGCCGAAGGCAGACGCTTAACTGCTGTGCCACCCAGGCGCCCCTGATGAAGTGTTTTGATCCAGAAGTCATTCAAACCCACAACTCCTTCTAAAGAAAGATAGGCCCAATAATCCCCAAAGGGGCTAATCGTTCTTTCTTCTCCCACATAACTGCTAAGGAATGTGTCATTTTACAAAGTAAGTTTTGAGTTTTGTCTTCCGCTATCCCAGTTCCTTTCTTCTTCATGGTATATACTATGGAATGCATGCCATCACTTGTTTCTTCTCGTATCCTGATATTGATGATAATCTCTATGTCTTGGGAAAAAACTACTAAATACAATCCTCCTGTTTTTGCCATCTTCAAATAAGGGACAAACTGCTCTGTTCATTTTATAGGAATGCTGCATTTGTGGGGCGCCTGGGTGGTTCAGTCGGTTAAGTGTCTGCCTTCAGCTCAGGTCATGATCCCAGAGTTACGGTCCTGGGATTGAAGCCCACATCGGGCTCCCTGCTCAGCGGGGAGTCTGCTTCTCCCTCTCCTGGTCCCCCAACTTGTGCTTCTGCTCTTTTCTCTTTCTCTGTCAAATAAATAAATAAAATCCTAAAAAAAAAAAAAAAGGAATGCTGCATTTGTGTGTACGTAGGTACTGATCCCTCATCTCTCTTAGCTTTATCTCCTAACTACTCCCCAATCTAAAACTTTGCCAGCACACAGTGGGTTTGCTCATCATTTCCCACTCATTGTTCCATTAGGGCCTATCCTAGCCGTTCACATGTGTACCCCCATCTCTTCTCCACTTGGCTCCACTCCTTCTTCAAAGTCTCTCTTCCCCATGGGCCTTTCTGACGATCCCCAACTTCCGCCGACACACAGGTCCACACTACACATTGGATACCCACCATATGTTGTCTGGGATTACTAGCTCTCACGTATCAAGTTGAAACATATGAAACCGACAACATTCAACTATTTTTGACCTACAAAACAGCAATTGGGTATGTTTCAATCTCATATATGCACCTTCTCACCCCAAATACAAGTTCTCTTTGCATCCCTAGTGTCTCCAACAGGCCCTTACACAGTGTAAGTGTTTGCAATTAAAAAGAAATTGACGGACTATTCTTAAATTGGCAAAATAGTAGATAAACTTCTATTTTAATCTGAAAATGTATCCTAATCCATTAATACCATCACCATGGATAATTTGGGATGTTTACTATACCACCCCCACCCCGCAAAAACATCCTACCACTGCCTAAAATATAAATATAAAATTTTATGGCACTAGAAGTTATGTCTGGAGGCGTTGCTTTATAAACATCACAGGGCTTTAATAGATTCTGCACTTCAGAAAGATCATTCTCAGAATTTTCATCAGTAAACTTTATATTCACCAAAATGTGTTTCATATTTATTACATAATTAGTTACACAATCCAGTAAGAAAAGAACATTAGAATATTGCACTTTATCTAATTACATTACATAGATTCCTCTGTCCCTCTCCCTTACTGCAGTCTTAATTCCATATATAATTACATTCATTATCATGATAAACTGAAACTAGATAAGGAAAAATCTAGAGAAAAAAATATCCATGGTTTTAAAGCTAAGAGACTTATATAGTATCCGATTTTGAGTGCAGGGCCCCATTGCTTTCCAAAATAAAAATATTCAAAATAGCATGTGATTATTGAGCTGATTTGCATATTCTGAAGAGAAAATACACTTACATCAATGGAGAAACAGAGAACTGGGCAGCCCGTTACTTTGAGTCCATCCCCACTGGTAGGCTCAGAATTATGTAAGGAAAGAAATTAGTATTTCATCACCTCCTTGCTCGGTGCTGCAGATGGATCAGTGAAGTCCAGATTTCTTTTTCAATGATTCCGTTTCTCAGAGCCGCATTATCCGCAGGTGATGAGTCATGCCTTCAGAACTGAACCCCAAGTACATTTATAGTGTTTTATGCTGAGCCTTTTATTCGTGTCGTATCAGAACACATAGAAGACTTCATCAAGCCAGGTAAACATCTACTAGATTGGGGGAGGGGGGGAAAGAACAAACTTATACTAATTGATTTGGATTTGCCACTTGTCATTTATAAGTCACTTAAAGCAAACTGTATAACTTTGGTTCATATTTCTTTTTAATCTTAAGATTCACAGAGTTCTGAAGTACCCTTGGTGAATACAGTCCATCTTAATGTCAAGAGAAAATGGGAAGGGGTCAAATTTCTTCCACTGGTGGTGGGCAGCCCACTTTCAATCCCCAAGCTCTTTTACTGTGGAGACAGCTCAAGAGGACATTTAAAAACGTGAGAGTTTCTCATCAAAGGTCTTCTTCCTTTATGGTCCCAAATACACAGTCAACTTTGGCCATCTCAATCTTGCTTTTTCTTGGCAGAAAACGAGAAGAGTCTTTCTGTTGTGAAATAAACAGAGGTCAGAAATGTATGTGAGAGGAAATAATTTCCATAACAACAATAATAATTACGAAGTCAGGAATGTTAAAATAATGTTAAAAAGGCAACAGAAAGGTTACATTGATTTAAGCAATGGTTATTTCAAGTGTTTTTTTCCCCATAGAAGCTTTAGTTTGGGGTAGGTGTCTGTGTTAGGGCTGAGAGCGCCTCCTGCTGGTGTGCTGAGGTAGTCCCGTGCAGAGGGCCTTTCCAGGCACTGTGATGTCAGAGGTAACATTTGGATGCTGCCTCTCCCATCCTTTCCCCTCTCCTCTTAAAGCTATACAACTTACCATTTTTAACTCTATCCCAAATCTTTAGTGCACGCCCCACACAAATACAAATTTTTAACAGGTTTTCTATTTTAAAACATTGTAAGAGGTTATGGTTGCTATAAACCTTCAGTGAGTGAATAGTTGGCCTTCAGTATTTATGAAATCTCAAAGACTAGGCCATGGCTTTGTCCCTGGTGAAATAAATGTGCCTCAATGGGCAGATAAGCTAAAAAAATTTTTTTCTATGAGGGATCTGTCTTGATAGACAGGCCCCATGACAAAGTGGTTAAAGGAACAAAGAAACTTTATTGGGTAAACAACAAATAAAGACTGTTTCAGTTCCAATACTGGCTCTGTCATTTACTTGCTGTGTGACCTTGAGCAAGTTACTTAACCTTTCTGTGTTTTTAGTTCCTTTGGCTAGAAACCAAGAAAATAATAATAGCTGGGTTGTTATGGGGATTAAATGAGTTATAACTGGAATGCAATTATAACAGTTCTTGGCTCAGGATAAGCTCTATATAAAGGTTTGCTAAATAAGTTGGAATTCAATATATTTGGACAACTTCTGACATGCTGGACCTGCTTAGAGCATGAGGGAGGTTGGCCTATTTTAGCATTGCTGCTCATCTGAGAGGACATCTGAATTAGTTATGATGTTGATCATAGTTGTGCTATGTGTTATCTGTTGTTCTAGAAGAGTGGCTCTCAAATTTGGACGTGCATCAGACTGGTCTGGAGGGCTTGCTAAACACAGATTACTAGCCCCTATCCCTGGGGTTTCTGATGAAGTAGGTTTGGGGCCTGAGAATTTAAATTTCTAATAAGTTCCCAAGGTATGCTGATGGTGTTGCTCCAGGAACCACACTTTGAGAACCACTGTTCTAGGATAATAGTTCCAGTCCTAGCTGTACAGTAGACGGCCACAGGAGCTTTTAAAAATTCTGTTGCCAGGCCCCTAGACCAATTAAGTCAGAGTCTTTGAGGGTGGGGCCCAGCCATGATTTGTTTTTAGAGCTCCCCAGGTGATTCCAATGCGCCACCAAGGTTGAGAACCACAGCTCTGTGCTAATCACTATGCTGCTGATGAATCTGAGTGATGGAGTGATTACTACCCACACTTTACAGGTAACGAAATTGAAGCTTGGTGCGGTGTTCCCCACTGGGATGCTTGCTGTAAATGCTGATCTGCTAAATCAATCTTTTGGAGTGGGGCCCAGGAATTTACATTTTAATAAGCACCTCAGGAGTCCCTTAAACATTTAGTTTTTTGATCTGCCTGAGGACACATCACCAGCACATGGTGGAGTTCTTATCTTCCGTCTCTGATCTAAGCAGCCAGAAATGCTGCTATTATGAAAGAGAGTAAGCTTTGCATTTAGTCTGTTTTTAAAGTTTTTTACTCAGCTTAGTCACTCAAGAAAGGACCTTATATTTTCATAAGTACTGTACTTATATACTTAGTACCTTTAAATACACAGCCGACTATGTAACAGGGGTGGACCGATAAATTCCATTCAAATGCTACTTGGAGGTCACCTTTATTTCACTTACATACACTAGGATTTGAACCTAGAAAGGAAGAGTTAGTTAAGGGCACAGCTCTGGAGTCAGAGTGTCTGCTTTCTTCCACCATTGATTACTGTGCAACCTGGGCAAGTCACCTAACCTCTCTGAGCCCATTTCCTCTAATGATTTATAGGACTTTGGTGAGAACGAATGTGGTAATCCCCATTAAAGTGCTTAGAACAGTGCCTGGCAATAAGTACCTACTAATGCTTTCTAATAAAAGACATTTACTGTTATTGTTATCTGCCCAACAGATCTAAATGCTCCAAACAGTATGTAATAAACGTAGAGACTGTTTTCTACAGAGTACACTGCAGAGAATTCATGAAAAGAAAATGTAAACCAGAAAGAGGATTTTTGAAAAAAAAATGCATGGAGTGTAGAAGAAAATCACTAAAGAATTTTATGTTCTTGGAAATTTTCTATGTAAAAATTCAGGAGAGCATGTCTCCTGGCCCTACCAGGTTCTACAGTAAAAATACCATACTTCTGTGATGGTCCTCCAATTGGCCCAATCCTACGTGGAGGAGCTTCTGAGAAAGAAAATTCTGGCTTACTCTTAAAAGTAGAATGACTCCGGTTACTTAAAGGGGGAAAAGGACAGATTTATCAAAATTATAATGTATCAATTACATAATTTTACTCACAGACCTGGCTTTGTTGAATGTGGTGTTTTTTACTCTTGCCTTGTTCTGGAACTTCTATCTGCTAAATAGATGAGTAAAATGTCAGTCAGCACAGCCTGGAGAAGCAAGAGCACAAATAATCTATTTAACTAGCACATGTTCCCTTCCACCATAATCCTCTTAATGGTCTCGAAGGCTGCCGGTCAGCAGGCACACCTGCTTCCCGTCCGCACATTCCCCCTTCATTTACAAATGCACAAACGTTGCAGAAATTGAGCCCCTAAAAGTGAAGTGAAGCTTCATGTTTAACAGTGGTGGTTGCCTATAGATTTTGGGATTTAACACAGCTTCTAAAAGGACTTCACATGAAATGAACTCCTAAATCCTGAAATAATCCACAGAGCCCCAATACATACACTGAATCAAAGCCAAATGGGGCTTTGATTAATCAGAAGACATCATGAGTCAAGTGAAGATCAAACGGAAGTTCAAGACGCTTGAATATACCTCACGTACATCAGCTAAACTTAATATAACAGTCAGGGTCCTGGCAGAAAACAGATGGCACACTCCTGAGGAGTGTTTTTTGAAAAAAGGAACGATTTAATGGAGGTGTGGACAGGATTAAAGTGAGTCAATGAAGGGATGCTGGAGCCCCCAGGGGCTAATTTTTACCACTCCTAGGCCTGAAGGGGCATGGGGAGCAGCTGGTACTGGAGGAGTGAGAGCTGCAGAGAGGAGAGGCCACTTCCAGGAGCTTGGCCCTCAGCAGAAGGCTGTGCCGACCACAGAGACCCAGCAGGGACAGACCTGGAGAAATAAATCCCTCAATCTCACTTTTCTTCCATGCTCCATCCAGTCTCACTGGGTTTTCCCATGGGTGACCCCAGTGGGAGTCCTGAGAACAAGATGGCAGCACACAGAGCTGAGTGTCCAGAGCACAGAGTGGGGTGGAAGAAAGTGGACAGGGAACCGGGAAAGGCAAGCAGCGTCTGGGACAGCCAGGAAATATGACCTAGGCAGGGCTCAGGAGAAAGAGTTCCCAGACTCTTCTTCGAGGAAAGGAACACTTTTCTTAAGCAGCTAGCATTGTGTGTGGGTCTCAACGTATCACTCTATCCCCATAAATATCTCTTTCCTAATTGCCTTTCTCCTCCAACAAATAAACCCCTTGACTCTGGATCCTCGAGTTTCCAACCACTGTATGGTAAACAGAGGCATTTGTAAATGAAAGAATGAGGTGTGAGTTAATTAAGTTGTTTCTTATTGCTTATTCTTCATGAGAACATAGAGAGGAACATTTCAAAATAAGCGGGATAAATAACATGACACTGCAGGGGCACTGTCTTTTAACTACAGTTAACTTAATGTTGTTATAAAATAGACTGCTTTGAAGGATGCAAAGGACTTCCTTTAGGTTGGTATTAATAGAAATGTTCATAAATTTGAAGTATCGGTTAATAATTTTTAATAATTTTTTTTAAAGATTTTATTTATTTATTTGACAGAGATAGAGACAGCCAGCGAGAGAGGGAACACAAGCAGGGGGAGTGGGAGAGGAAGAAGCAGGCTCATAGCAGAGGAGCCTGATGTGGGGCTCGATCCCATAACGCCGGGATCACGCCCTGAGCCGAAGGCAGACGCTTAACCGCTGTGCCACCCAGGCGCCCCTCGGTTAATAATTTTTAAAAAGCAATTATTAGGGATGCCTGGGTGCCTCAATCTGTTAAGCATCTGACTCTTGGTTTTTGCTCAGGTCAGGATCTCAGGGTGGTGAGATGGAGCCCCACATTAGCCATGTGCTCAAGGCAGAAGCTGCTTGAGATTTTCTCCCTTTCCCTCTCCCTCCCCCTTTACCCCACTCCCCACTCATGCTCTCTCTCTCTCAAATAAATAAATAAAATCTTTTAAAAAATCAGTTATTAAGTCTTGGCAAATGAGAAATTAATGCTCTGTTGCCTTACATGTTTTGCTATAGTATGACTGTTACTGCTTACAGCCTTACATTATAACTCGTAAGTAGCCTTGTGCAATCAAGTACAGAAGTTGGCGAAAACAGCTCAGAATCTTTCTCTCTCCTATTCTCCTTCACCTTCCTCCCCTCCCTATGTCGAAATAAATAAAACAGAACACACTACAAATGTTAAGCAATTTCTGATATAATCTATTTCCTTGACTTACTTGAATAAGGGCTTTAAATATTTTATATACTAGAGGGAATAAAGTTGGGAGGGGAAGAGAGCAAATCCTTTTTTCATAATGCAGTATTCCTATACCCTCTTCTTTATCAACAGGTAATTTCTTTTAATAATCTAACTACTTATTCCCACACAGTAATTTCCCCTTGGTTCTCTAAAATTTTGTCCACCTGCTATGCTCAGGCCATTCTCAAGTGGGCTATAATATACCTGTACTTCTCCTGCTTTCTAGACAACAGCAACTATTCGAAGGCTGACATTTCTGGGACATCAGATAACACTGCCCTTGCTGTTTCCCCTCCTCACATGTGACAGAAACACACTTCAAAGCATGATCTCTGAGCCCAGTGGCCTTTTACATGGTCTGATCTTGCCCAAAATGAAAGAGGAGTGGAGAGAAAAATATATATAGTGATGGCAGTTGGCATTGGGGGTGAGAGGTATGAGGCAAACCAGAATCAGAAAGCCATTTTGTTCTTTGCCATTTTCCAGAAAACCAATTTAGAAATTCAGAACCACTTTTTAGTAAACTTAAGGAAAAAATATACAAACTAATAAAACAAACTAGGTATGGATTATTAAAAATATAAATTGTTTTTTAATTCAGAAAATTAGTCACTATCTTATTCCTGATACCTCTCATATATTCAGATTATGGTTCAATATACAAGATAATAATAATGATATACTTTCAGAAACTCATTAGGAACACATTCATTGCATAAAATACATCTGTTTTCTTTTCTTGATGTCTTTTAGATTTCTTTCAATGGCAGAGATTGCTGGTAGCCTACTCTATTATCCATTCTGCCCTTCTTCCTTAGTAATACCACCCACATTTATTTGGAGAGACAACATACCCTGTAAAAAGACTACCTTTAGTAGACTCCCTTGCAAGTAGGTGTAGGCCTGTGGTGTGGCTAAATCTTGGCCAATGAGTCCTAAGCCGAAATTCTGTGGGACTTCAGAGACCCTTCCTTAAAGAAAAGAGATGAGCCATTCATACTCCATTCATACTTGCTGCCTAGAATGTGGATGTAATGACTGGAGCTCCAGCAGCCATGTTCAACATGAGGTAAAAGCCACACACTAAAGGTGGCAGAGCAGAAAGGTCTCTGGTGACATCATGGAGCCACTATCCCAGCCCTAAATTGCCTACCCTTGGGTTTCTTTTAGATGAGAAAGACACAAACTTTTATTTTACCTAGGACACTTCTTCTTTTGTTCTTTGTTATATATAGCCAAACCTACTACTAACAAATACACTTCATTTTTACATAAAATTATTCTTAAAATTTTGTTCAGTTAAAAGGAGCAAATAATAACAAAATTTATTTATTAAAGGTTTTTGCGTAGGAGCATAGCTCTAAAAAAGAATGTTACAACTTTTTCCCCTTCTGGTTTGCAGTTAATACTGCCATTAAGAATATAACATGAAGGACACCTGGGTGGCTCAGCGGTTAAGTGTCTGCCTTTAGCTCAGGTCATGATCCCAAGAACCTGGGATTGAGCCTCGTGCTGGGCCCTACTCAATGGAGAGTCTGCTTTTCCCTTTCTCCCTCTTCCTCTGCTCATGCTCTCTTTCTCTTTCACATAAATAAATCTTAAAAAAAAAAGTTACATGATTTTGTTGTATGTTTACATTTTTTAGTGCATTTATTAGACTTTAAATTTTAACAATCTCTTCAGAAATGGTTCAAGTCTTACCTGTGAAAGCATTGCCTAAAGATAAGTTAATTAAGTTAGCACTAAATTTCTTCTTTCAAAGCCTTTCTTCTTCCTAGGATAAAATAGTACTATTTAATCTGCTTCTAGGGACTATTTGCTTTATTTATGGGGTTCATTTGGTTAAAGTTTCCTTAATTTCTCTCCCCCTTTCCAGATTCATGATTATCAAAATCTTGGAATCTCTTCTGCCTTGCAAAATAGAGACCTCTGGATCCTAGTCCATACAAGCCTTTTATAAGTGATACGTGTCAGTTCAGACTTTATGTGCTTACCCAGAAAATGAGTGAATGTCACAGTCATACATTTATATGGCTACTTTAAGTACCACAAAATGACTTGTTCTGGTCAACTGTGCTTTGTGAGGAAGCCCAGAACTCAGTATACATTCAAAGAGCTGATCTGTCTTCTCTTTTCTCTTTCCGGGGTCTCATTCTTCCCAGGGGTTTGTAGCTGAAATTTCACGTTGAAATGTGAACTATCTCTACAACATCCCCTTGAAAACCCAGGGTTGTTTTTTTTTTTTTAATTTTTTATTAATTATTTTAGAGAGAGAGTGAGAGTGAGCAGGGGGAGGGTCAGGGGGAGAGAATCTCAAGCAGACAGCCCCCCCCCCACTGCTGAGTTCAGAGACTGATGAGACACGGGGCTTGATCCCAGAACCCCGAGATCATGACCTGAGCCAAAATCAAGAGTCGGACACTTAACCAACCGAGCCACCCACGTGCCCCCAAAAACCCAATTTTCCAGAGGAAGGTTCTTTTCTTTCCAATAACCAAACTAAGAAAAAAAGAGAAAAAGGAGTTTATGGAAATAAAACTTGTTAAATATTTGGATTAAGCAATGCATTATTGACTAATATACTGATTTCACTATCGGCCACGGGAAAGGATAGGTTTCAATTTGTGTGCAAATCTAAAGAATGTAGTTAATGTGGTTGTTTTTTTTGAAAATTTTAAATAGGTCACTACCTTCTATTATTTAGCAAACTCTAGCTATTCATTGTACAAGTATTTCCTGCATCAAGTAGCTTACATTTTATTCAGCCACATTTGAGAGTCCTTCTCTCTTGTAATAGGACTACATCAGTTAACTACTTTTTCTTCTTCTTTTTATATATATATATAATAATTGGAACCTAAGGGGGTCCATCCTGCCTAAGAGGTTAGATTTTATGTCTCTTTAAAAAAGAGCATCCATAATTCTTTGATTGCTTTGATTTGCTACTCTATAGTACATTTTGAATTGTTTGAATACCAACGGGCAGTAAATTTTATTTTCCCCAGGAAAATATTTTCAGTTCTAGAAGAAAGAGAATTAAGGATAAAATGCAACTATTTTCTCAGAAAAAAAAGCTGCAAAATTTAGTAAAGAGCAATGTTCAACGAAAGATGTCACCCATGCTCTTATAAAGTATTCAACTTAAATGAAAACATTAGGGAACATTTCCAAATGTTTTCTGTTGCATTTTTAAAGATCAGTATAACATTCTGCAAAAAAATAAAAAAAAAATAAAAAAATAAATGTTTATAAATGTCAACCAGGCACTAGTATTTGTAATCATTTTCAAAACTCCAACTGTACTGTCTTATTTGGGATATGCTTAGACCATGATGGTGACAAGTCAAGCAGGAAAGTTTAAAACCTCAGTGTCTCTCTACAGTCTGCCACCAACATTTTCAATGAGTTACTAGGCCTTTATTAAAGAGATACAGACTGGAAAAGCAAAGTTTAATTTTACACTGAGAAAAACTTATAGCCTTGAGAGCTTTTACTCTATGGCTTCTTCCGACTGCTAATGGCATTTTAATTTGGCACAGTGGAAGTTTTGAGAAACTGTGAGTTCCTTCTAGAGACAAAATTAGAGAGCTTATTTAAGTTCATCGCTGCCATGTTAAAGACCTCTCAGGATCCTGACTTTATGATGTGTTTTTATGGTAAATCTGGAATCTTCCATTGGGGGGAAGGCAGAGATACAAGAATACAGAGCCATGTAAGGACACTTCTCTTGGAAAAATGGCTTGAATTCTAAAGACGGAGCTCTTTAGAGAAGGCAGAGGGGCTCACTTCTGGGAGGTTGGGTTCCTCCCCGGAGGACCAGAATTCATTCCTGTAGGTTAGTGTTGGCTGAGGGTGAGAACTTAAAGTGAAAAACATACACAGTTAAGAGCACTTACCATTTCTGGATTCTCTGCAGCTAGCTTTACCATCTTTTCTGAGATCATCTTTTTCAAGCAGCTACTCAGCAAAAAAGCCTAAAGAATCCAGAAATAAAGAAGTCTCTCAACTGCGGAGATCTTGTCTTTCTTCCCTCCTCACACCACAGAGCAGAATTTGAACTCAGCTCTCCAACAGCATGCCTTTAAGAATTTAGATTTCACCTTTAATTTCCATAAATTTGCATAAGATTCAATTAGCAAGTAGCCATACATTTTCTTAATTACATGGATGTACTTACAGTAACTTTTAAAAAAGAGAATCATTGCATTTACGAATCTCTTCCCTCTTAAATCTTCCCCTCCTATTTTTTCCTATTACATTGTAAGCAGCTCATGTTTTACAAGCAACAAATAATAAAAAGTGCTTATTATTGTAACCAAATCAACTGACGATGGCCGATCTTACATCTAATTGTATGCATAATTATTGAGAGACATATTACTATGCATAGATAGTAACCTGTCTTTTTGAAAGGGGTATTAACACCTTATGGCTTTTATTGAACTAAAAAAAAAAAATTGTCTTTCACCACCTTCTTATTTTCCTGGCTTATTTAATCACTCACTTTTAAAACTGCTGGTTGCTCCCAGTACCACCTGCGACTCTTTGTTGGCTCATCGTTGTCAGGGCCAAGACCCACATTAGACATCCTGCTACACAAAACTGGGGCTTCCTTTTTCCAGGATCTTCACTCCATGTGCCAGTATAAGTTTCCCTACAATTTCCCCACTTGTTCTTTTCCCAGTAATCCTCTTTCCCCTTTGTCCTGCTCTCAATGCTTGGCTTGTACTTTTCTCTTTTGGCCCTACTAAAGTTTGAGACAATTAAAGCTCAAAGCTTGAAGTTACAGGCCCTTAACATAAATTTATGCTCAAGGATGGTCACTGCACTGAAGGGAGGGGGTGATGGAGAGGAGGAGAAAGGAAAAAGAGAAAACCCAGGTTGGGATGGTAGCCAAACAGAGACTCTCAGTGGATGGGACATAGAAAGTAGAATTAGAGGGAGAATGGCTACATATGGATGGCATCTCAAAGTCTTGCAGGACTGTAGAGCTTGACCAGAATTTAATTTATTTAAGAGGAGAGAAAGGAGGTAGAAGAGAAGAAAGGCACTGCTACCAATAAGGAAAAGAGTAAAAGACATGGGATCTATGTACAAAAACAAATTTTGATTTCCTGGTTTAGCTAAAAACTAACCCTGTTTATCTGTGCATATATATAACCTACACAAAACCAGGGTATGAAATAGTTAAACATTATAACCTGAGTTGATAGAGCTTAGATGGGTGTTTAATAATGCCCCACAAGATGTGGACCGATTCCATATTCCATACAATGTCTACAGATATGTAGGTTAAGATTCGGCTATAAACCAGGTAAGGTTTATTCAATATAAAGGCAGTGAGCTATTGTGTAAAGGGTCTAGAAAATATTGGGGTCCAAGCCCTCATTTGTAGTTGCAAGGCACACAGCCACATTTCTGCCTTTTGCAGAAGTAGCTCTTGGGTATGTATCAATAAACCCACACTCCAAAGGAAATAAGACCTTACTAGGAATCCTTTAAAAGAATGTTTATTGCACTCTCTATAGCAGCTTAAACTCATTTGGTACAGACTAGATTAAAAGACCATAATAAAATTTAACTACTGCATTTAGCATTCTGGGCAAGGGTAGGTGGTTTCACTGCCAAGATCGATCTGCATCTCTCCAAGTGACTGCAAACCATCCTACCATTTCCCTTAAGGATGTTTCATATTCAAGGTGAACCTGATGGCCCATTTCTTTAACCTAGAATTTGGTTTAGCACTTCATGTGTTTCAGAACACCTGGTATCTATTATCTCATGATCACAACTACAGTAAAAGTAGAGAGTCTCAGGGAGCTTTGGTTACCTGAAACCAGAATGCTCCATGGAACTTTACGTGACCACCAGTAACTTAAGTTGAATGAAATGCTGATGCAAAGATTACTTTGATATTTTGGCTTCATTTTAGAACATTTGTAGCTTTGATTCCAATTTGAAATAGCTTAAGTTATTTCATAGAATTTTTCAGCTGAATTTGGTGTTTAGAAAATTAAATCTTTTTTAAAAAAAATTTTATTCAAACTTCAATTATAAAACCATGGAAAACCTGGATAGTTGGCTGTCCAACAGTCTCTCCTCTCCTAATAGAACCTTGATTTCATCTGATGACAAAGTACTCAGCTCACCCTTACTCTAAGCTGATCATGAACTCTGTGCTTTTTTGCTAAATACTTGATTCCCAGACTCCCTTACAGCTAGGAGTGGTCATATCATTCAGTTCTGGCCAATGAGACATAATGGGAAGTCTACTGGGGGCTTCTGAGGCAAAGCTTTTCCCGTCCGGATAACAGGGATGTCAATCGTCTACCTCCAGTATTCTTCTTGAGTGAGATAAAAATCTGAATTGTCTAAGTCAGAGGTCCATAAATCCAGCCCCTCACTTGTTTTTATAAATTTTTATTGGCAAACAGCTGTACCCATTTGTTCACATATTGCCTGTGGTTACTTTTGTGGTATAACAGAGTTGGGTAGTTGTAACGGAGACCAGATGGACCCCCCAAACTAAAACATTTATCATCTGGCCCTTTGAGAGAAAGTTCACCAGCGCTTTGTCTAAGCCACTCTTAGTTGAGTCTTCTGTTATTTAGTAACTAAATTCATCTCTAATTGAAATTCATCTCTAATTGAAATGAAGTGGTGACTAGTAAAATAAAACAAAAAATAAACAAAATAAACACTATCATAGGCCAAAAAGGAGCGTGAGTAGCATCTTCTCGTTACTCTGCTCCGGTTGGGTTAGGGCAATGCGCTTGTTCACCCCAGCAAGACAGAGGCTGTTTGAGCGCCGGTCCTCATGCTCTGCCCTGACAGCTCACCTGCTTGGTGTAAATTACAAACCACTGCCAACGACTCTCTTCACTAAACTGAAAGCTGAGCTCTAGGTTTTGGTTGAGAGTTCGCTGTGGTCCATCCATATCCAGCAGAGTTCCCTACAGAGAAAAGACAGTATTTGATGTTCAACAGAAATTTAAGCAGCTCTTAAGTGCTGGGCAAAATATCAAAACAAGCAGTATGTCACTTACCCCCAAGAAGCGGTCAGGCCATGAGGGGCTATGAAAGTAAGTCAACACAGTTTGGTATGATAAATATTAGAAGGGAAGCAGACGCAGGACGGTGGAAGGAGGTAGGATGGGCACCTAATCCAGACTCGGAGGGGCAAGGCAGGCTTCCTGAAGGGGGTGCTACCTGAGCAGCAGAAGTAGAAATGTCCCAAGTTGTTGTTGTGGGGTTTTGGAGCGGGAGCAGGGGCGGTGACAAGTGCTTCCCAGGAGAAGGAATAACAAGTGCAAATGCACTGAGGCACGAGGGGACTGGTACACTGGACACACAGCAAAGGATGGCATGTGGCCGAAGCACAGGCTGTAAGGCAGGCAGGGCACTGAGAGAAGAGGCTCGGAGAGGCAGTATGGGGCCAGGTCCTGGGGCTCCGGAGGAAGCAGCTTTGATTTTTGCTATATAGCATCTATCCTTTTATCTCCTAGTAATGGAGTCTCAAATGCCTGTGGGGAAACCTTCTCTTTTGCCCTGTGCCAATGTAGGTAGGACTATCAGGGGACGCCGCCCTCCTGGAAGGCAAGGCACGTGACCCAAGTTCAGGCCAATTGGACAAATGCCCTCCATGCCCCTTCTTTGATTTTAGAGTGGAGATCCAAAGAGCAGGTCCGGAAAAAGAGTTCCTTGTTTCCTAGAAACCTTGAGCTCCTTTGGTTCTTTACTTTCCTAAGCCCCTGTCTCCACCTTCCTTTGAGTCAGTGGGTTATTCCATACCCCTCCAATAAATCCCCTTTTTTCACTAGAGCCAGAAGTGTTGCTTTCTATTGCTGGCCAACAAAGAGCCGTAGCTGTTACAGGTTTGATAAGCTAAGTTAAGGAGTCTGAACTTCATTTTGAGGGCAACAGGCTTGCATTCACTGATTTTTAAAGCTGGACAATAACATGATTAGATTTATATTTTAGAAATATTCATCTGACAGCATCAGGGTGAAAAAATGAACTGAAAAATGGTTCTTTTCAGACATTGAACAACATAAAATCCAGGAGTATTAATTAACCCAGGGAGAAGGAAAACAAATGAGGTGAGCCCTACAGCTACCTAGCTTACTGCCTGGAGTTTCCAGGAGGCAGTGCAGGGAAGGGAACTCAATCAGAGCCCAGAGATCTTGCTGAGTTGAGGAGAAAGAGATGAAAGTTTGAAGAAATTGAGTTTAGAATATGTGGGGCAGAGGATCACAGACAAAGACTTTACACAGAATGAGAGCTCCAGAGAGCTCTTTTCAGATCTTTGGCTGACTAACATCTGTGCATGTGTGGGGAGAACGCTCACACACTGCTGGTGGGAACATAACATGGGGCAGACTGTTTGGAACATAGTCTGGAAGTTCCTCACAAAGTGAAACATGGAATCACCACCATGGTACCAGCAAGTCCACTCTTAATCATATACCCAAGAGAAATGAAAACCTATGTCCACACAAAAACTTGTACACAAATGTTCATAGCAGCATAATTTATAACAACCAAAAGAGAGAAACAACATTAATGAATGAATAAACAAAATTTAGTGATATCCATACAACAAAATATTACTTGACCATGAAAAAGATAAGGTGCTGATACATGTTATGATAAGGATAGACCTTGGAAACATTATGCCAAGTAAAGGAAGCCAATCACAAAGATTATATATGATCCCATTAATCATGAAATGTTCAGAATAGGCAAGTTTATAAAGACAGGCAGGTGAGTGGCTTCTTAGTACTGGTAGGAATCGGGGGATAGAGACGTGAACTAAGGGGTGTGGGACTTCTTTCTGAGGTGACAAAAATATTCTAAAATTGATTGTGGTAATGGACCGTGAGTATTAAATGCCCCTGAACTGTACACTTTATAACGTGAATTGTATGGCATGTGAGTTATATCTTGATAAAGCTGTTACAAAGGAAGGGAATGACGGTGTAGTACTGGGAGAGGGATAGACACATGCATCATGGAACAGGATAGAGAATCCAGAAATAAATCCACACAAATAACCCCAGATATATGATATCTGACAAAGGTGCAAAAGCAAGTCAGTTAAAGGACAGGCTTTGCAACAAATGGTGCCAAGCCAGTGGACTTCCACAGGCGAAAAACGGAATGTCGTTCTGAGTTTCACACCCTAGTTGAAAACTAACTCAAAAATGAGTCATGGACTTAAATGTATGACCTATAACTGTAAAACCTTTAGGAAAACACTCTTAAGAAAAAATTCTTCAGGATCCAGGGTTTGGCAAAGAGTTCTTAGACTCGACACTAAAAGCGCAATCTATAAAAGGAAAAACTGATGGATTAGAATTCATCAAAATTAAAAACTTTTGCTCTGCCCTGTTGAGATGATGAAAAACTATGGAGTGAGAGAAAATATTTGCAAACCACATATCCAACAAAAGACTAGTAACTAGAATATATGAAGTACTCTTGAAACAACAGTAAAAAAAAACCCCCAAAAACACAACACAAAAACAACCCAATCAATTAGAAAATAGGCAAAAGATATGGAAGAAAACATTTCACCAAAGAAGATATACAGATGGCAAATGAGCACATGAAAAGACGGTAAACATCATCAGCCAGGAGGGAAATGCAAATTAAAATCACAATGAAATGCCATTCCACACTTCTGCAAATTGACTAAACTAAAAAACAGTGACAACACCAAATGCTGATGAGGATGCTGGGAAACTCCATCACTCATGCAACACTGGTGGGAATGGAAATTAGAACAGCCACTCTTGAAAACTGTTTGGCAGTTTCTTAAGAAGCTAAGCATGCAACTTCCACATAACCCAGCAATTGTACTCCTGGGCATTTATGCCAGAGACATGGAGATTTGTGCTCTAAAACATACATATGAATATTTATAGGAGTTTTATTCATAATAGCTAAAAACTGGAAACAACCAGGTATCTTTCATTGGGTGAGTGGTTAAATGAATCTTGTCCATTCCATGCCACGGACTACTGCTCAGCAATAAAAAGAACCAAATTACTGATATATACAACGATCTGAATGAATTACTAAAGAATTATGCTGAATAAAAAAAGCCAGTCCTTAAGGCTACATATGATTCCATTCAGAGAACATTTTTAAGGTAATCATTACCTTGTTTTTGTTTTTATTTATGCCTCCTAAATGCAGTCAATTCTTATTATTCACAGTAGTCCTGTTGTATAGTCACTGTAAACACTGCATTACTGAAAACTGAGTCACTGCTCCAGGGGAAATGCAGGGTTAGGTTCCTGCAAACCTCTGGTCACAACATTCTCCTCAACCAGTCAGTACATAGCCTTGTTTTAGGAGTGTTTCTGGTTTGTTTTTTTTTTTTTAACTTTTATTGAGGTGTAATTGATCTAAAAAAAAAGAAACAACAACCCTGCACATATTAAATGTATACAATCTGATGAGTTTGGACATACATTCATGAAACCATCACCACAAAGTAATGAATATATTCATCACTTCCAAAAGTTTTACATAACACTCCTGAAATGACACAATTATGAGAAAAAAAACCCAATAAAAGAGATCAGTGGTTCCTTGGGGCTAAGGAGAGGTGTGGGGAGAGAAAGTGGGCGGAGCTATAAAGGATCAACGTGAGGGATTCTTGGGATGATGAAAATGTTCAGACTTTTGCTTGTATCAATACCAATATTCTGGTGTTGATGCTGTGTTACAGTTTTGCAAGATGTAACTAACAACTGGAGAAAAGCGGGTGAAAAGTACACAGGATCTCTGTACCACTTCTTACAACTGTGTGAGAACCTACAATTACATCAAAATTAAAAGTTTAAAAAGAATCAACTGCTTAAAAGCTAAAATAATTATAATGTAGCATGAGGCTTATATTTGTAGAAATACGGTAATCAATATCACAAAAGGGGAAGTAGAAGTACACTGTTGTTACACTTTTCGTGAAGTGTTATAATAATTAAAAGTGGAATGTAGGAAGTTCAAAAAGGACATAAGAAAGTCTAAAGTGACCATAAATAAATGGAAAGGTAGAGCTAAAAAATAAACAATGGTGTAAATAAATGGAAAAATAAAATGCTTAATCAAAGGAAGGCAGGAAAAGAGGGGGAAAAACTGATAAACCCCAAAGAAATAGACAAATCCACAATTAGGTTTGAAGGTTTTCCCATTTCTCTTCTCTCAGTAACTGACAGAACAAGTAGAAAATGTACAAGGACACAGGAGAGCTGAAAGCTGTCAACTGCTTGACCTAATTGACACTTACAGAATACTCCACCCAACAGTGGCAGAATGCACATACACATTCTTTTCACGTGTACATGGAACATTTACCAAGACAGACCAGATTTGGGGCCATAAAACAAGTTCCTGTAAGTTTAAAAGACTGAAGTTATATGCTGAAAATGTCAAGATTGCTGGTTTGGCATTTAGCAGGTGGTAGAAGTCCTATTCACCAAAATGGGGAACACAAGAAGGGAGGTCTCCAGGATGGGTGGGAGAGGGCAAGGATGTGTCTGGTTTGGGAAAAGGTTGCGTTTGGGATGTCTGTGAGACACCTGGGGTAGATGTCCAGAAGGCATTACAAAATACTGGACCTCTTGACAGGGATGTAGGCAATTGAATTCAGAGAATACGTAGAGGAAAGATGGAAATGGAACCCCAGGGGAAACAAGCACTTCAGAAGTGCTCAGAGGATGGGGCGCCTGGGTGGCTCAGTCATTAAGCATCTGCCTTCTGCTCAGGACGTGATCCCGGCATTCTGGGATCGAGCCCCACATCAGGCTCCTCCGCTGGGAGCCTGCTTCTTCCTCCCCCACTCCCCCTGCTTGTGTTCCCTCTCTCGCTGGCTGTCTCTCTGTCAAATAAATAAATAAAATCTTAAAAAAAAAAAAAGTGCTCAGAGGAAGAGGCAGCCCACAAAAAACAGGGGAGGAAGGAGAGGGAATTCTGAGAAGCAAGAAATGGTTGAAAACACCAAATGCCACAGAGAGGCCCAGTATTGTGCCAACTAAAAAATCCCCATGGATTCCATGGATTTAGCAACTGGGGGTCACGGTTGCTCTAATAGTGTTTGTCCTCTCCTAGTTAACCTTGGTTTCCTGTGTAAAGGGGATAATCCCCCTGAGCTCACTGAGTTATTGCAAGAATTTAATTAAGTAATAGATGTGGCAGTACCCAGAACAGCATCTGATCCGAAGTAGGCACTCAATACATCTGATCATAGGGTTTCCTCTGGGAGGAGATGGCACCGTGAGTTTGATGCTGGGGATCCTTAAGAAGAACTCTACTGGGGACGCCTGGGTGGCTCAGTCAGTTAAGCGTCTGCCTTCGGGTCAGGTCATGATCCTGGAGTCCCAGGATGGAGCCCTCCGTTGGCCTCCCTGCTCAGCAGGGAGCCTGCTTCTCCCTCTTCTCCTTGCACTTGCTCTCTCTCACTATCTCTGTAGCTCTCTCTGTCTCTCTCAAATAAATAAATAAAATCTTTTAAAAAGACGACGACGAAGAAGAAGAGCTCTACTGGTCAGCGTCCAGTTTGCAAGGGTAGAGATCTTGTCAGTACCAAGTCTGTACAAAGCACTCCATAAACAATAGCCATTGTTTCTACCTGCTGTATTCCTATAGCCAGCTACCAGCCAGTAGAGAAGCCTGTTGTTGCAAAGAGGAAAGATGGGTGTCTCTACTGCTATGGATGGGACACTTGTATCAGACAATAGACAGGTTTTACCATTAGGAGATGCTTCCTGTGGCTTCAGTGCCGGTCCACTCAAGGGAGTGATGAAAATGGCAGACCGATCTCCCTACTGCCAACTTTGTCATCCCAAGGCAATAGGATTTTTAAATCACAGGTAGAGACTTTAAATCATGGGTAAGGCAAAGTGCCAAGATACTTACAAGGAAAGTGACCTGCCAGCACTTCACTCTGTTCATCTGGAAAACGATTTCCTGAGTCTGGTTGTCAGGCAAGGTTATGCAGCAGCTGATCTCATTATTGCCAACCGAGAGGACGGCCCCACAGCCTGGTTCTGGGTAGTCACAGGTACACGGATCCAGCCGCAAGTACCCATAGTGCCGGACCTCTTGGGACAGCTCCAGAAACTGCTCCGGGGGTGAAGGTGGGGCAAAAGAAGCAAAAGACTGCTTGAAAAGGTGACAACCTTATGTCAGAAGCTACTGCCATTCTAGTGGAACACATGGGATTGAGCCACCCAGTGAAAGCGCCTTTCTTCTGGATGATACGAATGGAGACAATGTCCCTTGTGCTCCCTGACAATAAGGCCTGGGGAAGTTCGTGGTGTATCCTGCCAAGGCTGAACCACTTTTTTTTTTTTTTAAAGATTTTATTTATTTATTTGACAGGGATAAAGACAGCCAGTGAGAGAGGGAACACAAGCAGGGGGAACGGGAGAGGAAGAAGCAGGCTCATAGCAGAAGAGCCTGATGTGGGGTTCGATCCCATAACACCGGGATCACGCCCTGAGCCGAAGGCAGATGCTTAACCGCTGTGCCACCCAGGCGCCCCGAGGCTGAACCACTTCTGCCTCATTCACCATTGTGTCTCCCTCCTGTTACAGTGCTTGGTACATAGTGGGGATGAAAATATTCAGTCAGTGAATGATGAATGGAGAAGAATAGAGTGAATCAAATGAGTAGTAGATAGGATCCTATCTCAATGAGTTACAACAGCAAAATAAACAAAAAGTGTACACTTAAAATGCTGTTTGGGGTGCCTGGGTGGCTCAGTCTGTCAAGCATCTGACTCTTGGTTTCGGCTCCGGTCATGATCTCAGGGTCCTGGGATCAAGCCCCGCATCAGGCTCTATGATTAGCACAGAGACCACTTGTCCCTCTCTCTGCTCCTCCCCACCGCTCACACTCTCTCTTGCTCTCGCTCTCAAATAAATAAATAAATAAATAAACTCTTTAATAAATAAATAAATAAATAAATAAAATGCTGTTGGGGCACCTGGCTGGCTCTGTCAGTAGAGCATGCGACTCTTGATCTCAGGGTTGTGAGCTCAATCCCCACACTGGATGTCGAGCCTCCTTAAAAAAGATGTTATTTTTTAAAAAACAAAGCTGAGGTCTATGTAGAAAGAAAGTAGTTAATTTTTACAGTCTGCTTTATATGATGGTGGTATGAATTGTCAGAGGAAGAAATTTGGAAATGGCAATGAAAGAATGACTCTGCTTTCTAAAAGTGTCAAGAGAACACATTTATGTGACTTGTAGGGTTTAGCTTTCCCGTAAAGAGAGAGAGGAGAGAGAGAGAGAGAGTGGGGGGGGGCAGAGGGAGGGGGAGAGAGAGAATCTTAAGCAGGCTCCACACCCAATGTGGAGCCAGACATAGGGCTCTATTTCACAACCTTGAGATCATGACCTGAACCGAAATCAGGAGTCGGATTAACCGACTGAGCCACCCAGGTGCCCCATTTCCCTCTGCTTCTAACTTGGTTTAAGAAAAGAGGACAGTTTTAGTTCACACCTGTGGTCCAGGCATCTTGTCCTGACAACATCTATCCGGGCCTTTTCGTTTTTGTAGCAAAGCATCATTATTAACCATTGCTTTTTAATAAGCTGATATCAGTTTGAGGACCTCTACCTGGTTCTTCCAGCTTTCACCATAGTCCTGCCTGATGCTGTGTGAGATGGGTGTAAAGAAAAGGGAGTTCTCACTTGAGCACATGGTTAAATCAGAGAGATCACTCAGTGACAATGTGGCACTTTCCAGATCCTTTTTTGAAGGAAGGCAAGTCCTTTGGAGGACTATATGAAGCACTCTCTGATAAAGTGAAACCACCCAGACATGAGCAGCAAGGGACAAGGGACTATTACTCCAAGGCGGGAGAGGTATTCTAGCCACACATCGTTGTACCAGCTCATTGCGCTGGGGTCCATGCCTTCAACTGAGAAGATGCCTTAAGCTGTCTGCCCCCCTTTGGGTCAATGAGAAACAGTGGAAATGACAGGTCCTGAGTTATGCTATGCATGCAGGGGTGGGGCGGGGGCTGAGTAATCTTGCCACACAGCATACAGAGCAGTTTTAAGCTCTTGCTACAATAGTTTCTTACTTATCACATGATTCTAATCTCTACCTTATTGCTTGGTAACACTTTAAAAGACTTTTTGTAATCAACTCTTCCCTGCCATGCTGTAAAAGAGACAAAAGTATTTAAAAGGTAAGCCCCATGTCTCTAGAAAGTCAGTGATGAGTTAGTAACTCATTCAAAATACTTGTGGGCATTTGTCATTCAACAAGGGGGTGTAGTGATATTCCTGCCCATATGCAAACTAAAAGAAATCTGCAAGGTTTAGTTGTTTTTTTTTTTAAAGAAAATTAGTTTTTTAAAGAAGCTTACACCTGAAAAAGATAGTTTAACGTGTAACTGCAAAAGGTATGTTCATATATTTTCATTTAGATTGAGGGTTGGCAAACTTTTCTGTAAACAGCCATATAGTAAATACTTTCAGTTTTCTTGGCATATGGTCTCTATTGCAACTACTCACTTTAATCATCCTAGCACAAAAAGCAGCCTTAGAGAGAACGGAAATGAACGGCTGTGTGCCAATAAAACTTCATTTACAAAAACAGTGGTCCGTGGGCTGTAGTTAGCCTATCTATGATTTAGATCAAGTAATTCCTCCTTCAAATTAATTTCATTCATTTTCTTTTTTTCTTTTTTTAAAGATCTTATTTATTTATTTGAGAGAGAGAGAAAGAGAGTGTGTGTGCATGTGTGCGTGCCTGTGTGCTAGCATGAGCGGGGGAGGGGCAGAGGATGAAGCAGGCTCCCAATTTGGCAGGGAGCCTGATGTGGCGCTCGATGTGGGGCTCTATCCCAGAACCCTGGGATCATGACCTGAGCCAAAGGCAGGCGCTTAACCAACTGAGCCACCCAAGAGCACCTAATTTCACTCATTTTCAACTCCAGGTTTTCTTGCACATGGACATAAAGTAAAGCAATAGTGGTTAATGTGCTGAATCTATTAGCAGAACTTCCTAAACACTTAAATAATGCCGGTTTTTATGTCAGTATCCTGAAATGCTTCAAGAGAATATCAGTTAATTTGAATCATTGTTTAGTTCTTTTTTTTTTTTTTCACCTAATTCATGCGCTCAAAGTAAAGTTTTTTAAAGAGGACTATTACAAATAGTATGGTAAAATCAGGTAAAACATTCATTATAGAAAATAAAATTTATTTTGTGTCAAGAATATAAATACAAATTTTGGCGGAGTATAGCACATGGTAAAAACAATATTCTTACTAAATTATTAGATTAAAAAGTTTAGGGAGCAGAAATGCACTTAGAATCTGTAATTATATCCAAAGCAGCTGATGTATCCGATTATATTCAAATATTCTATCCATCAAAATAAACACTATAATTGCAATTGAATTCCAGAATTTTCATAACAAAGCTGAGGCAGAATACCAAGGAAGGAAAATATTAGATCATGGCAGTAGATGCTTTTTCCTTTTTTAATCCTGCCCATCAGTAAAATTCTGAAAATATCTGAGCTTTTGAAGAATTACTTTCTATGTCAATTTAAGTATAAATGAGTCCTCTAAATTTTGTTTGCATTTTGTTTAAAATCAATGAGAGACCACTGGCAAAGTCTAAAGGATAAAGAAGACAACACGATGACGCAGAGTCCATTTCTTCTGTTAAAATACTCCTTGTTCATCAGACTTGTATCACTTCTTGGGGACGGGGAGTGGGAGTTGGTACGATCTTTATGGAAGCTTTAAAAATCGGCTTTTAGAATATATTCTAAGAGATAATAGAACATGTACTCAAAGACAGAGGATGCTGGGCTGCGGTGTTCAGGGACTTCAGCTAGGAACTGTACCAGGTGTTGGGAACACACGAGGCATGTAAAATTAGACACAGTCCTGGGTCTCATGGTGCTCACTGCCAAAGTGATTTATAGCAGCAAAGACTGGAAACCACCTGATTTCTAATAATAAGAAGTTGGTTAGCTAAATGATAACTATAAAACAGAATACTCTGTGGTCGTTAAAAAAAAGTGCTGAAGGTCTATATTAAGTGGGCCAAGGGTTCACCACAATCTATTGCATTTTTCAGAATCTTTAAATAATATAATCAGAAAAATTAATGATGGTATTCTCATTTTTTAAAAGAACCCGATTTTTAGCGGTTGATGGGTTTATAAATTAAGAAACAGCTCAATTCTAATATGTTTCTTTAACAGCCCTCCAAGGGATTTCTCTTGGTGCAATACCTGATTTACCTTTGTTCGGTTGTCTTCTTTCTGGAGAGCCTCTAATTTCTGCCTCTGTGCCTGTGTGGGTTTAGCCCATTCTTTTTCAATGTCCTGAACTGCCTTAAAACAACAGAAGTTGTAAGATTAGCAACCTTAGCAGAAACGAATTAATCTGGCAAAAACACACTCATGTATGAAAGGCTATAGAAACAGACCCAAGTGGACATATGTAAGGATTTCACGTGTTATAAAGGTTACTTTTTAAATTAGTGGGTGTAGGAAAAGATCTTTCCGTGGTTTGGAGACAACTGGCCACACTTGGGGGAGAAAATAAAGTTAGCTCTTTCCCCACGCCACCCAATCATATAAATCCAGATAAAAGTTCAGATGTTTAAAAAAAAATTTTTTTTTCAGAAAAAAAATCTAATCTTGAGGTAAGGAATAATATTTTTAAAATATGAAAGAATATATAATTACATGAATATATAAAACTGTACATAAAAACCATCAAGAACAAAATAAGAAGTAAATGGCAAACCAGAGAAAATGCATCATATGTGGGAAAAAGTTGATATTATTTATGTAAAACAATAGGAAAAATGTCAGTAAGGAATAGGTATCAGCAATCAACAAAAAGGAATTCTAATTTACAAATCTATAAACTCACCAGTAACCGATAATCTTGTTTTTTCCTCTCAACTTGGCAAAGACTAAAGAATATATAATATTCAGGGCTAGCAAGGGTTTAGGGAAACAAGAAGTTCCGTATAGAACTAGGATGGGATTAGCCTGTGCTGCTTTTATTTATCATGCTTTAAAAGAAGTTTTCCATTGGTCTTCAGTTAGCTTGTTAACCCCTCGAGGGAAAACCTGGAGTCCTTCACCTCAGCGTATTTTGTCCAAGGTCCTACACACAGCAAACACTCAACAATTCTTTGCCAATCGTCCTGCACTTATTTACACCATAGTCTGAATTAAGTTCACGTGTTCCATCCCTCAGTGCTATTGGTTATGCCTTATCTCCAAATGGAGAATGAAAAGCTGAATAAAGTTTTGATTTTGCTATTTAGATTGGGGGGGGGAAAGGAGATGGGTTTAGAGAGGAGAAGAAAAATAGTATTTGTTAAGAACCTGTTATAAGTAGGTTTTATTATTGACTTTTTCCAAATTATTGTGTGGGGTAGGGCCATCCCCCCATCTTACAGATGGGTAAATTAAGGTCCAGAGAGGTTACGGCTTTCGAGACAACCCAGCAAGTAAGCGGCAAGAGTTGGGTTAAAATCCCAATTTGGTCACCGTACTAAGCCCTCCTGTCCTTGCCCAAGCCACTGAATTCTGAGCATGTAGGCAGCTACCCAACCCAAGACTTTCTCCTGGTCACCAGCTATTCTCAAAACTGAACCTAGACACCATGCCAGAACGGAATTGACGTGGGTGTGAAGAATGGAACGCTTTTTCCTTTCTTGAATTCTACTTGGTGGTAGAGCCCTACAAGGGGCTGTTACCACAGCGCAGGGATATCAAAGAGAAAGCGTGGCTAAAGAAAGAAGGTAAATAGCAATCACAACAGTAAGCACTCACTGAAGATACGTCAGTCAGCATGAGGGGACCTGGGACTCTCAGACACAGAGTTTTAAATGCCCTACATCAGCAGGAATGGACTTCTTTTGTTTCACTACCTTTGAAAAGATCTGACCCTGATTATGGGCTCATGAGTCATCAAATACATGACATACAGGACCTCACTCTAACAATGAGACAGTCAAATTTAGACACATGGCTCTGCTCTGTTCTCTGGCTCCCCAAAGACTGGCCGCTGGACACTTATGTGGAAACTATGTAGAAACTTATGTAGAAACTAATTTTTAAAATTGAGTGAAATCACCTAAGCCATGGGTTTCATGTGCTTCAATCACACATGTCCCGTATCCCCCGCAGAGGGTACAGCAGTGAGAAATGGAGAGGAGGGCATCGGCCAACAGCTCCAGCTGGTGGAGCCATGGCAGAGCAAGGCCAGGGCTGTGCGGGTAGGCCAGGCTCTGCACAAAGGGCACCAGGCCATGGAGCTCCAGGGAAGCTAACAGTCAACCCATGCTCCCTTCCCCGAGCCATGGGCCTGACACGGGGTTAGGCCTGCCTGGAAGAAGGGACCCATTGTTCTAATTTGCACAGAGTTAACCATACTGGCCAGTGGTGCTGAAATGCAGTCCCAGAACTGACCAAGCCTCAATATTTTTGAGAAAACCCAGAAACTTATAGTTTTATATACAGTCTTTCATTTTGTCAATGTTACTAGAATTTTAAAAAAGAAAAAGGGAACATGTGGGAGTCCACTTGTCTCCTAGGAGGTCATGGGGCACAGCTGCTTTAGAAAAATAAAAAAGGTGTCCTTAATAGTTCATTATGATGGCACTGTTATTTATTGAAGAACTCATAAGAATTTTCTCCATTAATTTTTTTAAAAGGATGATTGCTTCTCATACATTCATACATCCTAAGCTCCCAGGACAATCTCTGCCCTGGGCCACTCAGAGTCTAGTTAGGCAGAGAGGTACGTGAGCAGTATTTACAAGGCTGGGTGAGAAGCACCATAAGGGAGGGTATAAACAAAATACCACAGGAGCAGAGAGGGAGGGGGGCATTTTCTTTCAAGGGGAGTTGAGAAGAGTTTCCCCAAAAGAGGCCACAATGGTGGTCGTGACTCCCTGGGGCGGACTTCTTGGTACCTCTGTGTGGATTCAGCGACCAATGAGAATGATGATGATAACAGCACAGGTGATTATAACATCAGCTGCAATCTTTTGAAGACTTTGCCAGGCAAAGAGCTACAGTTTGAATAATAGTCTATTCAAGCTGAGAGAGAACTTAGAAACTGTTCATTCAATCTCATCACTAACGGGGACGTTGTAGTTCCAGGTTCAGAAGGATGAAGTGGCAGGCCGAGATCACACGGAGAGACAGCCCGCGGCACAGCAAGGGACAGAACGCATCTTGGAAACTGAATTCAGTGTGCTTTCCATGAAGCCATTTTCCCCCAGCTATAAGGAGGAAATACAGCCCATTTCTCTCCGGTTTACAACACCTTGATGAAGACAGATAAAATTCCTATGATGACGCTGGCAGCTCCTACTTCTCACGTCTCCTGGAAACCAGGCCAGAAAGACTGTTTCCCACCAGAACAATAGTAGACTTAGGTGATGCATTCTCCACCAAGGCCATGGTATCAAATAGACCAGACACAACAGATAACGTGCTGTAAAAGCAAGGATACAACAGCAAGGAGCCTCGGTAAACATTTAAAATGTAAGTTATGTTCCAACTCACGCAACGTGGGTTTAATTACATGGATCAAAGTATGATAAGACATGAACTCAAAACTATATTCTAACCACTAAACTACAGTAGACAACATTAAACATTTAATAAGTGATATTTTGATTTGCCTCCTTAGAATTTAGAAGAGCTTTGTGAAGATGATTTATTAGACTGCATTGGTCTCTTAAAAAGTTACATAAGAGAGGCATCTGGGTGCCTTAGTCTTAAAGCGTCTGACTCTTGGTTTTGGCTCAGGTCGTGATCTCAGGGTCCTGGGATCGAGCCCCACGTGGGCTGTGAGCTCAGCGGAGAGCCGGCTTCTTCCTCTCCTCCCAGCTCGCTATCTCTGTCGCTCTGTCTCTCTCTCCCCCAAATAAATAAATAAAATCTTAAAAAAAAAAGTCACATAAGAAGGAAGAGGCATTAGGGCTGTGACCCCTTACTGACACTCTGGCTGCTGGGCTCCATGTCTCTTCAGTCCTACCCCAAGGTGCTCCATCCAGCACTGGAAAAGCCAAGGTTCCTGCATGGGGCTGGTGGTCTAGTGGGGGAACTATAGAAGTCAGTGGTCCTCTACTTTGTGAAACTGAAGGTACCGCAGATTCTGGTACCATGATTTTGTGAGACACTAAGTAAAAACACTGATGGTTAAATGGTGATGTGTCCTGTGACAGTGGTGTAGGGTGCATGAACCCACCATGCCCACCTTCCCCAGCTGGTAATTACTTTTAGTTCTTCTGAGGCATTTGGTGATTTCTTCTGCCTTTGGCTGCCCTGCTTGGCCTGTGCTAGGCAGTCCTTTCGCATGAAGCTTAATAAAACACCGAGCAGTTTCCTCTCTCTGGGCACGTAAAGCACCTGGTGGTTGCTTTACAAGATAATATGGAAGTGTGGTCATTTCTTCAAAGACAAGCCTTTGCTTTATGAATATAAAAGGGAAATCTGCCACTCCGTCTTCGCCTTTTTTAAAAAGATTTTATTTATTTAATTATTTATTATTTATTTATTTAGAATGCACGTGAGCAGGGGGGAGGGCAGAGAGACAAGAATCTCCAGCAGACTCCCTATTGAGTGTGGAGACCGATGTGGAGTCAATCTCACGACCCTGAGGTCATGACCTGAGCTGAAACTAAGTTGGACGGTTAACTGACTGAGCCATCAGGTATCCTGTCTTTGCCTTTCTGTGTAATGATAACTCCCATTCCATGGAGAAACATCGTGTACATAGTGACAGGGGGCTGATGAGGCAGGAGAACAGAGTGGGGGTGAGGGGGTAACTGGAGAGGTATCATAGAGGCACCGTCTGCTGACCGTCCCACTGCTTAGCAGCACCTTCACCACCGAGTCTGGGAAAGGAAAGGAGGCCAAACGCTAAATGTACTTTCTGGGGCTTAGGGCATAGCGGTAGGCAACACCAACAACATAATTTGCAGGGCCTAATGCAAAATGAAAATGTGGGGTGTGCTGTTGCAAAATTAAGGATTTCAAGATGGAGACAGCAGAATCTGACGCCGTGTGGGGCCCTTCTGAGCACGGGGTCCAGTGCTGCCTCACAGACTACACACTCACGAAGCGGGCCCTGCAGCCAGGGATGCTGCTTGTTGGCTCAGGGAAAAGGAGATTATGCTAAAATGAGATTTGGGGACCACATGTAGCTTTAGATTATCAGGGACATCATTTCTAGGCTCATGTAAATTGGCCCAGATGATGGAGTGTCAGCTGGAAAGCTCAGAGAGATTGTTAAAATGGAGGTAGAACTTTTTTTCTTTCTAAATTCTGCTTTTTAAATTTTTTTTTACTGTGGTAAAGTGCATATAACATTTATCATTTTAACCATTTTTAAAAGGTTTATTTATTTTAGAGAGAGAGCATGTGTGCATGAGCAGGGGGAAGGGCAGAGGGAGAAGCAAGCTCCCCGCTGAGCAGGGAGCCCAACTCGGGACTCCATCCCAGGACCCTGGGATCATGTCCTGAGCCAAAGGCAGATGCTTAACTGACTGAGCCACCCAGGCGCCCCACTTCTTAACCATTTTTAAGTGTACAATTCAGTGGCACTAAAAACATTCATAATGTCATATAACTATCAACATTCTCTTATACCTACTTTAGCATCCCTAGCAAAATTTCTGTACCCGTGAAACAATAACTCCCTGCCCCCTACCCTTTAATAACTTCTATTGCACTTTCGGTCTCTGTGCATTTGCTTCTTCCAGCTATCAAAGTAGAATTCTTAACTATTACAAATTTTTTCTAATGGTTTCAATCCCAAATGGTCCAGAACATCGGTGTTTTGAGAGTCCTCGGTCACCCTCACCTGCATATAGAGCAGATCTACCGCTGCTGGGCAGTCCATCAGCACGGAGTCCAGGGACGGGTCCAGGAACCTGTGTAATTCAGGAGCATTAAGTTCATTCATACGACATGGCTAATGGGCATACCTGGGAGCAGGTGCTCTCTGAAGTGGTGGCCCCCTACACTTTAAACTGAACCCCCCCTTTCTAACACCCCTCTCCTCACCTAGCTTTTGGTTTGTCCGTCCATCTCTCTGTCTCCTACTTTCTTTACACTGTAAGCTCTTGCCTGGTGGTCGCTGAGAGTAAAGATGCCAAACAATAAAGCTGATGGAAAATGGTCCACGGCCCCATTCACACTCAGCCGCACCATCAGTCCTCAAGTGTGCGTGCCCTCTCCCCACCCCACAGTACCTGATGTCTTCATCAGCCCCATACCCACATCTGTTGCCCAAGCTGCTCCCTTTGTCAGGCCCTCTGCCTCAGCCCTGCCCCCTCTGTCTCAGGCTCTGCATTCTAGCCTGAATGCTCTTTCCTGAGTAACCCTTGGGCTCTCACAGTCCCAGGAGTTAGATCACTCATCCTATTCATCCACACAGCCTTCCACGGTGCCTGTCACGGGACACGTACCTTTCTTTTCCAGCTCTATCTATGGCCCATCTCCCTCCCCCACACTCTACATTCCAACCATGTTTTCTCTCCTCTCCTCTGCTTGGAAGACCACTGCCCTCTCCCAGCCTCCATCCCTGATGCCTCTTCTGGCATCCTCTAGTCCCTACTCCCCAAGGTTTCCACTCCATCCTCTGTGCTTCCTTAGCACCGTGAATTCAGCCTGACCACTGCTCTAATAAGTTGATCTTGACACCAGGTATGCAGAGGCTGAGTCCTATTTGGAGTTGCCCCTGTGGACCTTCGCAAAGTGACTTGCAAACAGCAGGGCTCCATGTCTGTCTAATGGATCCAGAATCACTAGGATAAACTGAAACCATAGTTCCGGTTTAAGCACAGGAGCGGATTAAGAATGGATAGAAACGGTCAGGAAAGGGTCCCCACTGCAGCTGGTCTAAACCAATCTGAAAGCAGACGTAAGCAGAATCACTATACTTAGAACTGAATGGTTAATAGACCAATAGGATTGGCATGGACTAGGAAAGGATGAAAACGTAACTTGAAGATCACCTTCCTCCTTGGGGAGAAGCAAAGGAAGCACTCTGCTGTGTTCTATTTAGCTAATTTGCCATGCAGTGGATGCACCCTATTCTCTGCAGCAGAGAATAGCAACTGTTGTGTCAGAGCTAGAGAGGCCCCAGACTCACCCCACACTGGGACTCTGAGAGGCGAGGGCAGGCTCCCTCCAGTCTGGAAGGAACCACATCATAATTGGAGAGATGCATCAGAGAGTTCCAGACAGAGAAAAATCCCCCAAATGCTGGCTAGGCTTCATTGTGATGCTTCACCTGCTGGGAATCCCACAGCTCCTGGCAGCCAAGCTAGCCTCCCTGCTCCCACTCAGTCTTATCCTAGAAAGAGGAGAAGTCACCTTCAGGATCCTACTCCAGGCTCTCCCCCTCGGGGAACTTGACCCTCAGCTCTAACAACTGGAGTGGGACCTCATTTCTTCCCAGTTCCCATAAACAAAGGCAATCTGCCTGGATCCGAGATGCTGACATGTGAAAGACATTTTCTCTTGCACTGATGATCTAGAATATACCTACCTAATGAAGACAGAGGCAAAGCCCAATCCAACTAAAGCTTCAAGGTGAGGGACAGAATCCTCATGTCTTCTTTGATGTCAAGATCTCTGGAGAGCCCATGAGCAAAACAGTCTAAGCCCCAGGAATTTCTGTTGTTACTGTTGTTACTACTATCATTACTATCCTCAATACAACAGTAACAAACAAGACCAACATTTACTGAGCATGTGGAATTATTTTATTTAACTCTCATACTAATTGTATGAGGTAGACTCTTATTATTATCCCCATTTTACAGATAAAGAAACTGAGGCTTAGTGAGCTTGAGTAACTTGGCTAAGGTTATTCAGCTAAATCCTGAGAGGGCTGGGATTTAGATTCACATACTCTGATCCCAGGAACAATCATGCTCAGCCACTTGTTATCCTAAGCAGCTTCCAGAAACACTTAGATGGAACTGCTAAGGTTTCTCCTTTTTCCCTTCTTACGGTTCCATGCCACAGATTGTGACAGTTTCTCAGAATACTTTGAATAGCAGTATACGAACTTTTAGCCTTGCCCAGAATATCCTTCCAAAATTCGAAACCACAGACTGGAGCTCAAGCAAGGCATCACGAGGTCAAGATAGCTACTATTCCTAGATTACAAAATGCCTTTCTTAAAACTTCGGAGCTCAGATTACAGAATAGCTGGGCTGGGAGACAGTGAATCAAAGAAGCAATCCAATACAGCCATGGTGATAAACACTGCAAACTACAGATTATAGGATATATGTGGGGTGCTTCCTATTTTTTTTTAAGATTTATTTATTTGAGAGAGAGAGGGAGAGAGAGAACGGGGGGAGGGGCAGAGGGAAAGAATCTCAAGCAGTCTCCCCACTGAGCGTGGAGCCTGAGGCGGGGCTCTATCTGTGAACCCTGAGATCCATGACTGGGCAGAATTCAGGAGTCAGACGCTCAACCTCCTCAGGCACCCAGGCACCCCAGGGTGCTTCTTGTTATTTTCTGTTTGTTCGCTCTCCATAGGGCTTCTTGCTTCTGGGGGAAAGGGTAGTATTTTCTGCAAGGTGTTCAATCAATCTAGGAGTATGGCTGGCCCTGGTTTATACGAATTTATTGTTGGAATCCTTTAGGAATGTAAGCTGAATACTTAAGAGTTCAAATTCCCTGCAAGTTGGTTGAGTCCACTCTTTGCCTTTAGGGAGTTCCACCGTTCAACAGATGAATAGCACCTGCTTGTAATCATCAACAAATCCCTTCAATCAATACAGTTGATAATCCATTCCAAAGCAAGCCCACCACCTGCGGTTCCTCAGCATTCCTGCTTCGATCCCCACCCCAACAGCGCTTGCTTTTCAAGCCTTGTCTTCATGGCCACCATCTTCATGACAGCAACCCTCAAGTACTTTCTGGAGACCAGTGAAAGCCGTCCTCAACTGAATCCTATTGTTTAGGACAAATATTCTGGTTCATCCTCCACTCTCTCTACTCCATTGTCTCCTCTCAACTGTCCCTAAGTTCCTCGTCCCTCTCTAGCTTAGGTTGTGAGCTAACAGGCTGAGACCAACAAGTTCTCACCAGGAATCTAGAACATCCGCAAATATCTACCGTCACCATAACTGCTTACCACTTCCTCAGTCCAACCTTGCAGTTTTCCACATCCGTGCTTCGAAGACTCACATAAGGGAGTTCAAAGTCCACCAGTTTTTTCATGACTAGAGAAAGGGGAAAGAGAGTCTTACTGGTTGAAACAGCACATAGAGTTTACATACCGAGGCTCTGATATGAGAAAATAAAGCATTACCGTTAGAAAGAATAAAATCACAACAACAATATTTGTACATAATTTTTAACTTTCTGAAATCCCTTCAAAGATAAGTAGCATTCGATCCTCATCAAATATCAACACCTTCAGTGGGGGGTGTTTTAGTCTATGATACTGAAGAAGAACCTGAGGTCCAGAGAGGCCTAGTGCCTTTGCCAGCATGCCACTGAGCTCAGCGGCCAAGCCGCCACACAAACCCTTCAACGTCCAGCTCAACACCACCTCTCTGCGGCTTCTTGAGAATATATGTAAACTGCCTTCAGATAATCGATACCATTTCACAAGTAAATAACTTGTCATATCTTAGACATACACTGTAGAGAAATGCAAAAGTGATGTGAATCATACTGTCATCTTTCACTAACTCGTTACCTGTGGTTTCAGAATCTGAGAACTTTTTTATAGCACATTTCGTAGCAAACATTCCTTAACAAGAAGAAGTGATGGTGTGATGGGATGTCCTGACACCTGGAGTCTAGCACTCCAATTTTGAGGGGGCTGGGAAATGGCTGGTGGTCAGGGTCAAGGGTCAAGGTGAGATGGACATTAGGCCTGGGGCTGGGGAAGGCACAGGACGAAGTGCAGTTGCTGGAAGGACCTGATGTCTTGCTACTGTCTGTACCACCTTTCTGGAGTCGCTCACCTCACCCTGAACACAGACACAACTTCCCATCCCCCCACTTTTGACCCAGGGGCTGAGAGCAGAGGTAGGGCCCACACACCACCCCCACTCAGCTGTATCCCCTGCGTCCTGTGGCCTCAGCACCCGCCCACACCGGCCCTCCCCGCCTCCTGGCTGCCCTGCGTTCCTTCTCTCCTTACCAGAGAGTTTGCCCTCTTCGCAAAACCGAATGAGAAACAGGCCGAAGTAGCCCAAGAGCTCCTGACACAGTCCAATTCTGTGCGACACCACCTTTAACCGAAGACAAGAAAAGTTAGGAGTGTCTGCTTCCGGTGATGCGCAGAATTTGAAACTGCCTGTAAATGTCGCTAACAAGGGGGCTTTAATGGGCTGCAGACATTAAAAGGAATCTTTTCTGAATCTAAAAATGATAATACTGATTTTAGGAAATTAAGAAATTTTTAAAAATTAGAGTGAAAGAACAGAATCAGCTCCAACACACTGGATGTGAACTGGCTGGCTGTCCCTTGTCGGACACGGAGGGGCCTCCCAGAGAATTTGGTCTTGACCGTCCACTGGGGGGCAGCAGCCATTCTCCATGTCTGTCAGTCCTTCTGTGGTATCTGCCACGGGGCCCCCACACCAGTTTACCTTCCTATGGGCTGGCTTATCCGACACTGGGAGAAGGGACTTGCCCCACCACTTGGCTGGCATATGACAAGTGTACGGGCTACTGGCCGTCTTTGACCCCCTGGGCCTGCTTCTGTCTGACGCCTCCTGTGACGGTCAAGTCTAATTTATATGGCGTTTGCTCAGTGAAACCTCAGATCTCAGGCACAGGCTGCTCTCATTTCATGTTCCTCACTGGCCCTTCTGTCAAGCGGCTTTCATTTCAACACCAATGGTTTCATTTTTGCCAGGGGGTCATGAGGCTGGAAACTCATCATGTCTTACCTCAACTCCCCTTCCCTCAGCGGGAATGTCCATGTTACCACAGATTCTCCCCTTCTTCATCCTCCCACACCCTTCCTCCTGCAGACTGGGCTCCAGAGTGATTCTTTGCTTGCACACCCTGAATTCACTAGATCACCTCTGTGACACGAGGATTCGCCTTTACTGCCGTGTGTGTGAGCTGATGTTTTAAGCATGGCTCCAAGCTCCCAAGGTGGCAGTTGTACAGACACGAGGCTCAAAGGGGTACTTCTCTTGTCAGAGATCTGTAAATCACCCCACGAGACAGTCTTATTATGTGGATAATAGGAGTGGGTGTTTTCGGCATAGCTTTGAAAATAAAGAAGAGCCTGGGAACTTTTTACAAGTTCACTCAAGGCTTATCCCCATTTGCCTTCTTTCTACCTCACCCATCATGCAAAAACCCCAAACCAAAACCCAGTGCTCCTGTGTGCGCAGGGGTGAGGGTGTGCTGGGATGTAACAGATTGCAAAGGCATCTTTTCCTAGAGTGTGATCCATGTCCATTCAGATTAGATTTCTCTCTTCTCCAACTTGTTCAGTGAAAACAGCAAGCTCACATGCCAAGGCAGATAAAGGAGTGGGGAGGCAAGAAGAATGGAGAAGGCTTTTATAATTTATAAAGACATAAACACACACACCTTCTTCAGGAGGAGTAAGCATTGACAAAAAGAGACACAATAATATTTTCTTCTTAGCAAATGTTAAGGTTACTTCAAAACACAACCACCACCAATAAAACCACGTTAGCGCAAATGCATTAAAAACCAAAATGAGATTTTAGCTTGTTGTTGGTTCTTTAAGGAGCCCAGCAGGATGGCGGTGAGATGGACAGTGGGGGCGAGTGTGCTTGAGGAGATATAAACAATGATTTTCAATTACAAAATTTAAATTACATTTTTATGCAAGCTGGAAAAGTTCCTAGCCCCTGGGAGAGAATTCACCTGTCTGCCTGACCAATTGCTCACTTTACTTTTTATAGAAACTCCACCACTTCGAGGGCAGAACATCCAGGTAAACTTACCTGATGTTAATGATGTCAGTGTTAGGGGTCTGAATTTCTCACAAGTCAGTGTGATTAGAAGAGGGAAAGCAAATTTTTCTGAGATCACAAATGCACCTCGTTAAACTTATGCTGTTAGTTACAAGGGGAACTGCGCAAAATAGATGGTATTGTGGGACCCTAGACTTACTACCCTACTCAGTACTGACTCAACACTCCCTCTGACATCAATAATAATACTCACAATGAGAAATAACCATAACCACCACTGTTGATGGAACATGAGCTATTTCTATAATTACTTAGACACTGTCTTGAAAGGCTAAGCAACTTACCCAAACTCACACAGCTATGACATGGCAGTGCTGTCATTTGAATCCAGCTCTGGCTCTAAACCCAGGATAGAGGAGACCCCAAACCCCCACCGGCAGCCAACTTCAGCTGCCGTTACGTCTAAACAGGCCCGTGAGCCCAGCATGTGAAAAACATGTCAATAATGATACTGTCAGGCAGGGCAGGGGCTCTCCAGTTCTCCATAAGCCCCACCATTCCTAAATTATCTCACATCCCTCATCTCCATCCCTGGGCTACGAGCCTGGCCCTGGAGGTGTCTGCGTTTGTGGCCTCTACCCTTCTATACTGTCCTCCTCCTTCACTGATGTGTCATTCTCCCACTGTGTAGGTCCCGGGAGGGCAATTTAGGGAACAGTGTTTTTGTATTTGAGAGATTTTTTTAGTTTTTTGTATAAATCCCCTCAGGCATTAAGTGTCAAGGGCCTTTGATGCTTTTTAGAAAGGTCATTCTGGAGGTCAGGATACAAGATTGGCAAGACTGGAAGTAGGGACTAGTTTTGGGGGCTGCTATAGAAATCTAGCCGAGAAATGAGGGCTCAAACTAAGGGTGTGAGGATGGAGAGGGGGAAATGGAAGACAGGAATTATTAGGAGAGAGACTTGGGACACAAGGTCAGTAGGATTCGGGGGGTCGGAGGTGGTGAAGGAGGGGACCCTAGGGTAACTCCTCATGGCCTCAGCGATGAGGGGACTGCTGGTCCCGTTCAACCAGGACAGCTACAGGAGCCAAGACAAGTTTGTGTGCAGTGACTTTCATAGGAAGGAAGGTCCAAAACGGTCACTCTTAGGCAGAACCAAGACCCTAGAAAAGGGACATTTCCTTGTCTGGGGACAAAACTGCTCTTTGGAGGCCAGGAGGTCATGGGCCGGCTTAAATCTCCAGGCTAGAAAGAGGAGCCATGATGTAGGGAGAGGCCGTCCACACACAACACAGTCTCAGGTAAAGGTGGGCTCGAGGGCTGGGAACCCAACAGGGAGGGCTTGTTTCTTGCCCAGAAGTTATCAGGTACCATGTCCCCAGCACAAGAATGTTCTGTCCTTGGGAAGGCCCTAGAAACTTCCTGACCTTCATCTGTTTATAACTTTTTATTTTCCCTCACATACTTCTCTGGAGAGTTAGAAATAAAACCCTCCAAAGGAAAAGGACCTGAGAACAGTGTGTGGGTGTGAGAAGCCAGTGTCCCCTTGATGCCCAGGGGAGGGAAGAAAGGCCCTGGGGACAGAGTCCGTAACGGCCGCCATCCAAAGACAGGGGGGATAGTCTCTGGGTCTTTTCCTCAGGCTCTTCACAGAACCAAGTAGAATGCAGGTCTGGCCCTCTGGATCCAGAGTTAGACCTGCTGGGGTATTGGCTTCAGGGGTTTTCCCTGTGGGGGAGGAGGGACAACACTCAGCCTTTGAGAATTCCTCTGTCACTCTCTGACAAAACCTGTCACCAGCCTACCTGGGTACAGCCTGTTTCAGACTCATCTGGATTCCACTCCGTTTCCTGCTCCCAACTATGAGGCATCCCATAATAAAGCACTTGGCATATTTCCAGGGCACATCCTTGGCTGAGTCCCAGGTGACTGACAGCAGCCTTAGGAAGGGCCTAAAAGATGTCTGGGAAGTTGATGTCCACAAGGAGAGTAAAACCAAAGACACTTTGGAGGATTGGCTGTAGCTCAGATTCCTTGGTCCGTCTCCCAGAAAATCCCAGCATCTCAACAGATATGTCATCCAGAGTAAAATGATAGGCAGGAAGCTTCTGGAAGGTAACCTTATCCTAGTTCCTGCCTTCAAACAGAACGATTCCTAAGTTTGGTTCTGGAGTTTAGACAAAGTTTACCTCTAGGACTCTTTCAGCAGTATCTGATGTTAGAATTTCAACTGGAATATTCCTTCCATCTGGCAGAAATATATCCAGAGAGGCTGTCTTGGTAGCGATGCTAAATGTGTCCTGCAACCAAAAGAAAAGTCCAGTGAGCCCCCACAGTGCCCTTCACTGGGGCACACGGAGCAGGAACAGTCAGTAACTTCCTCCACCCGGACCCTCAGGACATACGTGTCCAGAAACACCCAGAGCTGACTGCAGAGATTTGGGAGATGGTGTCTTGAGGGGCAGGGTGGGGTAAGGAAGCATGTAGAGAGGCCAAGACAAAGCAATGACATGCAGCTTGAATAATTTCCAAATAAACAATAAGGCATCCATTTCGGGGGGGGGGAAGCTATCCATGTGACCCTGGGGCATCTCAGATTTTAATTCTCATTTTGAATATTTCCAGGTCTCCCTAAAAGTCCATAATCTGCAATGATTTATGATTCTGCTACAGCAAAATCTGAAGTGTGCAAACCATGAGGCCTGAATGAGGAAGCATGTCACTACCTGGTGAGTAAGTGTCCAGCTGATGGCCAGCACCCCCAGCTCAGTCTTGCATCTTTGCACTTATGCATTCTGCAAGGGGATATGTGTGCACTAGGGACGACTGCGAACCTGGGGGCCTGTAAAGTTCTTGGATGGAATGCTCTAAAATGTCAAGGACATGCTAGAGACACTGGGAAGGAGTGTCTTCAGAGTTTGGGAAAGGGTGAAGCTGAAATTTGTGCTCAGTTACCACAGAGAGAGGGATCTCAGGGGGAGGCATAGGCCAGTGGCCGCCCAACTGAGCCTCATAGGGCAACTGCATCTGGGGGAAGGCTGTCTTTAGAACCTCCCAAGTGGGATGCTGTCAGTCCACAGGGCTGCCTTTTCTCTGGGAGGTGGATTCAGGGCACGGCCTTTCTGATCCCAGGTTGTACAACAAGATTAAACCCTAATGCACCAACGCATCCCCTGTATGCAATGAGTTCACTTCTGTCCTAGGCATTTAGAATGGCAGTGATTATGTATCATCCTGGGGAGAACAGAGAAAAGAGTCACTCAAATCACTGTCTGTGTTCTAAGCCTACCGTATAAGCTAGAATATTAGTAATACAGGGGTGCCTAGACAATGTGCACCCAGCCCAGGTTACTGACTTCCTGGTATCAGGCTGGGGAAGAGAAGAACCAAATGATCAACCCTAAGATTGTTTGGAGATCACAGAATTGGGCTCAGGTGAGCTGACCAACTGGGAACCTTTCCCCTCAACAGGCAACACCTCCCCTTTCCCCACCCCCACCACATTCACAGATACAACAGATCAGGTTTTGTAGGCAACTGGGGGAATCCAACAACTCGATTGCATTACCCAGGTACCTTCTCAAAAGGCCAATCACATTAATGACAGGCTTATTTTTCCTAATTTTATTATCAAAAGGCAAGCTTTGACTTTAAATTTTAACTATGCCCTCCCCGCCATGTACTTACAATTACTAAGTTTCTAGGGGTTCCCCCCGAATAATTGTTGCATAGCCCCTTTCTAGGTACCTCTTTGCCTAGATGTTGGTTCTTCAAGTTTCGGGGCCTATAATCACAGAGATCTCTTACCTCAGGGGAAAAACACTCAAAATGAATGAAAAGAATGCCATTGCTTTCTGGTAAGATTCTGAAGGAAAGCCTAGCATTAATTTATATTACCTCAGTGCAACTCCCAACTCAAACTAAGTTGCAGACTGGTAAGACAGCTAAACTACAGGAACAGCTAAAATGATATAAATGCATACCTTTATTACATTCTTCTGCAAAAGCGAGAAAGCAGATTGGATTGATAGAGCGGGTCAGATTATAGAGGCCCCTGAAAGCAGATACTTGAGGATTTTATTTAAAAGGCAAAAGGAAGCGGAAGGATGGAAACAGAGTTATGGAAAAATCTGTCTGGTAGTGTGGTGAAAATGGGCGGGAAGAGAGAGCGGGGGTGGGGGTGGGGGACACTCAGAGGTTAGCTGCAGCAACCCCCTTGGAGGTACCAAGGGACTGGGCTGGACCATGTGAGGAAACGGGCTCCAAACCCAGTTCCCACACTCACCACACAGGACCTTGTGCAAACCCGGAAAGGTTACTTGCCCCCTGTGTTCCTCATTCCTTCAGCTCCATATCCTTATTACCATAAGGATGGCAATAGTGTCCACCTCATAGGTCTGTCGTCAAGATTCAAGGAAGCAACATGTGCAACTTGGAACGGCACTCACTACAAACACCCAACTAGTGGCTGTATTATTGTTTTGTTATTGCTAGTGGAAGGAATGAGGAGGAAGTTATGTCCCTTTGATTAGAACGAACACCAACAGATAAGAAATAAAGGATTCAAGGAAAGAGTCAGGAAGATATTTTTAACATTCGTATCCAATCCGGTTCTGTGTTGTGCATATTTTACATCTTATACCAGTATCTCTTGAATCCATCCACTTTTCATCTCCACCACCAGCGCCTTTGACCCAGCCGACATCTCTCCCTAGACTCCTGCCATGGCCTCCTGGCTTCCATTGTTTTGTTTTTTTTCAAATTTATTTGTGTGAGAGAGAGAGCACATGAGCAGGGGGTAGGGGGCAGAGGGAAAGGGAGAAGCAGACACCCCACTGATCAGGGAGCCCAATGCGGGGCTCAATCCCAGGACCCTGGGATCACAACACGAACCAAAGGCAGACGCTTAACCACCTGAGCCACCCAGGTGCCCCCATTCTTACCCCACTACAAAGCACTCTCCACATAGCAGCCAAAGAAATATTTTAAAAGTGCAAACCTAAAAATGTCCTCCCCTTGCTTAAAAAACCTTCAAAAGTCCTTCCCTTGCTCATGGAAGACAGCTATACTCACGGCTATACCACCAGCACCGGCCTTAACATTGCTCACAGGTTGCTATAAGGAAAAAGATGGTTTTTCTCTACTCACACCACTTCTGACACTATACATCTGGTTAGCACAGACCCCACAGGTTAAGAGCTCAGACCCACAAGACAGCCCCTCCCCAATTTCAGATGCCAATCACAAGTCCAGGCCTCCCATACTTCTGACCAACCAGCTAGAAATCAGGGGTTCCCATGACACCCTCCTCAAGATCGGTAATTTTCTAGAATGGCTCGCAGAACTCAGGAAAGCTCTTTTTACCTATCATTACCCACTTATTATGAAGGACACAACCCAGAAACAGCCAAATGGAAAAGATGCGTTAGGGAAAGGCATGTGGAAAGGGGCAAAGAGCTTCCATACCCTCTCTGGGCACACCACCCTGCCAGCATCTCAGCATGTTCACCAACTCAAGCTCTCTGCACCCCACAGTTCAGGGATTTTTAGGGAGGCTTCATCACACAGGCATGTGATAAACATTCTTAAGAGGAAATAAGGAAATAGTCACTTCTCAGATCCCCCAAGGAAAGCCAGAGTGAGCTAAACTTCCCAGGTCAGTAGGTTGCCCTTAACTTCCCAGGCGCACAAACGCTACTCCAAATACCTTCTCGGTCTTCTTTTTCTCAAACACATTGTTCACACAAGGCCACAGAACACTACAGTTTAAGAATCCAGAACATTAAAAAAGCCTTTGAAGACTTTGATTTTGCCTTTTCGAAAATCCTTCTATCTCCAAGGAGATCAGAGGGCAAAAACATAGAATAGAGTAAGTGAAGGGAGTCTAGACACACACAATAAGAGGGACTTGGTTAGGGGCAGGGCTGGGTGGGATACCACCACTCTAGAAATACTTCATAACATCCTTGGAGCAGGGGCTCTGGATCCAGGCTCCTTGAGTTCAGATCCCAGCTCTTTCATGTATGAGATATATGCCCTTGGATAAGTTACTTCCCTTGAAAAAGAGATCCTAATGGCACCTCCTTCAACAAGTTGTGGGGGATAAAGGAGAGAGTGCACATAAAGCAGCAGGCCTTGCCCAGATTAAATCACTCTGTAGAGGGAAACCCCTCTTGTTTTTGCAACTTGCATATGATGATCCTTGATGAAGGCTTTCCTCAGGAGGGCTCCAGGAAGCTTGCATGCATTCAAGTTTCTAGTGTCCCGTGTCCTTGCCCAGAGAAAAGATGCTCTTGCACTGCTGAGCCCGGAGAGCCGGGCCTGGGAGCATTTGATTACATGGCAATAATCACTTGGCAAATGCAGGCCAAGCACTTATCAGCAGCGGTGAAAATATGCAGGTCTGTAGAATATTGAGCTGGGCAAAATGCCTAATCCCTGTTCCTCGGGCTCCTTTCACAGTCTGGCAAATCCATGTATCACCAGTGCACATTCCAGTTCTTCCAGCTCCTGTGCGCCCTGCACTAGCAATCTGGCGGCAAGCTCGGTGGGCCAACGCTCTCCTGCATTTACTGCATCTATTTACCGCCAGTAAATGGCTCCGGCCCTGCAAGGTGATCGGGGAAGGGTCTCCTGGAAGTTGGAGTAGACTCAGCCTCAATGTTAAGTGGCTACTGCTTCCCTTTTACTAATATCAGTACGGAGGCTTCCAGAACGCCAGATACTACGTGGTTTGTTGCTTTGTCCCTAACGGGAAGAAGAAGCTAGAGGATAATCTGATCTCCCTGCCCACCCTAGAGATCTTCCAATACCAGCTTAGCTGTCACTTCGTGTAGAAGGTTCCCCAGACACACACTCACCCTATGGCAGTGTGTCCTGGTCCTTTTCTCACGGGTCACACGTAGAGAATGATATTGGTACTTCACACTGGGGTAAGTGGGGACAAAGCCACTAGTGTGGCAGGGTCCACACATGCTGCACCAGGGCTGAGAGGACAGAAATCTCACACAGCCCTAACCTTTTTCTGGGTCATGGCCCTGCCTCACAGTGCGTGCTCCTTCATCACGGTGCGTGCTCCTTCATCACGGTGCACGCTCCTGTATCACGGTGCACAGTCCCGTCTCATAGTGTGTGCGCCTGTATCACAGCGCGCTGTCCCATCTTACGGCGCATGCTCCTGCATCACGGCGCGTGCTCCTGTATCACGGTGCGTGGCCCCATCTCACGGAGCGTGCTCCTTCATCATGGTGCGCACTCCTGTATCATGGTGCGCGCTGCTGTATCATGGGGCACGGTCCCATCTAACAGCGCGTGTGCCTGTATCACAGCGTGTGGTCCCGTCTCACAGCACGTGTTCCTGCGTCACGGTGCGTGCTCCTGCGTCCGGGTGCACGCTCCTGTATCACGGTGTGTGGCCCTGTCTCACAGTACTCATTACATTTAGTGTCATGCCCAGTGACTTTTCTATCTCCCCATCAAGCCGGTAAACTCCGTGAGTTACACTGGGTGCTATTTACTGGTGTCTCCCCCACCTCTAGAGCAGTGTTGGCTCTCGGCGGTGGGCATTCACTACGTATTTGTTCAATGTATGAATGATAAAGGGCAGCATAGGGGCGCCTGGGTGGCACAGTCGTTAAGCATCTGCCTTCGGCTCAGGGCGTGATCCCAGCGTTCTCGGATCTAGCCCCACATCAGGCTCCTCCGCTAGGAGCCTGCTTCTTCCTCTCCCACTCCCCCTGCTTGTGTCCCCTCTCTCGCTGGCTGTCTCTCTCTCTCAAATTAATAAATAAAATCTTAAAAAAAAAAAGGGCAGCATAAAGCAGGACAGGGATGCAGTGAACACAGAATGACCTTCCTGATTTAAGTTCCTTTTTCAAAATCATCAACCTCCTTTATAAACATCTTTAGAAGCAAAGCTACCTCTATCCTGCTCTCCTTTTGGAGACAAACAGAAAAGAACTGGAAGGAAAATCATCCTTGAAGAAGTTGAAAATTGTCCCAAGCCTGAACCATTACGGGGTTTTCAGAGGGGCCGCCAAGTGCAGTGAAAATCAGACCTGGTCAGGGGGTAGAGAAGCAGAGGTATCCAGGTGCCAGGGAACTCAAGACACACGGACGCCCTCTTCAAGCAGTTAATCCCCAGGGACTAGCACGTCTGGGAGTACAACTGCAAGCCCATTTGACACTACCTAGTGGCAGGGGGGGCCAAAAAAATGTGCAGACACACCATCTTTGCAAAAGCATTCTCTCAGCATGGTTGGGAAGAGAAGAAAGGACTGGTGTTAATGGTAGCAAGTACTTTGTAAGTGTTAAGTTTGCCAGATGATATTTAAGTGCTTTAAGAGATATTGAAGGCTTACTTAATCTTCAAAACAACCCTGTGAGGCAAGAGCGATTCTCCCTATTTTATAGATGGAGAAACTGAGATACCAAGAGGCTAAGTAAATTGCCCCAAGCCATACAAATTGAAAAGAGGGCAGCCAAAAAATTTTTTAATGTTTTCTTATTATGTTAGTCACCATACAGTACATCCCTGGTTTATGATGTAAAGTTTGATGCTTCATTAGTTGCGTATAACACCCAGTGCACCATGCAATACGTGCCCTCCTTACTACCCAACCAGTCTATCCCATTCCCCACCCCCTCCCCTCTGAAGCCCTCAGTTTGTTTCTTAGAGTCCATAGTCTCTCATGCTTCATTCCCCCTTCTTATTACCCCCCCCTTTCTTTATCCCTTTCTTCCCCTACTGATCTTCCTAGTTCTTATGTTCCATAGATGAGAGAAATCATAGATAATTGTCTTTCTCTGCTTGACTTACTTCACTTAGCACTATCTCCTCCAGTGCCGTCCGTGTTGCAGCAAATGTTGAGAACTCGTTCTTTCTGATAGCTGAGTGATATTCCATTGTATATATGGACCACAACTTCTTAATCCAGTCATCTGTTGAAGGGCATCTTGGTTCCTTCCATGATTTAGCTCTTGTGGACAATGCTGCTATGAACATTGGGGTGCAAATGGCCCTTCTCTTCACTACGTCTGTATCTTTAGGGTAAATACCCAGTTGCAATGGCTGGGTCATAGGGTAGCTCAATTTTTAACTTTTTAAAGGATCTCCACACTATTTTCCAGAGTGGCTGCACCAACTTGCATTCCCACCAGCAATGTAGGAGGGATCCCCTTTC